>NC_042621.1:160598521-160946640 GCF_901001135.1 Rhinatrema bivittatum
AGATCAAAATGAAATTTCCTCTGATATTTTGGGATAAAAGAAGTGTGTGTTCATTTACATTGTAATCAATGGGTCCTCTAAGAAGAGTGAATTGGGCCTCACTCACATCCCACCTTTTCTCAGTCTCTTCTTTTCTTTTATAGATTGTTTTCTGAGGCAATGTCATATAATTTCTTGTAGCTTTTAGCCTATTAGATCAAGGACTCCCTCATCTTAAGTGAACTTCATCCTTCTGAAGACCTACCCACCTAACCAGCTCTTTTCATATGGACTCTTAAGAAGACTCATTTCTTGCCAAATCACTCAAGTAGAGCTGCCTCTTCCTCAATTAGCTCCACCTGAAAGCCACATAATCTAGTGCCACCCAATCATGGTTTCACTTGTACATGACACCTACAAACAGAACAGTGGTCTCTTGTGAAGATTTGATGGCCTTCGGAGTGAGGAAACTCACTCCAAGATGAGATTTGGGCAAGGTTCTCTCAACCTAGCTTGATGTAACCCAGGTAGAGAGTCCATCAAGCTAGGTTGAGAGAACCTTGCCCAAATCTCATCTTGGAGTGAGTTTCCTCACTCCGAAGGTCATCAAATGTTCATGAGACCACTGTTCTGTTCGTAGGTGTCACATAGAATATCAAAGTGGCCCCTAACCCCCTACACTCTTACCTAATCCCCACCTCGTGTTACTAGGTGGGCCTACCATAGGGATACAAATACCTACCTATGGGCCATGACATTAGGGAGAGTCTCTCTCTCTCTCTTTCTCCCCCCCCCCCCACCTGAAATAGGCCTTACAGGAGACATCGCAAAGGGCAATGAAACCTTACCACACTATCAAACAGCCTAACACAATTCAAAGAGGTGTAGTTAAAATCAGCTGTGCGATAGCTCTTCACAGACAGGCTAACCCAGCCCACTCTCTGCCCCTAACTCCTCCTATTTTTGGAATTTGCATCGCACCATACGATATGGTGCGATCGCATGCATTAAACACGTTTTTGCATGCGGTAAGGGCCTATCGCATGCATTAACGGGGCTTTTCGCATGTGATAAGCCCTTAACGCAAGCGAAAACGCCTTATCACATTTTGATAAATGACCCCCTAAGTTAGGCCCTTAGCTATGAATATCTCTTGTCAGGATCATTATGCTCCTCATTTCAGGCTAAGTGACTATCTGACTAGGATGTCAAGTAGTAGAGGAATGGACAATTGTTGAAACAGCTGAGGTCAGAGTGTGATCATGTCCTTAGTGCCAACTGCAGAATCAGTTCTATTCAAATCTCCACTCAGAGGGTTGTCCCATTTTGTAATATACAATATTCATACAGCCCCCTTCATTTGTTATCCATACAAATCTACTTCTATGAGATCCCGATTTTTAAAAAAAATAAATTTGAATTTTTTATTTAGCGTATTATTTCCCCACCACTTCGTGATTCTGATATTTTTTTGAAAAACATTTTTAAAGAATGGAGGTGGATGTCTCATTCAATGACTCATTTTATTAACCACATTTTAGTTAATGTTGGTCCAATTTTTTATTGTAATCATTGACATTCCACCCTACTATCCTACTTTTTTATTAAAAAATCTCAAAATCTCATTTAATTTTTTTAAACTTAATTGCAATACCAGCAAAAATGCTTCAACAAACTTCTTCAATATATTCCCATCAAATACTTAGCTCTGTGCTGTTTCATCACTGTTCAAAAGTCCTCCCTACAAGGCCTTGTTTTGAAACGTCCAAGTTTCTTCTTCAGGGGAGATAGTGATACGTTGTCTCATTCAAACATTTTCTTTGCACTGCGACGTATCACTAGGCTGGTAGGGTGGAATGTCAATGATTACAATAAAATATTGGACCAACATTAACTAAAATGTGGTTAATGAAATGAGTCATTGAATGAGACATCCACCTCCATTCTTTAAAAATGTTTTTCCAAAAAAATCAGAATCATAAGCCACCACTATCCTCCACCTCCTAGGTGCAGTATTTGTTCATCCCACAGATATGGGGTCTTCATTTTTTGGTTAATGCTCAATCTGGGCGTATGTATCCTCCTTATTCTCTTTCAGGGCTGCATACTTGTACTTGTGAATTTAATTGGCTACTGTTGGAGACAGGATACTGGGATTGATGGACCCTTGGTCTGACCCAGTATGGCATATCTTATGTTCTTATGTACAGGTTTTTCAGCTCAAAAGAAATTGGAGTCAGGTTGTCTTGAAGCTGTTGTAATCTTGGTTCAGCTGTCATCTCGTGGTTTAGTTAATTCTTCCCCTTTGCTTGAGTTCTCAGTATCTGTTGCCTTGTTAAGCATTTTATTGATGTAGTCCTAATTTTCCCAGATGCTTCTTAGTCTCATCACATCCTGTCTGAGTTTCACCACTTGTTTCCTGAGGAAGTTGATCTGCAGACATTTTTCACATCAATCCATTCCTCACTGTCAATCAGGACATCTGTATGGACATCAATAGAAGTGGTAACAGCATTGACATCTTTGATGGTACAATGTTTCCCAGCCATCCTTCAGTTTGCAGCTTCTGAGACCTGTTGCATGAACTGAAAAAGACCTGGTTGCATATCTTATTGACTCTTGTTTTGAAATAATTCCCCGTTAGTGTATCAACATAGTTGTTCTAAATTTATAGTGATGGGATGATGAGGTGTGCATTGATTGGTATGAGCCTTCTGGAAGTGTGTGAGGCCTGTGGAAGTTGGGACTGTAGGAGCAGAAGCCTGGATGGTTCATGGTGTCCTCTGGAGTCCTCTCCTTTAGAGCAGGTATAAAGTTATCCAGATTTGTGTATCTGGTTAAGTAGCACTGTTAAATAAATTTTGAAAAGTGCCAAAATCTGAGGATCATCTTTTTCATATATGAATCTCATGCTCTCATATGAAGAAATATATATTTTTTAAGAATAGCATAGCATTCTTTCCTCTTGAAAGGAGAAAGCAAGCTATAAGAAAAAAGACTAATTTTCTGCTTTCATTCCTTTTGTGTATGTGTATGAGAACAATCTCAATTCTGTAAAAGATTACAAGCAGAGAAGCCTTCTCCCCCTGATAGCAATTAAGGAGTGCAATGAAATGTCTGACAAAAGTGAAGGTCAAAAATGTCATTTGACAAACTTTAGAAATAAGCACCTACTAAGTGACAAACATTAAACATACCACAGTTTGTCGTTTCTTCAAAAACCAAAGACAAAACTTTAAGCCACTAACCCTACTGCCCTTAATATATTTCTAAATAGGCCAACTCCATTGACAGAACATCATTTCAGAAATGGGCATCTCTTAGACATTTGATTTCTTAGTGTTTCAATGAATAGCTGCAGGATAAAGTAAGGCATCGTAATCTAGAAGTGACAATTTTATGATGCTTTCTTCTTGTATAATTAAAAGTAGATGAATATTGTAGTGAATCTATGTGTGGTTCATAACTTTGCTTTTCCTGGGGGTCACTCAGAAATTTGTAGTCAGTCAAGGGAAGCTGGCTGTCAACAGGTCCCTTTGAGACCAGACCAGCAATCTACTTTGCAGGAAAGTAATCCATCATGTCTGACCCGGCATTTCTGCACGCTTCCACTGCTGTGTAAGCATAGCACTTCTAGTGCCAAAAAGAGAGATGAGAAGGCAGAATGACTTTATTAGCCGCAAAAACATGACAGTTAAGAAAATAAAAGCTGCAGTCATTCTTGCCACCAAGAACGAAGAATGACTGAGGTGACAGTATCAAGGTCATAATGGAGCCACCTGAGAGACAAACAAGGTCAGATAGTTCAGGAGCTGGATGGGTGTACTAAAGAGTCTAGGGTTGGCTTTAGTGCAGGGGTGGCCAAATCCAGTTCTAGAGCCAGAGCCACAAACAGGCCAGGTTTTCAGGATATCCGCAATGAATATTCCTGAGATAAATTTGCATAAAATGGAGGCAGTGCATTCAAATACAAAGGTGTATTCATTGTGGAAATCTTGAAAACCAGGCCTATTTGTGGCTCTTAAGGACGGGAGTTGGACACCCTTGTTTTAGTGTGCTGAGGTCACAACAGTGGTTGGGCTTATATCTGTTTCATAAATTGTGATTTGATGAAGAAAGTAAAATGCTGGGTATTACGAGCTTACCATGAGAATTAGGATGCAGCATTGGTCATGCATGGCAAATTGAGGGTGGTACAAGAACATCAGATCATTCCTGGAGGATAAGAAGGTTCCATATAGAAGAGGCAAATGATCATGTTTGGAAGAGGGGGACATACAGTATACCTAAGGCAATGAAGGCAACAGGGGAAAGTAAGGATAATAGATGAGTGTGTTTTTCTGCAAGAGGTGGTAGGCAAAGTGTGGGCCTAGAGCAGGGATGGTGAACTCCAGTCCTCAAGTGCCACAACACACAAGGTTTTCAGGATATCTACAATGAATATGCATGAAAAATATTTGCATGCACTGCAACAGGTCCAACCCAATCTATTTAAATATCAGACCAGGACATGGTAATACCTTGGGTCCGTAAGAGTGCTCTGAGTGCAGGTGAAGTGAGCCAGAACCTGCAGCAGATGAGTCAACCTCTTGTGTATGACTTTACATTCTGGTACAAATGCGGCCAATATGCTACTTAAGTGATAAGTAATGCTACATAAGTGATCTGATTACCTCTGTGTCCAGCACATGGCTCATCATGGACATGCTGTAGCATGATCCCCCTATAAGTCCCATTGTGTGATTCCCTTCTTACTGGTCCTGATTAGTAAGACTTTTACTATCTGAAACTGATTTCTGGAAGCATAGAGGTGCCGTAACCCCTCATCTGTCCGAGAATCTACTTCGGTGAGGGGATTCACATCAGGAGCCTGAATTAAAGCATAGAACTTTCCCAGGGTAGGATCTCCTTTCTGGGTATTCACTAGGTCAAAGGTGGGCATTTCACTACACCATTGGGGTGTGAGAATAGTGGTCTGTTTTGCTTGATTCCTGGTGACTGTTTTCACTTCCACCTTGGAAGATTCCTTCATTTGCCAGAGCCTATCTGATGTGGCACCCTCCTTGGAAAGTTGGTCTGCAAGGTTATTGCCTACCTTGTCGGTATCTGTGACTTTAGAATGACCTTTTACCTTTTTCCTGTAGACTGTCATTTCTTTTTCTTGCATTAACCGATCTAAGGCTAGAATCAAATCTCGGTGTTTGACGGGTTTCTTTTTAGAATTGAGCATTTGATTCGCTTTCCAGTTAGGCAGATGTGTCATGAAATTATGTCTCACACAAAAAGAGCCCAATATGCGGCAGTAATAAAAAATCCTGATGTGACAAAACACATTGGAGAGGTGGGGATAGAGCCTTATGGCTTATTCAACGAGAACAAAAATGGATCTATCGGATTGCATACAGTAATCCCAACGGGCTTAAACAAGGAAAGAGTGGGCGGTCTTCAGGTAACTCTGTGAATCACTTGCGGAAGTGCGCTAAGAACGTAAGTAGGCGCATCATCACGTGAACAGTTTAAAACCCAATAGCTTTGGCGTTTTTTCAGTCCAGCATGATGATACCTTGAAAATAAACATCCCTCAGAATATTTTAATGTAAGTTCTCCACTTTTGATATATTATGGTGAAAAGGGCTTTATGAGACTTTAATGAATGTTGTTTATTTTTTAAGAAAATTATTGTGGGACCAAAGAAAAAGTTTTGTGCAACTAAGGAATTTAATGCACAGAACCTACTGTTTAGCCCCTGATGCAGCTCCTGCGAAACATGATATTGTGTCGGGCGTAAAAAGATTCACAGAATCATCTAAAAAAGGGGAAGTAATCATCTTTTTTCACTGTTCTCACTATTTGGGGTTTAATGATTTATAAATGTAATTTTACATATATGCATAAAAAAGTATGGACTGATGATTAATTATAACCCTGGCAATCAGTTAATGGAACATAGTTCATGCTCTAAAATATGAAAAAGGGTAGTATGATGGTTACAAATCTCTCTAAAAAAAAAAAAAAACAACTATTTATGAAAATATTCTTTATATTTTACATTTTGACACATGAAATTATGTTTGACATAGCCAGAATCTGTGCAGATTACAATGGTCTGTAAGCCATGCTGTACAGTGGTTTGCACAGCTATCAGTGCTGTGGTAAGCTCTGCATATTGATTTGATTTGGAACCCAGAGCATAGCTAAGGGGACTACAGGGGTAATTCTCCTCTCAAACTATTCCTACTCTGACTACTAATTCGTGGTCACTATCCCTGTGGAAAGCACAACCATCAACATAGGCTTTAGGGAAACGGTTGTGCATTTCTTCATCATAGGCGTAATGACAATGGGGTTCGGTTATCTTGGTCTCATGTTCCGAGATCAACTCTGGTTCTTCTTCAGCCACAATGCTTTTATGTCCTTGGGCATATCATACTTCAAACAGCCAACCTTGAAGAGTGAGTGTCCAGGAAGCGATTTTGATGCTGAAGACCTGACCGGCTTTGATTTGGTCACTGGCTAGAAAATGTATGGACTAATGGCAAGTATCTACTATTAGTTTTTCCCCTTGCACATGGCTTCTAAAGTGTTGAAGCGCCCATACTGTGGTTAGTAGGGATTTCTCACACTTTTGAGTATTTCTTCTCCTCTTCTGTCAGTGCTTTACTGGCATATGCAATGACTCGCTGGTCAGTCTCATATTTCTGGTACAAGACAACACTCATGCACTGGGGAGTGAAGGCTAATTCTAGGAAGAAGCTCCTGCCACTTTCTGGATAACTGAGTCAGAAAGCTTTACCCAGAATTCCTTTCAACTTGTCCATGGTTGCTTGCTGCTCAGATACCTACTGCCATGGCTCATCCTTCCTCAGGTGTTTTACCAGAGGCTGTGTGATCTCTGCATTCTGGTCTACAAACTATCGTGAGTAATTTCATACTCCCAAGAAAGAACATAACTCTTTCAGAGTGGTAGGTGTTTTTATTTTTGTGTAAGGTTTCTATTCTTTTCTTTTGTGGATGTATTCCATTCACTGAGATTTCATATCCTAAATAATTTAGTGACTTCCTACACCACTGTGCTTTTGAGAGAGACGGTTTGGCTCCTGCCACCTGCAGCTGGGCCAAACCATGATCAATCTCTTGCAGGTACTCCTGGAAGTTGATATTCTTAATTAGGATGTAATTATGAACACTAAGGTGCACCTAGGATCTCCATCAAGTAATGTTTTGTGAAGGAAAATGTTTGAAGTCTGTTGGTGAGTTTAGATACCAAAGGAAGTTCTTCTCCAGGTATATTGATTCTTTCCAAAAGAAAAAGCCAATTTATATTGATCTTTAGGTTCTGCAGGGACTGTCCAGAACCCTGAGGCTAAATTGAGGTTGGTAAAATATTTGGCTCCCTGAATTCTGGTTAATTTCTGATACAGGTGGGACATGGGCCACCTGGACAGGGGCATAATTTTGTTCGGTTTCTTGTAGTCTATAGCTCATCTCCATGTGCCATTGTTTTTCAAGATGGGCCATATGGGACTGTTAAAGGTACTGTTATATTGTCTGATAATTCCTCTTTCTTCTAGGGTTTTTAAGATTTCTTGCACTGACTCATAGGAATCTAGTGGTATTTTTCATTGGCATACAAAAAACGGCTTGCTTTTGGGGTCTGTCGACACTTGAGTAACATATAAGTAAGTCAGGCCGCAGTCATAGGCATCAATGGCAAATATATTTTTATATTAATTAGCAGTTCCTTTAACTGATCTCTCTCTCTTGGGCTCCTACAAGCATCTGCTTCCATGAGCTAATTATTTACTATCTCCTTGAATCCGGGGAAGGGTTCACTCTGAGCTATCTCCACTCAGTCTTCTATCTCCTCCAAGATGGAGCACGTCTGAACTAAGCAGACTCCTTCAGCCTGGACTTCATCTGTCTCACTTTCATCAAGTTCCCTTAACAGTAAGAGGCAGTCGATTTCCAGCTGAACCTTGGAAGCTTGATCATCATATGGACAAATAAACTGTAAGTTGATAAGGCCTTTAGGCAGCATTTTGCACCACTCAGGGGGATCTTCTCCAGGGCCTATCTTGGGGTTTCCAGGTAAATTACCTATGATCATCAGGTTTAGCTCTAAATCATGGAAGGATTCACCAATTAAGGAACCTAGTGGTTCTTTGTCTTTCAGTGCAATTCGGCTCGGGCTGGTATTTGTCACTAACAGGTACAGTAGTGTGTCCGACACCTCTATACAAGGTGTGGCTCCCATAGACAATCCAGATTATAAAAATCTGGTGTTTGGCAAGAAGAAAGACAATTTATTTAACATTTGTTGACCTTTGGCTATTCTGATTTTGAGGGGATAATTTTGGGCACTGCTAGAGATGTATACTTTCTCAGCACTCACCACTTTGCATACCTGTGGGACTGCCTGGCCAGACTGGAGTGATTTGGGAATGTCAAGGTTACCTACTGGATCTCCTTCCATACTGTTCCAGACAACATCATTCACTAAGTCTACATAGGCTCCCAGTCTGATGAGGCAGTCTGAGCCCAAATAAATCGGTGAAGCTAAACCTCTAATTATGGAGAAGTTATGTTTAAGGTCTTACTGCCTATCTTCAGCTCTAAGTTACATGCTACCACTTGCAACTTAGTTTCATGTCCAGGTATCTCTACCAGAGTGTTATTGTGTTTTATTGCATCCAGTTCTATCTAGGGATGTGCAGCAGGGACGGATTTGTCCCATTCGGTATTCGTATTCATTGGGACCCAAATACGTTGCATCCATTCTCGGGGGACCCCGATCCATTCATTAGTTACATATGTATTCGTTTCCCCCAAAAAAAAACCATCCCAACCCTTTACATTTAATTACAACCACCCACCCTCCTGACCCCTCCAAGACTTGCCAAAAGTCCCTGGTGGTCCAGCGGGGGTTCTGGAGCAATCTCCTGCACTCAGGCCGTCGGTTGCCAGTATTCAAAATGGCGCCGATAGCCTTTGCCCTTACTATGTCACAGGGGCAACCGGTGCCATTGGTTGGCCCCTGTCACATGGTAGGAGCACAAGATGGCCCCCTCATTTAGGTATGTATATGCTAGCATCTTTTGACCCCAGTTTAGCATGAATGCTAAGCTATTATTGCATAGCAAGTTATTTTTAGTGCATGCCAAATAGTCTTAGCATGCACACTAAATTTTATTGTATAGGCACCTATAGAGAGATGAATCAATCAATAAATGTAACAGTTACTATTCATTAGCTGCATGCCATTCAAATGTTTATGTACTTATTTAATACCCCACCTTCTATGAACAACAAAATTGCTAATAAAATATGGAAAATTTCAAATAACACACCCTTACCACCACCATTAAGCCAACCATATCCCTCCAAAATTAAACCATGTCCAACCACCTCCAGAACCAATCTCCGTGATCAGTAAAACAAATGCAATAGACTGGATCCATCTAGATCCCACCACTCATCTCCCAACATACAGCCAAAGCTAAAAGTATTACCAAAACCTACTCATCCAACCATCCCAATCCAGTTTGGAGGTTAATTATCTTATGATACATTTTGATTTCCCTATCTTTGATTGTGAGAAGCTCTGAAATACTGAATTTAGCCAACTGTTTCACTATATCCATTGTTTAGTGTTCTTCAATGTTTTCTTTATTGAAGTGCCAGCAATCCAAAAATACACTGGAACATATTTTCCCATTCAGGATGATCTGCTTTCAAATGTATTGCTTATGTCAGCACTTCAAATTAATTAAATGGATATCACATCTGTGATGCCTGCTTTAGAATTTGCAACAAGACAGATAAATTATTTTCTATGAGAGGTTAATGTCCTCCTTTGAGATCTTTACTAAAATATTGGCAGATATACTAAAGACTTTGATAGACTCGTTTATTCATTCATTCATTCAGATGAAATTTGCTTTATTAAAAGGCAGAATAGTAACAAACAAAAATACACAAGAAAATCTTATATACATGTCCCAGTAGAAATGTAGAGATGCTGTAACACATTGGGATGCAGAACAACATTTGATGGGTGATGTGCCATTCTGGACATTTGCCATCTGGATATTGTGGATTTGAGTGCTTATTTCAGGTAAGAGTTGAACTATATGATAGTCTCCATTTTATTATGATATATATAATCTTTATTATCCCTTTCCAAATAAGCAGTCATTCCTCTGACAACTGGAATTAGATGAGAAAATATACTGAGCCTGTCCCCATAATTATATCAGCTTAATTTAAGGACAAAAAGCTTAAAAGGCTTGTCTACACTTCAGTCACTATACTCAGGCTCAGTTCTTTCATTACATGAACTAGGCTATTGGCTAGGCCACCAAATTTTGCAGGCTGGCAAAATCCACAAAATCCTCCAGGTGTTGCCTAGCCAAGGCACTACAAGAGAAAAGGGAAAAGATGCTGGTTAAATGTAGGGGGTGGAGACATAGAGGCAGCTGGTTGGGTGGGAGAGTTGTACTGAACAGTAGAGAGAAATGGTGCAGGGCAAGGGAAGATGGGGTGGCTAGACAGATGATCCTGGGCAGGCAGGGGATGGAGAGAGTGAGAAGTTGTTGGGCATTGCAAAAGAGGGGGCAAAGAGATTGTGGTGATGCTGGTGTAATGAGCAAGGATTAAAGGGGATAAAGAGTGGATTGGGGAAGACAGAGGAGAGATGATGAGCAGGGTATAGAGAGAAGGATTGCTGATGCTTTGGACAAGGGACAAAGGGAGGGGGATGCAGGTATTGGAAGAGAGTGAAAAGAGACCGAGAGGTGGATGCTGAGTGGGGCAAGGTAGGGGGATGCTATGCCAGAGCTGCCACCAATAGACAGGTATGTAAGGGAGAGGTGCAAGATTGAAGGTTCACTTAGGGCGCCTAATACTTTTGCACCGGCTGTGACTATATTACTTAATTTAAATATGCTTAAAATCTAAAGGCCAGTCAAGGAGACTAATCTGGAATAATTAACATAAATACCTCTGCCTTCTTTAGGATTTCTGTTCTCTAATTTTGTTCACTTTAATAATCACAAAAATCAGAAGCAACCACCTCTCAGATTAATCAACAATAGAGACAGACAGAGAGGGAAAAGGATCAAAGTCCAAATCACATAAAACAGTCCTTTAGGTCTTTTAAATCACAAATGACAATATCATTAAAATATCTTGGAGTTGTTTTTTTATCTGCAGCCTCTCGCCACGTAATGGGCTGCAAGCTGTATTCAGCCTTTAGAGCAGTCTGAAATTGTAATCATTTATTGTCATTCGCAAAAAGGTATCTCCTTATATAATTTTTATTCCCAATATAAATTTAAATATATCCAACAATAATTTTTATGAGTCATAAATCTCAACACTCCCAATTTTTAAGCATCAAATAATTCTGAAAAAGTAGTTAAAAATAGAATACTTAGCCCAAAAAGTTGAAATGTTTAAACCAGCAAAAACAGCTTATCCACCACAATTCTCAACATTCCCAACATGATTCATGTTTCAACTGTACATCAGTCTTATTCAGGGGATTTTATTATAACTTCATATAGGCAAATATTCTCCAATCCCGGACAGCAAGACCAGTCTCTTCAAACAATTCAAAACATGGTGCCACGCGGTAGCCACGCAGTCTATCTAGGCCTTCTTCTACCTTGATCTGTGTCCTACTCAGACCTTACCTCACCTTGTGGGCTCTGGGCCTGCTCTTACCTTAGACCTTGCTCTGTAGCTTACTCAGACATCTCCTTGTCTAGTGGCATCTGGGCCTTATGTGTATCTACCTTCTGTATTGCTGTCTTCAGGCCTCAGTGTTCCATGTTTATTTATTTATTTATTTATTTATTTAAGATTTTTATATACCGGCATTCGTGATACAATCACATCATGCCGGTTTACATAAAACAAGGGGTGTACAATGAACAATTGAGTAACTTATTGGTGAGGAAGTAAGCAGTTACAAATAACAGGGGAAATAAAACTGGGAGAAGAGAAGAAAGGATAGGATAACATTAGATAACGATAAAGATATTTACATTAGCTAAACATTAGCTGTAGATATTTACATAAAGAAGGGGTAGGACTGGCTGTATGATGTATAGATTGATGGTATGAGAATTAGTTAGTGTCTGGGAATGCTTGTTTAAACAGCCAGGTCTTAAGTCTTTTTCTGAAGGTTGGGAGGCTAGGTTCTTGTCTGAGGTCCGGAGGGATGGAGTTCCATAAAGGGGGGCCGGCTGTTGAGAATGCCCGATCTCTTAAGGTGATGTGTCTGGTGGTTTTGGCAGTGGGTACTTGAAGAGATCCTCTGAGTGTATCTCGAGTTGGTCTGGAGGAGTTATAAATTTGGAGAGGGACTTGTAAATCGAGTGGGATGTGTTGATGGATGGTTTTGTATATTATGGTAAGAGATTTGTAAAGGATTCTGAAATGAATTGGCAACCAATGGAGATCTTTGAGGATTGGAGTTATATGGTCCCTTCTCCTGGAGTTTGTCAGTAGTCGTGCAGTAGCATTCTGTATCATCTGAAGAGGTTTAGTGTAAGAGGAAGGGAGGCCCAGAAGGATAGAGTTACAGTAATCGATCTTAGAAAAAATGATGGCTTGTAGAATAGTTCTGAAATCCTGGAAATGGAAGAACGGTCTGATTCTTTTCAGTACTTGGAGTTTATGGAAACAATCTTTGGTGGTTCTGTTGATAAAAGCTTTGAGGTTCATCCGGTTGTCGATTAATACTCCTAGGTCTCTCACTTGTGTGGTAGTAAGGATAGCCGGTAGATTAGAGATGGAGTTGTTGTTGTCTGGGGAGATGAGCAGCAGTTCAGTTTTGGAGGAGTTTAAAACTAGGTTTAGGTTAGATAAGAGGCGTTTAATTTCAAGGAGGCAATTTTCCCAGTAATCCAATGTTTTCGTATAAGACTCTTTAATGGGTATCACGATCTGGATATCGTCGGCGTAAAGGAAGTGTTTGAGGTTAAGGTTGGAGAGGAGTTGGCAGATTGGTAAGAGATAAATGTTGAAAAGCGTGGGCGACAGCGAGGAGCCCTGGGGGACACCTATGGATGAGTCCATTCGTGATGATTCTTTGTTCTGTATCTTAACCTTGAAGCCTCTGTTGGCGAGAAAAGATTTAAACCATGAGAGTGCAGAGCCTGAGATACCTATAGAAGCCAGCAAGGATGTGAGAGTGGAGTGGTTGACCGTATCAAAGGCCGCTGATAAGTCAAGTAGAATTAGGAGGAATGATTGACCTTTGTCAAGGCCCATTACAATGAAATCTGACATGGAGATGAGTAGGGATTCTGTACTCAAAGATTTGCGAAATCCGTATTGTGAGGGGAATAGAATTTTATTGTCGTCAATGTAGTCGGAGAGTTGTGTGTTTACAACTTTTTCTAGAATCTTAGCTATGAATGGGAGATTGGCGATAGGGCGGAAGTTATTGGGGTCTTTAGGGTCCAAGTTGGGTTTTTTAAGTAGAGGTTTGATGGAGGCCAGTTTAAGGACGTCGGGGTATGATCCTTGGGAGAGCGAGCAATTTATGATGTCCGACAGTGTTTTGGCGATGGAGTCTGGTATAGCCAGTAGTAGTTTGGTAGGGATGGTATCCAGAGGGTGGGAAGAAGGTTTCATTCTCTTTAAAAGTGCTTGTATCTCTAAGGTAGAGATGGGTTCAAATGTTTCCATACCATTGTTGTTGAGGGAGGGCTGCTGAAGAGTCGGGGGAGAAGTGAGATCAGGGGGGTTAGAGGGTAATTTAGTTAGAAGGCTATAGACTTTGTTGTGGAAATGTAGAGCAAGTTCTTCCGCTTTCGATTGAGCTAGATCACTAGGAATCTCCTGAGGAATGATTTGTGTGAGATTGGAAACATAGGCGAAGAGGGCTTTTGCATCGAAGATCAGAGGGTGAATCTTGGATGCATAAAAATCCTTTTTGGATTTTGAGGTTGCGGTCTTGTAGAGGTGGAGGGTGGTTTTGTAGATGGAGAGAGTCTTGGTGCTAGGGGATTTGCGCCAGTTGCTCTCTTTCTGTCTTAAATTTTGTTTTAGCTTTCTTAATTCTTCCGTGAACCATGGTTGTCTTTTGGAGGCGTTTGGAAGTGGTTTTTTGGTTGCTAGTGGGCATAACTTATTGGCTATGGATTCTGTGATGGCATTCCAGGAGCGGAGAGCTGTGTTTGGGTTGGAAAGATCTATGGAGGGTAGTTGTGAGGCTAGGTGGGAAATGAGGTCTGCGGTAGAACAGGATCTTCTGTATGGGAATGATGATGCTGGCACCTTAGGTGAGGTGGATTTTTTCAGAGAGAATGATGTTGAGATAAGTGAGTGGTCAGACCAGGGAACCTTCTTGCACTTGAGGCGGGTGGAGTGCTTAATGCCTGGGTTGATAAAGATAAGGTCTAGTGTATGGCCGGCTTTGTGGGTGGGTTTGCTAACTAATTGCTTGAAACCCAAGGCAGAGAGGGCTGTGAGAAAGGTTTCACAGCTGGATGAGAGGGTGGTGTTGTCCACATGAAGATTAAAATCTCCTAGAATAATTGCAGGGGCATCCAGTTTGATGAGAGTTGTGATTATTTCTACTAAGGGGGAGGGGTCTGTCTTGTTGTCTTATCTAGTCCTTTTCTGGTCCTGTCCTGGTCTGTCTTGTCTAGCCCTGTCCTTGTCTGCTCTTGTCCTGCCTGCCCAGTCCAGTTCCCAGTTTCCATTCCATGCCCTGCCCAGTCCAGTTCCTTGCTGTTGCCTTGCCGTGCCCAAGTCTGTATCCACTCCCAGTGTTGAGTCAATATCCTGCCCAAGTCTATGTCTGTATAGTCCTAGTCCCTGCTTCGTTACCTGTCCAGTCTTGTCAATCCTGTTCCAGGATCCAATCCTTAGTTCCCTGCCTGTTCCATACCCAGACCTCTGTTTCCAGTCTACCCACAATATCCAGCCTGGGCCAGACTTCAATTCCAGCTTGACTCTGTCCTACCTTTGAACAATCTCATCTAGCTAAGGCCTACCAGTCCCCAGAACCCAAGGGCTCAACCTGCAAGGGAGGGGACTGGCTAGGCAGAAGACCAGCCCCTCTCCAGCCTTGCATTTCCTTACCACACCTGTGGGGTGTATCATAACCCCTACCAGGCACTCTATGAAAGATATACACTGTTTTTGCATCACCTAGTTAGTTGGATAAGTAGCTATATTCATACTTAGCTGGATATAATTCATCTGGCTAAGTAGCACCAAATATAGGGATATTCGACAGCTGCTGAATATTCCATGTAAGTTAGCCAGATAAATTTTATCCAGATAACTTAATTAGCCATTTTCTTCTGAATATTGAGTATAATATAGTTAACAAACAGTTTGAATGACTTTCATTAAAAATTAACTTTTTGGCACAATCAGGGGTATGAATCTGAAAATTATGAATATTTCACAGATAATAGTCAGAGAATTTTTTAATTCTTGATGCAGATTCTTGAACAACCTGATACACGAAACCAGGGAATCTCATTGTAGGAAGATACTAAGAAGAGACCTGATTTCGGAAATATAGAATTGAGAAGATATCAGTTTCATTCTAAGTTTTGAATTTTAAAAATTATATGACCTAAGGAAAGTAAATATATACAAATGCTAAACTTGAAGCTAAAAGAACAAATTTTAAAAGTTAAATATTTATCCTCAAATTTTGCAGCTTCAACTCCATAGGGTTTTTAAACCTGCCACATTTGTGTTCTAAAAAGATATTTGCAGATTAATTTTTGAATTGAATTAAATAATTATAAGATCTTGCATTAACTTTTGCATTTATCTGATTCACTGAGGTTTTAATGGGCGATTTACAAACAAATAGGCCTATTTGCTAAATAACATTAAGAGCTTATGTTGCTAACGTGCATTGCTATCTGCATTATTGCATGTATGTATGTATTGTTGGTAAATAGACCTCACTGAAAATATTGGAGCCTACTTGCTAGTAACACTCATTATCACACAGCGACATATGTTAATGCATGCTAGCATCAGTTAACTCTTAATGAATTGTGGTAAATAGACCACCATATTTGCAATTTAAATATTTTTAATTTCTATATAAAATAACATGTGATACAAAATAAGTTGTACATCTAGAAATGAACAGGATGTTTAAATATTATAGGTTAACTTGGACAGATCTGTTAGATGGGTTGATAGATACGAACGATTATTTCTGAAAGGCAGTAAAACAAACTAAAATTGATTTTAGTTTAGATAAATGAAATGTGATATATTTTCCATGTGATTTTATCCTGTTTAGGATAGAAAGGAAATTAGTAGATGCAATGCAGAAATAGGTGGGCCTGTGCCTACTGGCCAGAGCCCACCCTTAACCGAAGCACCATCCCCCCGAAAAAGGACAGCAGAACGAAGAAAAGATGGGGGAGGAGAGGCACGCTGTGATGCAGGCGGGAGCATCGGGATGCGATCAGGCACACCCCCCTCCACGCGCAGGCACGATGAAGTGGCACTAAGCCACGCCCACCTAGAGGGAGCATTGGTGGCGCCGGCCGATGACGTCATCGGCCCTTTAAAGGGCCGCAACTGAGGCCAGAGAACCCTTTTGATATTGCGCCGGAAAAGGGAGCCACCACCAGCATCTGGATCTCCAGAGGACACCGGACACGTGACCGAGACAGCTTTGCAGGTCTGTTGTCGTGGGTTTGCAAGCGTCTCCGGGGGGAAAGACAGAGGGTCACATGCCACACAGTGCGGATCCCTTTCACGGGTTTGCAAGTGTTTCCGGAGGGAAGGGGATAGAGGATCGCATGCCACACAGGGCGGGTCCATTTTCGTGGGTTTGCGAGTGTCTCCGGGGGGAAGGAGACAGAGGGTCGCATGCCACGGATCGGGAGGAGGCAACCTGATTTGTTTAACCGTCTGTGTGCTGGTGGCTGGGGCAGTAAAGGATTGTTCCTTTGAGCCCCAGGGGCCGTGAGTTTGACTGAAAAGGGGAGCCCAAGGCAGCTTCACTTAGTAAACGTTTTATAAGAATGAAATAAGATGAGGGTTTCCAGTTCTGCTTTTCTAATCCTGCTAGCAAGCTGGCCACATTGCCATTGCTATGATCCACATAGAATTCACTAAGTTGCTCAGTAATTAGACTGAATGATCTGGAACAGATAAAGAGAGCTATTTTAGTTACATGTCCACCTATATAATATAAGGACCAGTGTGTAATTAGTAGAATTAGGCTATACCACTCATTTGGGAGGTTATTTCAAAGGAGTTACTTGTGTAAATGTAACATCCTATTGTAGCAATTTTCAAAAGCCTTTTTCATGCATAAAGTGCACTTAACATGGGCCACATGGTAGGAATTCAAAAAATAAATAAATAAGTAAGTAAGTACTTCGGTGGGAGCCAGGATCAAGGTAGCAGGGGAAAGGGCCATGGCAGAGGCTGCTGGTTCAAATCCCCAATTAAAAAATAAAATAAAAGAGAGCAGACAGAACTAGCCACAGGCACATATAATTAAAAAAAAAAAATGTGATCCTGTGCTTTGGCCAGTCAGGTTGGTTCTTGGAGTACCAGGGACTGTGAACTGGAATACAGCTTTTGGAAACAGAGAGGGAAGCCGTAAGTGGATATGAGCCAAACTTACTTTCAATAAATAAATAAATAAATAAATAAATATTTTAGCTATGGTGAGAGGTCCGAAAAAGCATAGGAGATGAAGCAAACAGCTCGGGCAACAGTTAGGGTTGAGCTGCTCCCTGCTCAAATAGGCGGGCGGCAATCGCAGAGATATTAAAAAAAAAAAAATGCGGGCGAGCCGCCAACACTCCCGCAAGCACCTCAGCAGAGGCAGAACAAACAGGAAGCAAACTACATGCAACGGCTGCAAAAAGAAATACGGAAGGCAGTACAAATACGATTTGCAAGAGCACTCCACGGGGACTGGGGTGACAAGAGGCCTGAATCTGAGTCTCAGCAACTGCGAGTTCGATCCCGGTTTGGAGGAATAAGGAGGGAAGCGTAACAGAGGTACTAGTCAAGTTTAAAAGAGAGTAGGCAGTGCGAAAAGTGAACAAGAGCAGTGAACAGTTGGAAAAAGGTTCGCAGCGGATGAGGTTCCAGTTGAGAGGTGTCACAGCAACAGGTGACCATACCTGCTGAACCACAAGCAAGCGAGGCAACGTCAGATGCTGGGCACAATACGGGGACAAGGGCGAAGAGGCAATGGAGTTGGGGCTGCAGCAGCACAACTTGGAGAGAGCAACAGCTTCTCATACACCACACCAGAGCCCCCTCAAAGGCAAGCAGTTTCAGGCCAGCCAGAGCAATTATCAAAAGCCTATGGGCATCGATGGGTACCCTTGTCCACCGAACAGCGAGCCATCCCCATTGTCTTCTGGTTGGATCCAAGGACAGCATGGACATGGCAGTCAGCCATACCCTACATGGTAGAACTTTGACAGTGCTAACTGGCTCCTAGAGTACAATGGGGCCACAGCGTTCCTGGCCCATTCCCAGTACGGAACCAAGTGGTGAGGCCATGGGATTATGCAGCACCTCGGTGGTCCTGGATGGCACTACCACAAGGAGCCTTTCCCAATCAAAAAGGAGTGCCGGTGCAGCATTCTGCCTCTCAGATTAATGCAACTGAACCGAGTTTACTCAAAGGAGACAATTCAAGAGGCATGTTGGTAGCCTATACTAGCGCTCCAGCATCTGCATCGGCGCCGATGCCCCTTTGCCCTTACCATGTGACAGGGTATCCGTGCCATTGGCTGGCCCCTGTCACATGGTAGGAGCACTGGATGGCCGGCGCCATCTTTACTCATCAGCCCCTATTATACTATAATAGGGGCTGATGAGTAAAGATGGCCGGCGCCATCTTTAAAAATGGCGCCGGCCATCCAGTGCTCCTACCATGTGACAGGGGCCGGCCAATGGCACGGATACCCTGTCACATGGTAAGGGCAAAGGGGCATTGGCGCCATTTTATTTTTTAGAACAGCTGATGCCTGGGAACGGGAAATCTCTCCCCTCGAGGCCCCCCTGGATCTCTTCTCTCCCTGAGGCCCCCCTGGATCTCTCCCTGAGGCCCCCCAAGGCCCCCCTGGACCACCAGGTAATTTTAAAAGGTTTTGGGGGGGTCGGATGGGTTTTTTTTTTTTTAGCGGCGCGGGCCTCCCTAAAAAAAAAATTAGCGATGTGAATTAGAATCGAAAACGATTCCAATTCACATATCTTAACGATCAGATTTCCGCCCCCCCCCCCAGCCGAATCTGATCGTTAAAATGATCTGGCACACGATTCACATCTCTAGAGCACACAGATCTAGAATGCAACAAAATTAGAGCCAAACAAATAAGGACAGTGTACAGGACAAAACAAACACACAGATCAAAAAGACCACAAAACTAGGGTCAAACAAACAAAACAGAAGGCCAAAAGCAAGACTAAAGCCAAAGCAATGGAGTGCTCCAACAAGGACTGGACTTGAACCCAAGCTGAGGCTCAGACTCACAGAAAGCCAAGCTTTTTAACTGTGGCAGTGCAGGGAACATGGCCCCCAGCAGGACCTCCAAGCCCTAGAGCTTGAAGGACTGAGCAGGATGAAACATGGCACACTGGGAGTCTCTGCTGGCAGGAGTGAAGCATTGTTCACAGATCCTCACAAGTTCTAGGTTTGGCTTCCATATTGTCTTGGTGCAATCTGGGTTATATGAGTCCATCCCTGGGGTTACACCAAAAGAAAGTGTTTTTCGACTGAGAGTATTTTTATTTTTGTTCTATTAGGGGGTTTAGAGTCATCCCTCCTCACAGCAAGAATTGGAATCTATTAGCCCATTTCCTCCAGATAGATCATAAGGGGTCTGAGGAGCACAGGAGACAAAACATTTGGAGAAACTGATCAGGATCTTCACTTTTGAGACACAGGACAAAGGCTGGGGAAACTGGCCTGGACTGGTGTGGAGCTCAAGTACAATTTGGAAGCACAGGATATTCCTTCAATTTCACACACATAGGGATTTTCCTTCTACCTTGGAGTTTTTGGTTATCATCTCACTCCCTGCGGGGTTAAGGCATAGCCCAGGATTAGGTTCAAAAGATGCATACACAGAGGAAGAAAGAAGAGTCCAATCTGCAAATACCCCAGAGAGATGACATTTCTAATACACAGTTATTTAATTGAATGAACATTGATTTCATTTTGAAGAATCATCAGTAAATTTATTTAAAACACCTACAACTGTGTCCAGCCTGTCTATTCTTGCAGTACAGCAGCACAGAAGGAAAACAAGAGAGACAGTCAAATAACACACACCTATAGGAAAAGCCACACTACTGCCTGGGCCATGAAGATCTGCCTTCACTATCACAGAAAGGACCCACTCCTTGGGAAAAAGCAGGAAGGGAAAGAGTTAGTGGATTCAGCCTCAGATCAAATACTTTTTGTGCCATGTGGAAACAGTGAACTCCATGAAAATAAGGTTACAAATATTTCTTTTGTTATGGAATGCAAAAATTAAAGCAAAGTGTGTAGAGGCGGGCAAAACTTTTTGAGGCTGAAAAGGGATCCACGTTCCTTGAAAGGTTAGTGTGCCTGGTGTACCCTGCTATCCTTTCCAAATCCTGCTGGCCAATGGCACCTGAGCGCTCAACTTGGGGGAAAGCATGCAGAAGATGCCCTGTCCTTGCTCCAGTTAGAGTCCACCACTTTTGCCCTGTCTGTCTACTATCTGCTCTCTGCTTTGGCATCATACCCAACCTGCAATGGCAATGGTTATATCATCTATGGATAGCAAGCCCTTAACGTTGCCATCCATGTGGGCCTGATACAGAAATTCATCTCATTTATGCATTTTCTCTATTATGTTCTGCAAATAATTATATAGCATAAACAAGTAGAGGATGTAAGAAAGGGTATATTTGCTTGACCTCTAATTCGATAGGGGGATCACTAGATAGAGGGGTTAGACAATATGATCCAGATATTACAAAAAAAAGGTTGAGCTCCTCAATAGAGGTGCTAATAATCAGTGATTATAGGTATCTATAACAGTTTTAGGCACCGTGATCTGATCCACTTAAACTTAGGCAATGTATAGGGATGGCCTATGTTAAGGCACAATTAGGTGCCCAGCACTGGAAATCAGCATTGAGCAATTAAATTCATTCCCACACTCTGGAATTGCTTTGGCCCCCATCCTCTTTTTTTTTTTTTTAAATCTGTTTTTATTCATTTTTCCAAAAGGATCAAAAGAACAGTATCTCAGGCAAATAAATTTAGGCATCTATAGCTGGCATATTTTTGAATTTCAAAAGTCCAAGTAACTTAATGGACTCTAATATAACTGTTAATTAGGGATGTGCAAACTTGTTCTGTTTTTGTTTTTTTCCTTGGATTTTATTTCATTGAATGTTTATTTCATATATGTTTCTTTTCAGAAACAAAATAAATATGGATCCACCGCCCCCCCCAAAAAAAAAAACAAAAACCTTCTGTATTCTACCCCTTTTGTGAAACTGATACTGTCAATCTGATAGTCATGATATAGAGTTTTTAAATAGCTACAAAAGACAAAAACACTTAAAACTCCATTATGAAAATGGTACTTTCAAAATCAAGCCCTTGCTGTCAGTAGTAAGGCATAGGTGACGTGAATTTTTTTTTATTAGAACATATATCCTTGACCTTTCAGAATAGAAACAAAAATGACATTCATCAAATAATAAACATGTCTCCCTTTCTCACAGTCTTCTCAAAAAGATAAAAGAATTTCATGGAAAAGAGACTTCCAAAGTTATACTTGAAAATATGAACTAAAAACTTGAAATTTATGCAATGCACTCAGAGATTACTTGAGCTACATTTGGTATTCCAGTGCTTCAATGTTAGATTTATATCTGCTCTGCCTTCACTAAAAGTTATATTCCTAAGAGCAATGCATTTCTCTCAGATCCTTTCAGTTAGTCTTTCTTTGATATTGCTGTGTACATTATTAAGACAGTTTCCAACAATTCATTACCTTTATTCATTATTAAAATGACAAGACAGAGAACCATACCAAATTTTCATTTGGGCATCACCTATAACAAAATAAGAGTTTCTCAAGACAAATTTAAAGTTCAAAAAGAGAGAAAACATGTCACCCCAAATGGTTTTAGATACTAAGGCAATACACAAAAACCAATAAGAACTACAAAAAATGTTCTTAATTATAGTTTACTGTCAATTATAATGAATAAAATGATTATAATATACAGGGGCAGTAACTTTTAAATAGGCGCATGGGTGCACAAGTGCACGTGTTTGTCAGCCCATGCCCAAGGACGCAGCTATTTAAGAACGTAAAAACATAAAATGTTGTCATTCTGGATCAGACCGAGGATCCATCAAGCCTAGAATCCTGTTTCCAGCAATGGCCAATCCAGGTTAAAAGTACCTGGCAAGTAGGGATTTGCATAAGAACATAAGAAAATGCCATACTGGGTCAGACCAAGGGTCCATCAAGCCCAGCTTCCTGTTTCCAACAGTGGCCAATTCAGGCCATAAGAACCCAGAGGGTACTTGCCAGGTTCTTATGGCAGAGGGACGCCATACGTTGCATTCGGGATTCGTATTCATCGGGGGGCAGATACGTTGCATTCGGCAAGGGCCCCCCCCGATACATTTATACATCAATTCCTATTTGTTTCCCTGCTAAAATTAAATTAAATACAACCCCCCCACCCTCCTGACCCCCCCAAGCGGGGGGTCCGGGAGTGACCTCCTGCACTCCAGCCGTCAGCTGCCAGTATTCAAAATGGTGCCGATAGCCTTTGCCCTCACTATGTCACAGGGGCTACCGGTGCCATTGGTCAGCCCCTGTCACATGGTAGGAGCACAAGATGGCACCGATGGCCATGTGACAGGGGCTGACCAATGGCACCGGTAGCCCCTGTGACATAGTAGGTCAAAGGCTATCGGCACCATTTTGAAACCGGCAGCTGAGGGTGTGAGTGCAGGGGATGGCTCCCGGACCCCCCGCTGGACCACCAGGAAGTTTTGGTAAGTCTTGGGGGGTCAGGATGGTGGGGGGGTTTGTTTAAATTGGCTTCTTTAGGCAGCCAAATAATTCGGCGAGATTCGTTGTATTCGTGGGAAATCGCAATACGTTTCTATTCCCCACGAATACAACTAATATGGCCCTATACGTTGCAGATTTCCAACTCATAGGGAACAAATGCACACCCCTACTGGCAAGTACCAAACATTAAACAATCCCATGCTACTAATGCCAGTAATAGCAGTGGTTATTCCCTAAGTCAACTTGATTAATAGCTAGCAATAGACAACTTTGCATACAGAGCACATAGCCAAATCAAAGATGTTAAATGTCTAAGTGTTTTTAGAGGGGAGGCATCCTATAAAAATATTGAGGAAAAATAAAGTAAACAAATTATAATGAAACTATAATAGAAAAATTCATGGTAGTAAATGTAAGTCATAAACATAGTGAATGTGGCTTATAGATTCACAAATGGAATGCTGTAAAAAATGTAAAAATTATTAGAAAAAATCATTACAAAAAATTAATTAGAATATATAAACATGGTATGTAACGAACTTCATGAAAATAAGGAGCCTACCATGAAAGAGGTACAACTTTCAACAAGTATCGGGTAAGAAATCTGGTTTAACCTACAAAAAGATAGTCACATATGTAAGCAGATGCACCATGCAGAAAAGTGAAAAGAAAGAAAATAATAAACTAAAATACTCAAAGAATACCATAAAATATACATACCAACTGAATTACATCTATGGATCCACCTAATGTAAAATAATGGAACACATACTATAAAGGGAATACCTGAGTGTTTCTAAAATTTTTAAGAAAGCCCACCAAAAAATCATGGGCCAGTCACAAGTGGAATTGCAAAGTCACATGACAAAATATGTCAGTGTTTTAAAAGAAAAAACCAAACTTCAGAAGGTATATTTTCAATCTTGCATTTTTATTTTGGCATACCAAGAATAGATGGAAGACCACTGGAGTACAATATGCCACATCTCTCACTAAAGCCCAAATTTTAAAGCACTGCACATGTAAACTTTGGGGGTTATGCGTGTGGAAGGCCCAGCCATGTGCATAACCCTCAATACACGCACAAGTGCTGGGCCAGTAGAAAGGATTGGGCCGGGGTGGGGTCTGGGTGGAGTGGGGCGGGGCGGGGCAAGGGGTCAAGCTGGGAAAGTGCTATAGGATGCTGTCCCGGGGAAGTGCACGCTGGCAGCCAGCCGGTGCACAGAGTTTGCTTCTGCTCCAGAGGAGCAGTAAGTACAAAAACAAAAACATTGGGGACAGGTGGGGTAGGTTTAGGGGTCAGGGAGGAGAGGGAAGGAGAAGGGAAGAGGGAGGAAGGATAGGATTAGGATTAAGGAACTGGGAAAAAGGTCTATCTCATCGCTGTGTGTAAGTCAAAAATCCCTCTCCTGTGCACACGAATGGGGCACCTGCCCGCACATATCCATGCCGATTATAAAATTGGGCACACATGTGCATGCAGATATTGTATTTTATAACATGTGTGTGTGTTAACCCCGCATTTATTACTCAAGAAAGCAGTTAATTAAGATAGTTGGAAGAAAACATTGGAAACATCTCAAAACTTTATTAAACATTTACAGGGAAATTTAAGAAGGAAAAAAGCCCTAAGTTGAAGAACCTGGGGTTTTAATAACAGAAATTGTCTTCTCCTATTCTGTGTCTATCTAGCAAGATCTGGAAACATCTGTACTTTCAAATTTAGAAAAAATTCTAAATGATGATGAAAATATATCTTAGGGATCCAATCTCTATCAGATTCTAATAAAAAGGAAACAATTAAAGTAGCTGGAGTAACTATGTTTCCTTCAGATGTTTCCAAAATTGCAGTAAGATTCAAATTATCAGGCTTTATAGGTAAAAGAGTCTGCATGTTATTTGAATCTAAGGAGCCTTTCTTAAAGAGAGGCACCTAGTAGATCCTTGATTTTAATGGAAAAGCTTGCTGAGGAATTTTAAGTATGTCCATTAGATAACTCTTCCACATATCCTTAGGTGACACAAATGGATCCTTAGGAAAGTTTATACAGCGAAGATTCTTCCCTCGTAGCAAATTTTCTGTACACAGGGCCTGCTGTAAAGCAGAAGAGCATTCCAGCTGACTTTTGAAATTTTTGCATAATCCTTTATTCTCTCCAGTCTCTTTTTCACTTGTTTCAAGCAGGAATCAAATGTATTAATAGTAAACAGAAGTGGTGAAAACTGAACAAAAATATTTTGATTTAACATTTGAATTGCTTCTCTTATAGATTCTAGGGTAAACTGCTTAGATCTTACCAGCTCCAAAGATTTAATCTGTAAGGGATCAGCCAGGGCACCTCCAAACTGCCCTGGAGCAGCATGTCCAGTGACCTGCCCCAACATGCCAAGAGTCTCCAATGGCTGTGAGGCAGATCGAGCAGGAACCTCAGCTCAGAGCGTGGCATATGAACAACAGCCCTTCTGGACATTCAGTATCTCGTCAGGGTTCCTGCAGTCTTGGTTCAGCAGGATTAACAGGGGGAGTCTTCTGCTCTGGGGACAAAGATGTAATCAGCTCAGGGAGGTGTTTGAGTTCATCTTCCTCCCGATCCACCTGCAGCGAGCGCCTGCTTGGAGCTTCAGTTCCCCGATGCATATGTGCAGCCATAGGCCTGAATGGAAGGTGAAACCTCATGCTCCCAGGCCCTCAATTTATGGACAGAGTGAGACATTTCAAAGGTAAGGGAGCATAGGCAAAAAGGAGCACATAAATGCCAAGCTAGTGCACCACCTTGGATCCCCCTCCTTATCAATTTTTTATAGAATACCTGATATTATGACAAACTAAAGTCATGTTCATCAAACAAGTCTTAAATAAGTGATATCAGCAGGTAGGGCTGCTGGTGACTTTCCCTTACTATCCTCCTTTACAGACATTTCTTTTGGGTTTATATAGGTCACAGCTTTATTAGCACAGTTGTAGACACAAGTTAAAGTGAAACTCTGCAGTAGGGATGTGAATCGTTTTTTGACGATTTAAAATATCATCCGATATATTTTAAATTGTCAAAAATCGTTAGAGGCGATATATAATAGGAATTCCCCCGATTTATCGTCAAAAATCGTAAATCGGGGGAAGGGGGAGGGCGAGAAAACTGGCACACTAAAACAACCCTAAAACCCACCCCGACCCTTTAAAATAAATCCCCCCCCCTCCCGAACCCCCCCAAAATGTCTTAAATTACCTGGGGTCCAGTGGGGGTGGGGGTGTCCCGTGTGATCTTCCACTCTCGGGCCACGGGTGCGTTGATAGAAATTGTGCCGGCTCTACCTTTGCCCTGTCATATGACAGGGTAAAGGTAGCACCGGCGCCATTTTGGTTCCTGTCCCCCAACGTCACGAGCGTAGGAGTTTGCTCCCGGACCCCTGCTGGACCCCCAGGGACTTTTGGCCAGCTTGGGGGGGCCTCCTGACCCCCACAAGACTTGCCAAAAGTCCAGCGGGGGTCCGGGAACGACCTCCTGCACTCGAATCGTGTTGCCGTATTGCAAAATGGCCATACGGCCGGCGCCATTTTGCAATACGGCCCGAGTATTGCAAAATGGCACGAGCCGTATGGCCATATTGCCATATTGCAAAATGGCGCCGGCCGTATGGCCGTATGGCCGGCGCCATTTTGCAATACGGCAACACGATTCGAGTGCAGGAGGTCGTTCCCGGACCCCCGCTGGACTTTTGGCAAGTCTTGTGGGGATCAGGAGGCCCCCCCAAGCTGGCCAAAAGTCCCTGGGGGTCCAGCGGGGGTCCGGGAGCGATCTCCTACGCTCTTGACATCGAGGGACAGAAACCAAAATGGCGCCGGCGCTACCTTTGCCCTGTCATATGACAGGGCAAAGGTAGCGCCGGCACCATTTCTATCAACGCACCCTTGGCCCGAGAGTGGAAGATCACACCGGGACCCCCCACTGGACCCCAGGTAATTTAAGACATTTTGGGGGGGGGTTTCGGGAGGGTGGGGGATTTATTTTAAAGTGTCGGGGTGAGTTTTAGGGTTGTTTTAGTGTGCCGGTTTTCCCGCCCTCCCTCGATTTACGATTTACACGATATTTAAAAAAACAAAAAAGCGACGATCCGATTCCCTCCCCCCCCCAGCCAAAATCGATCGTTAAGACGATCGATCACACGATTCACATCTCTACTCTGCAGTATTCTCTCCAACCCATATTTGGGTGGCTCCACCATAACATCTTAACAGTAAACCACCTTCAGCCCTCCTGAGATTCAGACACAAACCAGCAGACTACCAACATGTGTCAAGCCCATTCTTTTCCATAGTCTAGTATAGGATGTTCCTAAATCTGAGTCATTGACTGCACCACCCCTAACTACCATTTCCACTATGACAGCTCACATGTCCCATTGAAAGAATTAATCCACCAAAAAGTTGACTACAACACACAAAATGCAATTTATTATCAAGAAAATCAGGTTTGGGATTTTTTTTTTTTTTTTACATTTTTATCTTTTAATATCTCTTTTGATTAATTGTTGTATTTGTATGGTTTTATTGTTCTACATGCTGTTTTTACATTTTGTTTATTTTTGTACACCACTTTGGGAGATTTTATATATCCCAAAAGGTGGTTTATAAATGTATTAAATTAAATATATTGATAATGGGTTCAGGTTTCTGCAGTATCCATTCTGCAACAACACGATCATCTTTACAAATTGTAGCAACTTATAGGGAGAGAGGCGGGAAGTGCCATAAATAATGGGAATGAGGGAAAAAGGGCAAGGATATGTGCCCTTCACCTCATGCATGCATTCTTTCTCTGCATTGAGTCCAAGCCAAACAGTAGGGGTGTGCATTCATTTGCAACGTATTGGCAATCTGCAACATATAGGGCCATATTTGTTGTATTCGTGGGGAAGCGAAATGTATCAAGATTCCCATGAATACAACAAATCTTCACCAAATTATTTGGCCGTCTAAAGGAGAGAAATAAAAAAAAAAAAAACCCCACCCTCCTGACCCCCCCAAGACTTGCCAAAACTCCCTGGTGGTCCAGTGGGGGTCCGGGAGCCATCTACTGTACTCACGCCATCAGCTGCCGGTATTCAAAATGGTGTCAATAGCCCCTGTGACATAGTAAGGGCAAAGGCTATCAGCACCATTTTGATTACTGGCCGCCGATGGCCTGAGTGCAGGAGATCGCTCTCAGACCCCCACTGGACCACCAGGGACTTTTGGCAATTCTTGGGACCCTCCTGACCACAGCTGTCCATTGCTCCTACCATGTGACAGGGACCGACCAATGGCACTGGTAGCCCCTGTGACATAGTAAGGTCAAAGGCTATCGGTGCCATTTTGAATACCGGTAGCCGACAGCATGAGTATAGTAGATGGCACACACGCCTCTAATTTCATACAAAAATCTAAAAATATGGTGGTGCAAATCTTATTAAAAAAAACATGTACAATCTTATAAACATTGAACATGGTATCAAAAAGTTGTAAGAGTGCTCTAATTTATCTTGGCACGCAGTGGGCTGCAAACAGGTACTTGTATTATCATTTACCAATTCATTAAACAAACTTTATAACTTTTTGTAGTATTTTAATCTTTTTATCCAAAAGATTTACTCTAGATATCCCCCATATGTTGACTTCTTAATACTTATCTTCTAAAAGAAATCCTCTGCTCAACATACTCATTATAAGTCATCCCAAACTCTTAAGAGATTCTTTACTTCCCAAATTTTCTTGGAACACGGAGTAGTATCTATCCAGCACCCACTTTTCTTTTTCTTATATGTTAAATAAAAATTATTGTTAAAGGTGGGCAACAAATCTTCAGAAATATACAGTACTTCCTTTAAATATTTCTTGATAAGTTCCTGGGGGCCATTTTTGTATGTATTTATTTATTTGCTTGTTTATTTATTTATTTGAAATATTTTTTGCCTACTCTTCCATAGTTCAGGGTGGAGTAGAAGAGAATATTCACTATAGGTCAACAATAACACAGACATCAGTAAAACAACTTAAAAACAGGTAGTTTGTCATTAACAAAGAAAATATCGATTGGGTGCCCAGTGTAAGTATCCTAGAAGTCAGCAGGACAAGCTGTATGCCTTTTGAAAAAGTGTATTTTTATAACTTTTTTGAAGATCTTTGATCAGGGATGGTTCTTATTTCTATTGAGAGGGAGTTGCATAACATGGGTCCAGCAGTTGAGAATGCACGTTCCCTTGTTTCTTCGAGATGCACACGTTTTAGGGACGATACTAGGGATGTGAATCGTGTCCTCGATCGTCTTAACGATCGATTTCGGCTGGGAGGGGGAGGGAATCGTATTGTTGCCGTTTGGGGGGGTAAAATATCGTGAAAAATCGTTAAAAAATCGTTAAAAATCGAAAAATCAAAAAATCGGCACATTAAAACCCCCTAAAACCCACCCCGACCCTTTAAATTAAATCCCCCACCCTCCCGAACCCCCCCCCCAAATAACTTAAATAACCTGTGGGTCCAGCGGCGGTCCGGAACGGGCTCCTGCTCCTGAATCTTGTCGTCTTCAGCCGGCGCCATTTTCCAAAATGGCGCCGAAAAATGGCGGCGGCCATAGACGAAAAAGATTGGACGGCAGGAGGTCCTTCCGGACCCCCGCTGGACTTTTGGCAAGTCTCGTGGGGGTCAGGAGGCCCCCCACAAGCTGGCCAAAAGTTCCTGGAGGTCCAGCGGGGGTCAGGGAGCGATTTCCCGCCACGAATCGTTTTCGTACGGAAAATGGCGCCGGCAGGAGATCGACTGCAGGAGGTCGTTCAGCGAGGCGCCGGAACCCTCGCTGAACGACCTCCTGCAGTCGATCTCCTGCCGGCGCCATTTTCCGTACGAAAACGATTCGCGGCGGGAAATCGCTCCCTGACCCCCGCTGGACCTCCAGGAACTTTTGGCCAGCTTGTGGGGGGCCTCCTGACCCCCACGAGACTTGCCAAAAGTCCAGCGGGGGTCCGGAAGGACCTCCTGCCGTCCAATCTTTTTCGTCTATGGCCGCCGCCATTTTTCGGCGCCATTTTGGAAAATGGCGCCGGCTGAAGACGACAAGATTCAGGAGCAGGAGCCCGTTCCGGACTGCTGCCGTTCCGGACCGCCGCTGGACCCGCAAGTTATTTAAGTTATTGGGGGGGGGGGTTCGGGAGGGTGGGGGATTTAATTTAAAGGGTCGGGGGTGGGTTTTAGGGGGTTTTAGTGTGCCGGCTCACGATTCTAACGATTTATAACGATAAATCGTTAGAATCTGTATTGTATTGTGTTCCATAACGGTTTAAGATGATATTAAAATTATCGGACGATAATTTTAATCGTCCTAAAACGATTCACATCCCTAGACGATACATCTAATAGCTCTTGATTTGAGGACCTGAGTACCCATGATGGGGTGCATAGTTTCAATGTAGCTGTTATCCATGGTGATAAGATGTTATTTAATAAATTATGAATAGTAACTGTAAGTTTGTATTGTATATAGTATGTGATGGACAGCCAATGGAGATATTACAGAACAGGTGTAATATGGTCTCGCATGGAATTGCTTCTTAAAAGAAAGGTTGTAGAATTTTGTATTATCTGTAAAATATAGAAACATAATGGCAGAAAAAAGTCCTTATGGCCCATCCAGTAAGCCCATCTGTCCAATTAATCTAGCATTATAATTCCAATCACATCCTTAGAGATCCCCAGTATTTTGTCTCCAATACTTCCACTGGGAGGTTGTTCCACCCATTCACTACCCTCTCTGTAAAGAATTACTTCCCCAGATTAATCCTGATTCTACCCCCTTTCAACCACATCTCATGACCCCTTGTTCTATTGCCTCCTTTTCATTGAAAAAGAATGCAAATAGCATAGGCAGGTAGAATTGAAATAGTCGAGACGAGAAAAGAGAAGAGACTCAAGAACTGCATGAAAAGTCTGGCAGATCTAATAAAGGTTTCAGGTGTCACAACATGCATAGCTTAAAGGTTGAAGACAGTGTTAGGGAAGATCTTGGAAAATTAAGAATTCTATGATTACAGATTTCTTTTGAATATTGCAGGTTAGGTATAAAGTTATCTGGCCTCGTGTTCCCAGATAACTTTAATTCAAGAATGGCCTGAAAAATAAAAAAGGAAGTCAATGCATGGGCCTTTTAGCCAGAATCCATGTACTCCCCTCCCCCGCTACACACACACACACACACACACACACTCATTTTTTTCATTTTTTCATTTATTAAAATTTATTGATCGCCTACCACAGAGAGGCCTAGGCGATTTACAGCATTAACAATCATAATTAAAACATAAAAATAATAAATACAATTCCACACAAATTACATATATTTCACGTAGACAAAAATAACCAGTCTCATATAGACAAAGTAAATAATCAATCACCCACAATATGTAACAGGCTTCTCACATCTATAGAGGAATTTATTCTGCTAGCAGCAATCTAGAATATGTTGTATGCATGATGGATAAGGTGCTCTTTCAATAACTGTCTGAACTTTTTTGCATCATCCAAAGACCTGAGATCAAATGGAATAAGATTCCATTGTGTTGGCGCAGCAATGGAAAAAGAGGTCTCACGAGTACTATATAAATGAGCATGTTGAACAGAAGGAACTTCTAGTAAATTCAATTGAGAGGAACGTAGACATCTTAATGGTTTATAAATGCATAGAATAGAGCATTTAGCCAGTAAGAGAGATCTGAAGTTAACAACTTAAAAACAATCATAACTGTTTTGTAAGTGATGCGTTCAGTTATTGGTAGCCAATTCAGATTATACAGGACTGGAGAAATATGCTCACAACGCTTCGAATGAGATACTAGACGCGCAGCCGAGTTAAGCAGTAATTGTAGCGAATGTAAAGTCGTTTTAGGAAGACCGATAAACAAACTGTTACAATAATCTAAGGGGCGGATTTTCAGAGCCCTGCTCGCCGGTGCGCCTATGTTCAATAGGCCTACTGGCGCGCGCAGACCCCGGGACTCGCGTAAGTCCCGGGGTTTTCTGAGGGGGGCGTGTCGGGGGCGTGTCGAGGGGGCGGGCCAGATCCGCGTGGCGTTTTCGGGGCGGGCCGTAGCGTTTTGGGGGCGGGCCCAGGGGCGTGGTTACGGGCCGGGGCGGTCCGGGGGCATGGCCACGCCCTCCGGACCCGCCTCCAGGTTGCGTCCCGGCGCGCTAGCGGCCCGCTGGCGCACGGGGATTTACGTCTCCCTCCGGGAGGCATAAATCCCCCGACAAGGTAAGGGGGGGGGTTTAGACAGGGCCGGGCGGGTGGGTTAGGTAGAGTAAGGGAGGGGAAGGTGAGGGGAGGGAGTTAGAGAATTCCCTCCGAGGCCGCTCCGATTTCGGAGCGGCCTCGGAAGGAACGGAGGTAGGCTGCACGGCTCGGCGCGCGCCGGCTATACGGAATCGATAGCCTTGCGCGCGCCGATTCCGGATTTTAGCGGATACGCGCGGCTACGCGCATATCTACTAAAATCCAGCGTAATTTTGTTTGCGCCTGATGCGCCAACAAAAGTACGCCAATTCGCCCTGTTTGCAAATCTACCCCTAAGTGAGGAAAAATGATCGCACGAGTTACAATCAGAAAATCTCGATCAAATAGCAAATGCCTTAACCCTGCAATAAGACGAAGTTTGAAAAATCCACTTTTAATAAGGGATCTAATGTGAGGACAAAAGGACAGAGTGGGATCAAGTAAAACTCCTAAGCTCCTAATGGGTTTATCAATGGTGAATGAAGTGTCATCAATGTGAATTGAATTATTAGAAGGTGTACAATGAGGACGATGGATCAATACAATATTGGTCTTGTTGGTATTCAGCATAAGTTTATTTTGTTTTAGCCATCTCTTGATTGAATCTATGCACAAGTGCAAGGTGTCAGAAGTGATTTGCCATGACTGATGTACCTTAATGTAAAACTGAATGTCGTCCGCGTAGATTTTAAATCCATCGGTAATGATGGACAGCAGTTTTGCAATAGGGGCCAAATAAATGTTAAATAACATAGCTGACAAGGCAGAGCCTTGTGGGACCACAGTTTTTAATAACTGTGAAGAAGACGATTGAAAGTTGAATCTGACCATTTGAGACCAATCTGACAAATAACTTTTAAACCAATTAAGAACTGTTCCGGATACACCACATTCCTGCAAGCGAGACAAAATCTGATGATCAATCGAATCAAATGCGGAAGTAATATCAAGAGACACTAACAAAAACTGATCACCTCTATCAAGGTTCCTTTTAAGAGAGTCAATGAGTGAAATAAGAAGTAATTCTGTACTGAAACCACGACGAAAGCCGAATTGATGTGGACTCAGAATCTCGTTTTCATTCAATAGTGAAAAGAAGGTGCTTACCTGCCTGATAGTCACCACTCCCAAATTTCTCCAGGTATTAAAAAAATGAGTATGAACTGTTATGCCACCTTCCACCACCCCTTACCAGTTTTATTTTTTCTAAAAAAGTGGCCCCATTCTTTTCCTTCCTCACCTCCAGCCCTCCGCCACAACAACTATACCCATCCCAACTTGCCAGTACCTTAAAATTGTACAATCTTTAGCCTAGATGGTGGTAGCAGCCTATTGTGACCCAGGCCTGGTACTGCTAAAATTGCTAGGGGTGCATGTTAATATATTAATACTCTACCCACCAAAAGTTTTTGTACCCTAGACTAACCAGCATGCATGTTTTTGTGCACCTATGTTTTAGGCTCTAAAATTGAAAGAAAAAACATATTTGTGTAAAAAATTGTTGCTCTGTAATAGGTTCAGACAAATAGAGGACACTTTAGAAAAAACATTAAACCTAGTCAACATGTACCTAAGCATCATAAAACAACTACTGACACAAATGGAACTTGTAATAAATATTGATAAAACAGAATTTCTACACTTAGAACGAAAACATTCTGAAATCAGTCAAACCTCAATAATACTCAAAGACAACCAGAAAATTGAAATAGCTGGAAAAGTACGTAATCTGGGAATAATTATAGACCCTGAAATCAATCTGAAACAACACATATCACTAAAAGTAAAGGAAGGTTATGCAAAGCTCATGGTACTCAGAAAACGTAAACCACTACTAACTCAAAATGACTTCTGAACAATACTACAGGCACTAATTTTCTCCAGCACGGACTACTGCAATGCTCTTATGCTAGGACTACCTAATACGACATTAAGACCACTGCAAATACTTCAGAACACAGCAGCTAGAATACTAACCGGAAAAATAAGGAGGGACCATATAACTGAAACCCTAGCAGAGCTACATTGGCTACCAATTGAACACAGAATTAAATTCAAAACCCTATGTATCATTCACAAACTAATTTATGAAGAGAAATCAGATTGGTTAAACTCAGCATTACGGGTACACACTCTACACAGGAACCTCCGATCAGCAAATAAAGGGGTAGATTTTATAAATTTATGCGAGAGCTTAGCCGCGCATATCTTATAAAATCCGGGGTCGGCGCGCGCAAGGGGGTGCACATTTGTGCAACTTGCGCGTGCCGAGCCCGGAGCGAGCTGCCTGTTCCCTCCGAGGCCGCTCCAAAATCGTAGCGGCCTCGGAGTGAACTTTCCTTCCACCTCCCCTCACCTTCCCCTCCCTTCCCCTACCTAAGCGACCCCCCCGGCCCTATCTAAACCCCCCTACCTTTGTTGGCAGATTTACGCCTGCCAAAAGCAGGCGTAAATCTGCGTGCGCCAGCGGGCTGCTGGCACGCCATCACCCGACCCAGGGGCTGGTCCAGAGGCCTCGACCATGCCCCCGGGCCGGCGCCACACCCCCGTTCCCACCCGGAACCGCCCCCTGACCCCGGACACACCCCCGGACACACACCCTCCCTGCCCCTTTTACGAAGCCCCGGGACTTACGCACGTCCTGGGGCTGTGTGCGCACCGGCGGCCTATGCAAAATAGGCGCGCAGGTGTGCATAAATCCAGCCAGATTTACGAGCGCAGGGCTTTTAAAATCCGGCCAATAGCGCTCTTAACCATTCCATCAGTTAAAACAGCAAGACTGACCCAAGTGAGAGAAAGAGCCCTTTCACTAGCAGGACCCATAATCTGGAACACAATGCCTCCAGAGATCAGACTACAAAGTGATCTCAAGAAAAGTTTAAAAACATGGCTTTTTAAACAAGCATTTTACAAAGAGATGCGAGATTAGAGAGAAATTATTCAGGAAAAGACAGAAAGGCACCGACACACAATACTTATGACTTTACAGTAGATTAGTATATGAACTCTACACAATAAGCATAACTATAACACTATGTGTGATAAAACTACCCGTGTACGTACCTTGGTACAATTGGTCTTGAACTACTTCACTAAATGACTATGTCTAATGATTTATTGTAACTGAACCTTTGACGGCACCTGTTAGAATGTACTATAGAACACTTTCACCTTCATTAAAATATGTGCCTACATGTAAACCGTTACGATAGTATTTAACTTAACGGTATAGAAACGTTTTTAAATAAATAAATAAATAAATAAATATTTACCATTTTGTCAAATTATTTCTAAGAGTTGATGATACAGTCTGTGACAACAGTGATTTCTTTACAGTTAGTATCATGCAATTTTCAATAATAAAAACATTCTAGAATTTTGATTGTTGACAGTAAATATAAACATAAATTGAACATAAAACTAGATGCAAAACCCAACAAAATCCTTAAAAACAAAACTCAAAATATTCACATGTACAGTAAAATCTAAAACTGTATTGGGCGTGGCAACATCCTAGAACCACCGTGCACACGTTTTCATGCACCTATGATTTAGGCGCTATATAACTGAAAGAAGAACATACCATTCTTAGAAAATTGATGCTCTGTAATAAGTATAGACACAAGTTAACCATTTTGTCAAATAAGTTTTGATAGTCCAGTCTGTGACAACAGTAGTTTCTTTACTGTTGTATCATACGATTTTCAATAATAACACATTGTAGTAGTTTTCCCCTTGATTCATCAAAATTATATAATATCACATGGATAATGCCTGTGATAAGAAAAAGGGGGTGTCTATTATAATTTTTAATTACCGCACCACGCGCTTCACATAGGTATAATCATGGGGTACTTAAAGATTTTGCACTCCGTGATACTTGTAGTTCAGTGCTCATGAAGTGCACAGACAGGAATTTACTTACTTGGGGAAGGGAGGAGAGAGAGAGGGAGAGAGAGAGAGAGACTCTTGCATTGATGGAGCGTAGATTGTACAATAATAAGTCATCTTGTTCTAATAAGCTACCCCCTTTATGCCAGTGTTTTCTTCTGGGTATTTTTTATAAACTTTCCTGGGGTTGTGAATTTGGATCCCCTTCTTGAGGACTAGAAGTTAATGTGACTTGATATTTCCTTTTTAATTTGTAACATATTCTCTTGATTAACGTATGTCACATTTACTATTGCCATTCAAGTAGATTCTAGAATTATTTTTGTAAATGTATAAATAAAAAATAAAATTTTATAATTTTTTTTTAAAGTTGATAAGGAAGTTGAAAATGTGTAGCAATTGTGCCTGGTATCTGGGCTTTTAGCTGCTCATTACCTAGTAATTAAATCAGAAGTAATTATTGCAGTGAAGAGTCAGTGTGTGTAGGTTAATATTTTAACAGTGTATGCTAGAATCTAAAAATAATTAAGCTGAGTTCATTTTGTAACATCTCACTCAATCAAAATTCAACACACTGATTGCATCCTTATTAAGCTAATGTATGTTATTGCAATATATGTTTTATGCAATGTTTTCTTACTCTGTTTAAATGTATTCTACCAAATGACTGATTTTGTGCTGATTGGTTTATTGATGCCTTCTATCATTTAACTTTAATGTCTGATAGTAACACAGATGTTAATATTTAAAGAGATCTAGCTGGCTAAGAAAGGACTTGGCAGGCTAGGTCAAAGCCTTTGAAAACTGACAAGCCTAACTGGCTAAATTCACATCCTTAATTTTACTAGGTGGATACATTTAGCCAGTAAAATTCTGAATGGGCCTGGGGGCATGTTTAGATTGTGGGGAAAAAGGTGGCAAGCACTTATTTTCAGCACTAACCACCTGACTTGCCAGGTCATTTATCATTGCACGATAGTGCCTTAACATGCGTGATAACGCCCTAATGCATGCAATAAATACAAATGGTTAGCAAATCTACAGTTGAGTATGCAAGTGGGAGGAGAGTGGGAGGAGTCAATGCAAAAGAGAGACTTCTACAGCTTCCTGCATTGATTAACACACAATAAGATGGGATTTAACATCAGAAATAATTATACCTATTTTTTTGGGCGGTATGAGGGGAAAAAACTTTTTATCGCATGTGTTTGGCTGTTATCGCACACACACCGGGTCCTCCTGGGCCAAGAAAAACAACTCATCCTACCTGGCCTGCCTTCATAGACCCATTATGTTTGTGGCAAGTGTACTTGTGAGAGGATACTGGTTGCTTGAGGGGGATTTTCACAGCAAACAACAAGAAGAGGAAGAATAAGAACATCAACAACAACAACCAGAAAAGGCAAGGGAATATCCAGCCCTTCCTTGGGAAGTCCCAGTACCTGAGTGTAAGCCACTGGCCTTGCAGGGAGAGCATCAGGGCCCATGATATCGTCTGCCACTCAGGCAGCCATGGCACAGGAAATATAGGAAGTGCATCTTCCCTCCACGAACCTCTTTGCTGGGCATGCCAGAAGATTATGTGGTAAGCAGGTATCGTCTCACCTCTTGGGCTATCATGGAATTATATGATGAAATCAGAGGAGATCTGGATCCGGTCATGGAACAGTCTCACACTATACCTGGCCTCACCAAACTATTGGCCAGCCTGCATTTCCTGCCATCTGACTCCTTCTAAATGACAGTAGAGGTAATTGGGGGAATGTCCTGAAGCTCTTTTTCTCACTGTCTGAACCAGGTCATAACAACTGTATCCAACCACATTGATCACTAAATAGCATTCCCTCAGGACAGGCAGCATTTGAATGATATCAAGAGAGCCTTTTATGGCATAGCACAATTTCTATCATCCCACCATGTAACAGGGAGGAGATCTTCTGCAACAGAAAGGTCTTCTACTCCCTCAATGTGTAGGTGGCCTGCACATTCTCGACATCGTGGCCAGGTGCCTGGGATCCAAGCATACTTAGGCAATAAGGGGTAGATTTTCAGAGCCCTGCTCGCCTAAATCCGCCCAAAACCGGGCGGATTTAGGCGAGCAGGGCCCTGCGCGCCGGGAAGCCTATTTTACATAGGCCTCCCGGCGCGCGCAGAGCCCCGGGACTCGCGTAAGTCCCGGGGTTCTCGGAGGGGGGGCGTGTCGGGGGCGTGTCGGGGGGCGGGCCCGGTCGTCGCGGCGTTCCGGGGGCGTGTCGGCAGCGTTTTGGGGGCGGGTACGGGGCGTGGCTACGGCCCGGGGGCGTGGCCGCGCCCTCCGTACCCGCCCCCAGGTCGCGGCCCGGCGCGCAGCAGGCCCGCTGGCGCGCGGGGATTTACGTCTCCCTCCGGGAGGCGTAAATCCCCCGACAAAGGTAAGGGGGGGGTGTAGACAGGGCCGGGCGGGTGGGTTAGGTAGGGGAAGGGAGGGGAAGGTGAGGGGAGGGCAAAGGAAAGTTCCCTCCAAGGCCGCTCCGATTTCGGAGCGGCCTTGGAGGGAACGGGGGGAGGCAGCGCGGCTCGGCGCGCGCAGGCTATACAAAATCGATAGCCTTGCGCGCGCCGATCCAGGATTTTAGTGGATACGCGCGGCTCCGCGCGTATCTACTAAAATCCAGCGTACTTTTGCTTGAGTCTGATGCGCAAGCAAAAGTAGGCTGATCGCGCTTCTTTTAAAATCTACCCCTAAGGGCTCTTTGAAGAATTTGAGGACTGCCTCTATGGTGACAGTTGGCTTGTAGGTAAGACACATGCTTCTTTTGCTAATTACTCTCTGGCTTTCTATTTCCATCAATCTGCTGGGACAACTGGGGGCTGTGGGTAGGTTACAGCTTTGATTACCTGACAAATGGCATGTATTGTTAGGTGTAGATGCCTGATTCCAGGGCCTGCCTTTCTCTCCCCATGCTGGAGAGTTCTGTCTGCTAATGTTGTTTGGCCACACAATGTACTTGCCACAAAGCTTTGTGAGTGGGCAGCCACTACACACTTTCAAAAGCTTCACTTAAAACATTTGTCCTTTCAAAGTATCATATTTCCAGCAGTAGAAATGTATTTGCTTACCCACATTCTTTTCACACTGCTGGGACTTCCAGATTTTGCGTGACAGGTTAGTCATCAGTCAATGAGGATCTCATCCGCCATTTGTCTTGACCATCATACTGGTAAAACAAAGGCTAAAACATTACTTGGACTAGCATATTCGGTGTGGCAGGTTAGAACAAGATCCTGGGACTTGCAGAATCAACCCAGGGGGAAACTTTTCAGCTAGGACATGTATGGCAGCTATGAGGTATAGCTCCATGGTTTTATGACTACTACAAACTAGTATCCTTTGCTTCTTTATAGGTGACAGGCACACAGTTGATAGGAACCCCACATGCAGTTAGCCATTCGGGAATAGCAGATGCAGAATGTGCAAGTCCTATACTGTTCATATAGGGGCAGAATTTCAAAGGCTAAGCGCGTAACATACGCGCATAACCTGAGAAAATATGCTCCTGCGTGCACCGAGCCTATTTTGTACAGGCTCCGTGGAAGTCCCGGGGCTCTCAAAAGTGGGTGGACCGGGGGTGGGTCTGGGGGCGTGATGGTGGTCCGGGGTCAGGGGGTGGTCCGGGGGCGGGTCCGTGGGCATAAGTGCGGTCTGGGGGCATATCCCGAGCCTTCCTCCATCCCGGCCATGTCGGGGGTTCGTGCACCAGCAGCCTGCCGTCGCACGCAAGATACGCCTGCCTCTGGCTGGCATAAGAAATAAAATAAGGTAGGGGGGATTTAGGTAGGGCTTGGGGGTGGGTTAGATAGGGGAAGGGAGGGGAAGGTGGGGGGGGGCAGAAAAAATTTCCCTCCAAGGCTGCTCATATTTCGGAGCGGCCTTGGAGGGAACGGGGACAGCCATCGGGGCTCCCCTCGGGCTTGGCGCATGCAAGGGGGTGCGCGCATGTTATAAAATCGGACGTAGATTTGTTTGTGCCGGGTTGCGTGAACAAATCTACACCCACAAATAAGTTTTAAAATCTGCCCCAGTGTCAACAAATAAATTGGCATGGACTAGGGTAGGGAAAGAGTATTTGAAGGGCTAAGCTAACAGTAAGGTTATCTTAGACTGTCTTATAACATGCTGTGGCTTGCCATTGATATCACCAACTCATGGTAAGGTGAATGATGCAGCCATTTGTTAGGAACGGATTGCAGGAGTTAGCAATCTGTTCAGGTTTGGCTCCTGCAGAGGGAGGAGTTAGCAATCTGTTACGCTCTACTCCTCAAGAAGGGAGGAGTTAGCAATCTGTTATTAATCTGCTCCTGTGGAAGGAGGTGTTAGCAATCTGATAGGAATGGCTCCTGTAGAGGGAGGAGTTAGCAATCTGATATGCTCAGCTCCTGTAGAGGGAGTAGTTAACAATCTGTTAAGGTATAGACTGAGGAGATAGCAATCTGTTATGGACTGTTGCAGAAGACTCCTGATGGAGAAGGAGTAGCAATCTGTTACCAGCGGAGTACTTGGAGAGGGCACTCGGGTATAGAGAAATATAGATAGGTGGATCGTTGGGCCGATGGCAGATGACAACGCCCCCAGGAGGATATCCTGAGAGGGTCCACCGGCTAGGCTTGGGTATGGAGACAGACACAGATAATTTTTATTTATTTATTTTATTTTATTTAACGAGTTTTGTATACCATCATTCGGAAATGTCAAAATAATGCCATCATAACGGTTTACAAAATAAGGTTGTAGGGATAAAGGGGTTGACAAGGGGTGTAAAAACATAACATGTTATTAGGCTTAGTAGTAAACAAATTCATGCTTAAGATCAAAACGAGTTCATTCTTATTTTAGAAAAGTATGGTTGTGCTGATATTCATTTAATCATGAGGTTGTAATGGAGGGCGGTGATGATTAGTTGATTCTTTGGGTGGTTTGATATGCTTTGTTGAACAACCAAGTTTTTAATTCTTTTTTGAATGTTTTTAGGTTTTCTTGAATTCTGAGTTTAGTTGGGTGGGAGTTCCAAAGTTTTGGGCTACCAAGGGATATTGCTCTATTTTGAGTAGAGGTGAGTTGATTTGAGTGCGTTGGTGGTGTTTTTAGGAGTCCTTTATTTGCTGACCTCAGGTTTCTACTTGGGGTATGGAGTAGAATGTAGGGGCTTAGCCAATTTTTCTGTTCTTCATATATAATTTTATATAGGATGGAAAGGATTTTATATTTGATCCTGTATTTTATTGGCAGCTAATGAAGTGATATGAGGGTTGGGGTGATATGGTCATGCTTTTTGGCACCTGATAGGATTCTTGCAGCTGCATTCTGCAGGATTTGGAGAGGTCAAATGGTGTTTAGAGGTAAGTTGAGGAGTAGAGAGTTGCAGTAGTCTATATTGGAGAATATTAATGATTGCAAGACTGATCTTAAGTCGGTTTTAGATGACGGAATGTAAGTAGTTTATGATAACCGTCTTTAATTTTTGTTGATATATGGTTTTTAAATGAAAGTTCTTTGTCGATTATTACTCCAAGGTTGCGGGCATGGTTGGTTGGAGATAAGCTTGAATTTTGGTTCATGAGATTTAGAGTCGGTGTATGCAGAGAGTTGTTCTTTCTGTCAAGTACTATTAATTCAGTTTTGTCAAAGTTGAGGATGAGTTTTATGTTGTTTAGTAATTCCTTGATGCTGTTTAGGTAATAGGCAGTTAATTTATATGTTTCTTCTATTGATCTTTTTATTGGAATTAAGATTTGAATATCATCAGCATAGATGAAATGGGTTAGATTCAGATTTGTAAGGAAGTGGCATAGTGGGAGAAGATAAATGTTAAAGTGTCGTTGAAAGGGCGGATCCTTGGGGAACTCTGGTGTCTAAGTTGATTTTCTTTGATAGGGAATCATTAAGTAGTACTTGGTAGGATCTTTGTGACAGATAGGAGGAAAACCATTGAAGAGTTGTTTTGTTAGCACTAATTTCAGAAAGATGATTAATCAGTATAGAGTGGTTTACAGTATCAAATGCTGCTGATAAGTCGAGGAGGATTAGAAGGTAACTTTGGCCTTTTTCAAAACCTTTGAGTACGAAGTCATGCATGGCAAGTAGTAAGGATTCTGTGTTAAGTTGTTTTCTAAAGCCAAACTGAGAAGGAAGGAGGATGTTATTTTCATCTAGGTGATCGGTGAGTTGAGTATGGATGATTTTCTCAATGATTTTTGCAAACAATGGGAGGTTTGATATGGGTCTGTAGTTCAGTAGATTTTCTGGATCTAGATTATTCTTTTTTAGAATGGGTTTGATGATGGCTGATTTTAGGCTTTCCGGATAGTTTCCTTCAGTGAGGGAAAGGTTTACAATTTTTGTTATTGTTTTGGTGATGGATGGATCGAGATTTTTTATTGCTGTAATGGGAATGGCATCAATAGTGTGTTTGGCTGGGTTCATTTTTTTGATGATCATTTGGGTTTCTAAGGATGATGCTGTTTCAAAGTTGGACCAGGTTTTTGTTTGAATGTTCAGTAGTTGCTGGTCTTGAGAGTCTTGTTATTTATGAGCAATTTGATTTTTTCATTAAAGAAGTTGGCGAAGTCATCACTGCTGATCTTTGGTGATGATATTGATTGATCGTCTTGAGAGGTTTTTGTAAGGGTTTTTACTATGTTGAAGAGCATCTTAGGGTTTTGTTGGTATTTGGAAATTGTTTTGGAATAGAAGTCTTTTTTTGTTTTATGGATGAGTTTTTTTATATTCTGCAAGTTGTGATTTGTATGCGTATAGAAGTGTAGTTGTTTTGTTTTTTCTCCAGGATCTCTCTATTTTCTGAGTTTCCTTTTTGCTGCTCTGATGTTTTTTTTGTACCAGGGATTTTGATTTTTTGTTTCTTTTATTGTTTTTGTTATTATGGGATTTATCTTGTCTGCTATAGTTTTCGTAATATTGAACCAAGAAGATGTTGCATTTTCTATGTTTGATAGATCAATATTTGTTATTTCAGTCTGCAGATTTGTTTGAAGGGTTTCCATGCAGAAAGGTGGATGATAGGAGAAGGTTTTGGTGGTGGGGGTTTTTTTGTTGAGCGTTTATGATAAGAGAATAGATTTGTGTGGATGATAGAATGGTCTGACCATTGAATTTTAGAAATCGCCGTTTGGTGATTCGACCAGAACTTGGTATTGATGAAGATTAGGTCTAGTGTGTGACCTGCCTTGTGTGTAGGGCCAGTGATAATTTTATTGAGACATAGAGATGATAGTGCATCAATGATTGATGAGGATGCAGGTGATAGTGGGGTAGAGTCCATATGTAGGTTGAAATCACCTAGAATAATTATAGGTTTGGTAATAGATAGTTGGTCAGAAAAAAGTTAATAAGTGGTGAGCAGTTTTTTTTTAAGGTGTTTGGGGGGCAGTATAACAGGCAAATTTGTAAGTGTGGATAATCAAATAATGCAATTTCTAGTGGAGAGCAATTGCTTTTTGGAATTGGTTTCAGTTGTAGATTTTTTTTGGAGATGAGCATTAAGCCTCCTCCTTTCTTTTTTGGTCTGGGTAAAGAAAAAGTTATATAAGAAGAGTTGTTGATTTGGTTGATTATTACAGTGTCAGTGTTTTTTGCCCAAGTTTCTGTGATAGCTGTAAAGTCTGGTTTTTCATCTTGGAGAAGGTTGTTGATGATAGGAATTTTTTTGATTATTGATTGAGCATTAAAGAGTAGGAAGGAGAGTGTTAGATAGTTACAGAGTGAAGTGTTGTTGTTGTGATTAATCATTGTGTGTTGATATTTGAGATTTGTTTTAGATTTCATACCTTTTACTTTCCAGTTGTTGTTGGAGTTTTTTCTGTTTCTGTTGTCTTTGCATTCTGATGAAGGTTGATGGATTGCCATTTTTCTTTATGTTCAGGGTGTATTTGGAGATTATATATTGCCGGCACTTGGGATTGCACGAAGGGGTGCACAAAGGGGATAGCCCCTTTGTCGCGCCTGTTCGGCGCGACGCCTGGAGGTTTCGCTGTCTTAGTGCTGGGGCGCGCCTACATCACTCTGGGGACGTGTCCAGGGCTCTCTGTTTCCTCTGAATTCACAGTGAATTTCAAAAAGGCACTTGCCTTTATTTCTGCAGAAGCTGTTTCTTCACACCGGTGTCGGTGTTATTAGACAGGTTAGTAGAACCACCAGAGGTGGCAGTAGTGAGGTGATGTGCCCGGCAGGGTTGAAGTCCCTCAGGAACTGGATCAGCGATCCCAGGGTTGCTGAACTGTAGAGAAATAATAGATAGTGAGTAGACAGGGTATGCTGTTTTCATAGCCAGAACTAGATGACAAAACTCACATAAGGTCTTGAGGAATCTCAGTAGCTGGAAAGGGTTAGGCCCTCGAGGAGCGAGTACCTGGTTCCAGGGAAAGGTCTGAGAGAGCAATGGTAACTCACAAATGTCTGTATCTGTGATAGCTTCCAGGCAGTAGAGAATCTTCAGAGTATTCAGGAACATGGGCCCTCGAGGAGCGAGTACCGGTTCCTATCTGCAATCTGGAATAAAGAAAAGAGAGCGAGGCCCCCGAGAAGCGGGTACCCCTGGTAAGTCCGAGGAGGCAGAGTAGCTAGGACGAATCCTTGCTAACTCGATTAGTTAGCGAATACTGAGACCTTTTATATTGGAAGCGGATGACATCATCCCAGGGGGACGCCCCTGAGGTTCGTGCCCTTGCTGGTATATCAATCGGAGCACATCATCAGGTAACATGGGGGATCTGCAGCATCATGCAGGTCCAGGGACACCGGAGGAAAAAGGCAAGAAGACTCCGCAGCAGCTAACTGTCCATCAGACCTGGAGGGAGTCGCCACAGAGGTAAAGAGGGCGGAGTGAGGGCATCGAGCAGTGACGGACACAACACCATTCTGTGTTTGCTGCAGGAGATTTGGGATATGGTTGCCGGACCTGGCTTCTCACCCCTGTTGCTATTCCTAACACGCCAGCTGAGATGAGGAACAATAAGGCAATATGTTCAACCCTCTGGGTCATAGAATGCAGCTTAGGAATTCTCAAAAGCAGATTTCTCTGGACAAAATGGTTGGAGCTTTAATGTATGTGCCATTCAGTCAGAGTAGCGAATATAGTGCTGCTATGCTGTGTATTCCATAATCTTTCCCTACACCATGGCCTACCAATAGAGATACTTCAGGACCTACCTCAGGATCCACCATGTCCACCCACAGAAGGGCAGGACACCATGCTGAGGGGCAGCCAGCTTTGCCAAAGCCTGATACAATGCCATGTTGCTTGTTAGCAATCAACTACCTCTTCCCCTTCAATGTAAGAAGCCGAGCAGAGGGTTTGCATCAGCTCTCCTCTTGACAATCTTTCTTTTACTCAATCTTCCTCTGTCTGGTGCCATGTGTGAAGAAACCATGTTGGCCTAGTTAGGGCTCATCTTGACAATGCTGCAAGTGAATGTACTAGAAAAAGTGTATGGCAAGTAAAGGGAATAACAAATACACGTGTCTTGCCAAAGATTTTCAGAATGATTGTGACTGTAAAAGAGGCGAGATCTCTTCATACTGTTCATGTAGGCCTGCCAACACAGTGCACATAGCTTGCCCTGGCTTGCTGCGTTTGGCTGGCTGGGTCTAGCCTTTGGACACAGTCCTAGGCCTCACATGTGGACAAAGTTGTATAGCTATGCTGAGACTCCAGCAGGGCCTAGAACATGGAGGCCACCAGCTCTAGAAATAATGTCAAATCCAGGTAGTTCAGAAAGGCACAATATCAAGCTACAGGTTATTATTATTATTATTATTTATTTCTTTTGTATACCGACATTCGATCGAGATATCACATCGGTTTCCAGATAACAGGTTGAATAGAGCCGGAACTGCCCTATTTTTACATTGTAACAAGATAACAGTTGATTAAACAATTAATATAAGGAACATTGTAACATATGGATAAAATTAAAATTAAATATTAAATGTGGGTATATAGAAGTGGCATATAGCCTATATACAATATGTACAATATGACTTGGTTACGAGTAGGGTGGGGGACAGGGAAAAAGGGAGGATAGAGAGGGGGAGGAGGGGTTATGAGTTCGTGCAGGGTAGAAGTTATGCGGTAAGGCTTTCAAGAGCGTTTATTTTGGGATGTTGGGGTTCAGGAGGGAATGCTTTCAAGAACAGCCATGTTTTGAGCTGTTTTTTAAAGACTTGCGGTGAGGGTTCGTTTCTGAGCTGAGGGGGGAGGGAGTTCCACAGGGTAGGGCCAGCTATTGTAATGGCTCGTTTGCGTGTTGTATTGAGGTGAGCATTTTTAAGAGTTGGGATGGAGAGGAGACCTGAGTTGGAGGATCTGAGATTTCTTTGTGTGATATATGGTTGGATGGTGTTGTTTAGCCAGACCATTCTGTTGTTGTTTATTTTTTTGTGAAGAAGGGTGAGGGTTTTATACTGGATTCTTTGTGTGATGGGCAGCCAGTGGAGGTCTTTGAGAGTAGGTGTGATGTGGGAGGATTTCCTGTGATTATAAAAAATATCATTTTCAGAGTAGACATTAAATAGGTTCATTACATAGCGGACATCTGTGTCCTTCTGACATGGGATGCATTGTATCACAAGGAAATGTAAAGACACTGATGCCAGCATTGCATCAGCTGTGGCAGAATCTCTGCACACATCAGAGTGCTCATCTAGCAGGTGTGCAGTAACAGGGTTTCCTAAAGACATGTCAAGGATAGCGTCATTCCTACAATGTTCACAGGTGTTTGTAAGCCTAAGATACTGGATGAACTCCCAATGGTTAATTTAAAAAAATATTTACACCAAGTTCTGGGCATTCCACTTGAAGAATGTCCTTCTATTAATAAGAACTTTTTTGCCATCACCTGCTTCTGTGAATCCCCCAACAGGAAATCAATTTCCCCCTTTTGAATCTCACAGAATTTCTTGAATCATCTGATCAGGAATTAATAGATAGGGCCACTCTGCTTGAGCCTTTTGTACTCAAATCAGATCTTTGTAAAGTGATGTCTTTATATTTCAGAAATTTAAATATTTCTTTTCTTAGGCAAAATCTTTCCATTTTCCCTGATATTTCTAGATCTACCCAGCTAAGGAGGAAAGGTTTTTTAGCTCTCAGGAAAAATACCCTTGATTTAGGAGCTTCTTTTGTATTACGTTACCCAAGTAAATGTCTTGTCAAGTTTCAGTCAGACACTTTTGTTGTCTTTGCTTCTGAACAGCTACAATCTTTCCTCAATGCTAGGAAAATGATTACTTCTTCTCCAGTTCCACCTAATCCTTAGTTATTAGTGTCTCTAATTATTTAATGCCGGGGGGTTTTACTCGCTATTTGCCTTATCTTTTTATGTTCCCTCTATTTACTCCCTAGACTTACATCCCCCTTTCCTAATATTTCTTTTTAGTAGAGTAAGATAATATTGATGTCTTATGTTTGTTTTCCTGCATGTTTCATTTGATTCAATGGCATTTGTATTACAATTTATTTTCTTTTTTATGTAATTCTTTTTTATCTCCCATATTGTTTGTACAAAGATTTTTGATGCTTTGTGTTTTTGCAATTGCATAAATAAAAAGTAAAAAAAGATATATTTTCCTTATTTCTTATATATGTTTCTGTGTTTATTGACAAGATTGTTCTTGTTTGCTGTAATATTAAAAACTATAAAAAAAAACAAACAAACAAACAAAAAAACCTTTCAGATACCAGAAGATCTGCATCATGCCTTTCTTGCACCTCTCTTTTCTAGGGTATACATTTTTAGATCCTACAGCCTCTCCTCATAAGTCTTCCAATACAGACCCCACGCTATTTTGGTCATTCTTCTCCAGATCGCCTCCATCCTTTCTCTGTCTTTTCTGAGATACAGTCTCTAGAATTGAATACTATACTCCAGGTACAGCAGGAAGTGATCCTGGTCTCCAGGTGATGCATTATCCTCTCACACTGAGGATGAGACTCTGAGAGCTAGTGCTCAAGAGGGAAGGGTTAGGTTGGCCGTTAGAGCTGGTGATTCCATCATTAGGAATGTAGATAACTGGCTGGCTGCCTGGTGGACATCAATATCACTTGGTAACTTGCCTGCTGCCTGGTAGAAAGTTTATGGTTCTCAAGCATCACCTAGATAGGATTTTAGTTAGTACTATGAGGAGCTGGCTGTCATGGTACACATTAGAAATGTACATAGTTTAAAAAATTCATTTCGAGCTTCATTTTTGGTGAACCACAGGAAACTTCATTTTTCCTGTGGTTCAGGGTTGTTTTTTTTCATGGGACCCCGATTTTTGGGTTAGTGTGCGCTAAATCCCATTAGCACGCACTAACCCGAAATACACATTTTTCTGAAATTTCAGAAAAAATCATTTTGGGTTTTGTTGCCCCCAAATCATGCTGAATTAGACAATGTCATTGAAATTGTCTAATTTGGCAAAAATGAATGTATATCTCTAGTACACATGGGCACCAATTACATAGGAACATGTGGGATGGAGGTCTGGAAGCCAAATATAGGCTCTTAGGTAGGAAGTTGAAATCCAGAGACACCAGAACTGTATTCTCTGAAATGATCCAGGTTTCTCGCCCAGGACCCCAGAGGCAGGCAGAGCTCCAGGGTTTTAATACGTGCACGAGATAATGATACATGGAAGATGGCTTTTGTTTTGATAGGCTCTGGAAAATATTTGGGGAAGGAGGAACCTATTCTGAAAGAATGAGCTCCGCTTAACCAGCATGGAACCTGGCTGCTGGCCCTAACCATTATAAATTATAACATGGGGGAAAGCTGACAGTAACTCAGCAGCACATGGTTCAGAGAAAGTTATCTTCAAAGGATACTAAAGGAACAGGGGATTTAGATCACCCCGATAGAGGGGTTCCCATAAAAGGAATAGTAGTCCATATGCCACTGCCTGTAAGAAAAGAAGAAACAGAGTTAGATTTGAATTAATTCTGTCAACTGATAACAGGTTGTTAATACAAAAATAAAATGTACTTTGAAATGTCTGTATGCTAGTTCCAGAAGTCAAAAAAGTAAGATGGGAGAGTTAGAATATAGGACAAGTTAGACATCATTGGCATCTCAGAGACCTGGTGGAAGGAGGATAACCAATGAGACAGTGCTATATTATAGTACAAATTATATCACAATGATATTACTTATGATAGGGAGGGCACAGAGTTCAACAGGATAAAGATCCTGCAGGATACTAATGCCCCGATTTTAAAAAGGCCTCTCACATAAATTTCAGGGGTTATGCGCATGGCCGGGCCTTGAGCGCGCCACATGCATTTTATAACGGGCCTGTCCACGCGCATATCCCCCAATATGCACCAAAGTGCTGGCCTGTCTGAAAGGGGTGGACAATGGGGCGTGGTCTGGGTGAGGCAGTGGTGGGACAGGACAGTGTCATTAGCTGCTGTCCCGGGGAAGCATGTGCTGGCAGCCAGCTGGCACATGGAGTCTACTGCTGCTCCAAAGGAGCAGCAAAGTAAATAATAAAAAAAATATAATAGCTAGGAAAGGGGTTAGGGATTGGGGAGAAGATGGGAAAGGGTAGGAAGGTTAGGTAGGGGCATAAGGAAGTTCCCTCCCAGTATGCTTCTTAATTGGAGTGGACTGGGAGGGAACTGGGGAAGCCCTACTTGCATTGCCATGCACAGCTTTTTAAAATTTCCCCCGTGCACGTTAGTCCCAACCTGCCCGCACATGTGCACAGATTTTAAAATCTGCACGCAGGAACTGTATTTTATAACATGTGCATGCCAATGCGTGCATGTTATGAAATACCTGCGTCCATGTGTGCATGGCAGGAACTGCGCACACATGGACATGTGTACACATTTTAAAATCTACCCCTAAATGCACAGTAGAATCATTATGAGTGAAAATTCCATGTGTAATGGGGAAAAGTATAACGGTGGTGATATACTATAGTCCACTTAGACAAAATGAACAGACTGATAATGGAAAGCTAACTGAAATTAGGGAAACTAACCAATTTGGCAGCACAGTCATAATGGGAGATTTCAATTACATGAAGCATGTAATTTACATGGGAGATTTCAATTACATGAAGCATGTAATTTACACATAAGTAGCCTCGCTTTCGCGCTTGGCTTTGCAGAAACGCTGACAAGAGGAAATGGCGGTAAGGTCTGGTAAGCCAAGACTCCTTGTATCATAGCATTTTTCCCAAGGATATGCATTGTATTGTTAAAATATTTCCAGTGAATAAATAACTTGAATTGACTTTTTAGAGAAATTACAATTGGACTCCCATTAAAATTCTATAAAGCTGTGTAGAAGATACACCAGCAATTGCAGAACATCTCATATTGTTCCTGAAGAAGCAGCCTGCGAAACGTGGACTAAACTCCAGACCCTGGACTCTGAAGCATGATAGCACTCATCTAAGGGAAGTACCGTTTTTTACTAAAAATCAAAAAACATAAAAAATTCCTTTACATATGTTTATGGACCGATGATTAAATAAAGACCGGCAAGCGGTAAAAATTACAAGTTCAAAATACTTGCAAACTGCGGGAAATATGAAGATCCAACATATATACACAAGTAATTAATATAGGGGCGGATTTTAAAACCCCTGCGCGCGTAAATCCTTCCGGATTTACGCGCGCAGGGCCCTTGCACGCCGGCGCGCCTATTTTGCATAGGCCGCCGGCGCGCACAGAGCCCCGGGATGCGTGTGGCGGGGGCGTGGCGGGGGCATGGCGGGGGGCGTGGCGGGATGACGCGGCGTTTAGGGGGTGGGGTGTGGCATTTCGGGGCGGCAACGTGGGCGTGGTTTCGGCCCGGGGACGTTCCGGGGGCATGGCCGCGGCCTCCAAAACAGCCCCCGGGACCGGACCACGGAGTGGGGCAGCCGGCCGACAAAGGTAAGGGGGGGGTTTAGAGAGGGCCGGGGGGGGGTGGTTTAGGTAGGGGAAGGGAGGGGAAGGTGGGGGGGGCGAAGGAAAGTCCCCTCCGAGGCCGCTCCGAAATCGGAGTGGCCTCAGAGGGAAAAGGCAGCGCGCGCTGGGCTCAGCGCACGCAGGTTGCACAAATGTGCACCCCCTTGCGCGCACCGACCCCGGATTTTATAAGATACGCGCGGCTACGCACGTATCTTATAAAATCCAGCGTACTTTTGTTCGTGCCTGCTGCGCAAACAAAAGTACGCGCTCACGCAAGTATTTAAAATCTGCCCCATAGTTTTTTCACTAAAAATTATAAAAATATGTTGATACAATGTGATTGTTCATAAGATTTCAATTACCCCAATATTTACTGGGTAAATGTCACATCAGGACATTCTACAGAAGTAAAGTTTCTCGATGAAATAAATGAGTGCATTATGGAGCAGCTGGACTGGGAACTGACAAGAGGGGAAGTTATTTTAGATCTAATTCTTGGGGAACACAGGATTTGATGAGAGAGCTGCTCGGCAACAATGATTATAGTGCAATGAAATTTGTCTTAATATTTGTAAGGAAGACATTAAGGGGTCGATTTTAAAAGCAGCACGCAGCCGTTCATGTGTGTGCGGTTCCTGTTGCATGCACATGGACTCGCCGATTTTATAACATCTGCACGTTGGCACATGCATGTTATAAACCGATGGCCGTGTGCACATGCGTGCCGATTTTAAAATCCACGTGCACGGCATGTGCAGGGGAGAAATGTTTTATAAATACGTGCAGCAATGCAATCGGGCCTCCCTCAGTTCCTTAAACCCCTACCTAATCTTGCTCCCTCTTCCCCTCTCCAAGCATATGTTCTGCCTGTAAGACCAGTAGCCTTTAGCCAAGTTAAAATATCATGATATATGAAGTTCAAAGTAGCTGATAAATCTAAGGAAACTAATACTAGTCCCTGGTCTAAAGATTATTTATCAAGAGCATCAATGCTGTCACAGTGATGTCATTAGCACAAAACACTGATTGTCAGGATCCTCCAAATAGTCAGTTGTGACTCAGCCATGCTTTCAATTAATATTTTCCAAATTAGGCAAATAGGAAATAGGGTGTAAAATCATAGAAGTCAGAGAAGTTTGTGTAAGACCTTTTCAAGATGGAATAAACTACTGCTTCCCTCAAATGAGAGGGGAAATCTCCTTCTTCTAAGGAGTAGTTGATAATGGACATTAGATGTAGTATAAGATCTTTCCATGATTCTTTAACACTAAGTGATAGAAAATATCTAAAGGGGAACTGTTTGTCTTCACAGTGTTCAACAACTTCTGAATATCATTTTGTAATAGAGAGAAAAAATTTGAAAGAGGGCTACAGTTAAAGACTGGACATTCTCCTTAGCAGGAAATAGACTAGGGATAGTCTATAGGTCAATCTCCTTATTTATCTGATCATTTGGAGAATTAGATAAGGAATGATTTGTCACTTCCAAGGAATTCCTAATATTTTGAATTTTAGATTAAAAATAATGTACTAATGCATTTGCCATCAAATCATCACTGTCTGTAGTGACTATATCCATAGATTTCAGCTGTGGGGGCTCACTAAGATATTTAGCAATCTGAAAAAGTTCATAAGGTCTTTACAGAAATTAAAATAATTTAGGAATGACATTTTTTAACTGTTTTTATTAAATATTCCTGTCAAAATCAGCATGAGACTTCCACTGCTGTCTTTCATTGTTCTTATCTCATCTATAAACCAAGAATCTTGAATATTAGACTTAATAACACAAGTTTTTAAAGGGGAAATATTAATAATAATAATAATAATAATAATATCATATGAGAGTTTTAGGTATCTATTTGCTCTTCTAGTGACCCTGACAAAATAGGAAGGGGGGCTTGGTATAACCTGTCAATAAAAAAATATTGAGAGATTTCATTTAGGTTGAGTCTTACACAGTTGTACAGCTATAGAAGGAACACTAACTAAACTGTCAATTGGAAAATAAATTAAGGAATTATCAGGCCACACAAACTGTGTCACTGATAAGTTCTGGACTAAAAATGTAAAACTATTAGAACAATGGAGGGAAAAAAAAAAAACAGGCCAAGCCTATGACCTTTAAATTGAGTGGGAGAAGTCATCCATTGAGTAAAGCCCACATTGGAGAAGTAGGTCAAAAAGTCTATCACCAGGTTATCAACAGGATTATCAATATGTAAACTGAAGTCTCTCAACAAAATTATATCTCTCAACAAAATTATATCCTCAAACTCCATACATATGCCTATGATCAACTACTGCAGTTTTTTCAAAATCAAGCTACTGTCTCTAGTGGCTCTATAAAATAGCAAAGGGGACAAGTTGTACAAAAAGTCAAATTTAATCGAGACACTTTATTCCAATTACAAATGAGGGCTTTGTTTATTAGGCACCAAGAGAGGAATATGTAATCATTAAAGCCCCACCCACTTTAGCATTTAATCTAGGGCACTAAAAGATAGAATACACAACTAAAAAAATATTCAGTTAAGGTAACATTGGCATTGAGCCATGTTTTGATAACACAAAATGGGCCAGATTTTATAACATGCAACCCGGCGCACACAAATCTATGTCTGATTTTATAACATGCATGCGCAGCCGCGTGCATGTTATAAAATCCGGGGTCGGTGCACGCAAGAGGGTGCACACTTGTGCACCTTGCGTGCGCCGAGCCCTAGGGGAGCCCCGAAGGTTTTCCCCGTTCCCTCCGAGGCCTCTCCGAAATTGGAGCGGCCTCGGAGGGAACTTTCCTTCCGCTCCCCCCCACCTTCCCCTTCCTTCCCCTATCTAACCTGCCCCTCAACCCTACCTAAATCCCCCCCCTACCTTTAGGCAGGCGTAACTTGCACGTGCCGGCGACTGCCGGCGCGCGATCCTCTGGCATGGCCGTCATGCCAGAAGCCTCGGTCCCGCCCCGGGACCGCCCCTGGATTGGTGCCCCACCCATGCCCCACCCCCTTCCAGCCCCTTTTTCAAAGCCCCGGGACATATGTGCATCCCGGGGCTTGCACGCGTCGCTGAGCCTATGCAAAATAGGCTCGGCGCACGCAGGAGCACTTTCTTGGGGTTATGCGCGTAAGTAATGCGCATAACCCTTTGAAAATCTGCCCCAATATTTTGGAGCTATGATTGCCTATTAGATTCACTATTGTTGCTACTTTAGATCAGACAGCTCATACATTAATTAATTACTCATTAAACTTACAGCTGATAATTTGAGACAGAGTAAGTTTATTTAACAGAATCTGAAATAGGGATGATTCCTAGGTTAAATTGTTTCTTTACCCTACAGGTCTGACCATGTTTGCTAAGTTTAAAGAACTGAGATTGTTGAAAAATACATATTATAGAAAAAAACAATTATCAGGCATTGTATCCAAAATTGATACTCAGAAATCCATACATTCAACATATCATAGCATATTGAGTAACAAAATTAAAACTAATTGCAAGTAGAGGTCATTAGAAAAAAAATGAATGCAGAAGACCTATGTTTTGAAGACAGGTGCACACAACAAGCTCTAATATTCAGGCAGCGTAAGATAGAACTGCAGTGGTTAACAAAAAGACTCACAAAGAGGCACATCACTTTGCTGCACCCCTTTGCAGGCATGCTGCCCACTGGTGTCGAGTTGAGGAATTAAAAGGCCAGCATCAGATAATGACAGCATGTCTGGCATTCAGGGCAGAGCTCAGAAACAGAGTAGTACTGCACACCTGCAAAACATTAAACATAGGCCTAAACAGCTTTCATAAAGTCCTGGCAGGGAAAAAAGGAAATGCTACTGCTAGTGTCGAGTCACAAAGTTAAAAAGCCAGCATTGGATGATGTCAGAATGTCTAGCATCAGTGGACAAAGCTCGGAAACAGGGCAGGACCGATCATCTGCACAACATTTAAAGCAGCACAATATAGCCTCTATTGTTTCCTGACAGGGAAAGCAGGAAACAATATGGATTATTTTGAGCATGCACAAAAAAATGTGAAATGTGAATGAAAAGAATAACAGACCAATATGATTTTTCATGAGTGATAGAAGGGGATGGGAGGTATAAGATCATTATATTCTCATTTTTTGCAATAATTCTGTTGACAGCTGTCTGTTTTCTCATTACCAGTATATTTTTTCAACAACATTATTAAATATAACCTTGAAATTTGCTGATCTCTAGGTCAATCTCTATTCAAACTGTATTATATGATAATATATATGTAACCACATCTCTGGGTGCAGGTTACATACCAAAGGGGCCATAAAATAATTGTAACTTCTTGGGGCTGGATCACATAGGGAGAGGGGAAGGAAACCTTCTTTCAGGGCCTGGAGTGGCAGGAATGCCCTTAGATTTCTTTTCCCTGGGAGGAGCATGTTTTCTTTCCACACTGTTGGTGCTGTAAGTGCCAATGAAACCCCCGAGGCAGTGGCGTACTAAGAGGAAATGAGGGTGTGGTCTGACCCGGATGACAGTTAGGAGGGGAGTTCCATCAAAAGACTCTGACCTGAAGTCACTGGCAGAGCGGCGATATCTGGCAGGCTGCCAGCAAAGCCCATCCTGCTTGTGGCAGAAGATGAAGGAGGCCCAGTATGGTACAAACGGAGCCCATCACACTCACAGCCAAGGAGTTACAAGATCTGGTGGACCATGAGCAGAGCCCATCCTGCTTGCAGTGGAAGACAGGGAAGACAGAGGCCAGATATTTGCAGAAGGAGTCCATCCAGCCTGCAGCTAAAGAGGGAGAGTTCCAGAATGACCACATGTGAGAGATGAAGGGGTGTGAGTATGTGTATGTTTGTATGTCTATGTGAGTGAGAGATTGTGTCTGTGTATGAGAGTGAGGGTGTGTGTGTATGTTTGAGTGTGTGTGTATATTAAGTAGAGATTGGAAGCCTGCAATAGGGTATTGGAGTTCAGGTGCGTATGTGTATATGTAAGAGACTGGGAGTATATGTGTGTGGGAGTGAGGGTGTGTGTTGTATGCAAGAGGGATCCTGTGAGAAGGGGGAGTGTGTGAGAGAGAGAGAGGGAACCTGTGTGAGGGTATGTGTGTGTCTCTGTGTGTGTGTGTGTGTGTGTGTGTGTGTGTATATGAGTAAGAGATTGGGAGTCCGCATGTGTGTATGGGAGATCAGGTGTGTGTGTGTGTGTGTGTATATATATATGTAAGAGACTGGGCGTATGTGTATGGGAGTGAGGGTCCGTGTTTGTGTGTGAAAGAGGGATTATGTGTGAAGGAGTGTGTGAGAGTGTGTGCAAGAGAGAGAGAGATCCTTGAGAGGAGGGGAGTATGTGTGTGTGAGAGAGAGAGAGAGAGGAAGCCTGTGTGTGTGTGTGTGTGTGTGTGTGTGTGTGTGTGTGTGTGTGAGAGAGAGAGAGAGAGAGAGAGAGAGAGAGAGGGGAACTTGAGATCACTGGGGGGAAGGAGGAATGAACCTTCTGGGGAGGTGGTGCCAAAGGAAGTATCCACCCCAGGTGCCAAATACATTATGTATGACCAGAGGCTTTGGTTCAGTGTCCAAAATAAAATACAGATGATAAATCAGGTAAAATAATGGCAAAATTAACACAGTCCTCAGCACCACAATTAATCTCAGGTTACAGTCTTTTCCCTCAGTCTGTGCATGGGTCTCTACTACCAATACTGAGGAGATACCCACCTTCTAGGGTTGGATTTAATGAGGTTCCCAAGTGAGCAGGGTATCCTTGTTTGAGCAGGAAAACTCCTTCAACACTGGTAAGACATAGTCTCTGCACAGAGAGTCTCATTTCCTCTCTCCCCAGGGGGTTAAAGACTCCAAGTGGGTGTCCTCATCCTCATAGGTTCCAAATTGATATTACTCACTCTTTCTTGGAATCCCATAAATGAAGGGATCCTCTCAAGGAATCACAAATCTGGATGTTTCTCTGAAGGATGGAAGAGGCAGCAAAACTCTTCCTTCTAGTCATTCTAACAAAACCCCTTTTTCCCGAACTGAGTGCAAAATGCCAGCAAATGCCTGCATCAGTAACCTCAGTTTGTCTGGTCCCCTAACAAGGTTACAGAAGGATAGGTCTTCCTTATCATAGGGCCCCATGGAAAGGGTGCCCATGCACTTCTATCCAGATAATACCCAGGAGTCACTCAAGGCTTCCTGCTATGCAAAAAGGGTCCAAATCCCAAAAAAGCAAACCTGGGAGCCAATTCAACAAGCCAGTTAGTGGACTGGGAGGTGAAGCTCCCTGACCTTGCTCAGGAGCCCCAGGCTGAGTATGCCAGGCTTCTCCAAGTAGGCCCAAAAACGTGAACGGAGGAAAACACTCCAACTTCTCTAACCTTCAACTCAGGCTGCATTGCCCCAGTCTCTTAAGGAGAGAGCTGCTTATAACTCCTCTCAAGGGGACAGCCATCCCAGTTCCCTCAATGGGAGGGATTGTAAGGAATTATGCCTCCCCACTTTCCTAACCTAGACTGCACTAGCTAGCAAAACATTCACAAGGGCCGTAATGGTAGTGAACCCAGAGGTCCTTTACATATACAGTCCTCTTTTTAACTGAACTTAAAAAATGTATTTTTTCAAGAGACACTTTTGAAATAACAGACCCTATACCTTTATATAGTTATTTCTGTGTTACTGGGTAACCCTGAATTAGCTGCATTATTCATTTAGATTTTGAGGAAAGCAATTAATGTTTAAATATGTACCCATTTAGGATAAGGAACAGATTTTAAATTGTAAAGGGTCAGCCATAGAAACTGAGCTGAGTTATTGAAGGTTTTCAGAGTCTCTGGTCTATTGACTCTGTTATGTGAGACTATTTGTTTTAATGAGGAGGGAATAATCTGCATGCATGCTCAGATGCTTTACAACATGTTGAACCAATACATCTTTCTTGAGGGAAAATTAAAAAAAAGGAATCCTTCAAGGCTGCCTGACAGACCCATGATCAATGTGCCAGATTTGTGTAATGGAGCAAGCCCTTACCAGTCCATTCATAAACAACAATCTCTTCCTGGTGCCTTATTATGTGGGTTGACCAAGACTGTAATAATGCGCTGCACAAATGAGAGAGAAAACATTATGAGAATCTGACTACTGCAAGAAGCTAATTAGTAATCTGTCCTCAATAGCTCTGGAGCTCAGAGGTTGCCATTACTGATTATGTTAATGGCAATCATGGTTATCAGAACAGTATTATGTATCTGTTTGAAAGAGTTTATACTCCATTATTGGAATAAATGACATGATCAAGGGGTAATCCATCAAATCAGAGTTTTCTGATGTGGAAAATTTCAGGAAGTAAGTGTATTCCACTTCCTAGAAAAACTACAACACAACATAACAGGAAGCCCAATTTAACTCGCAATGCAGGCTTTTTAAAAATTGAACTGTAAGGAATCAACCTCAAATATAGTATAGTAGGAAACTATTAAAAACCTAAACTATATGTTAGATAAAGAATGCCATGCCATTATATGGTGTGGTTCAATATTACTCAGACATACTAGATCAGCGCTTCTCAACCGGTGTGTCGCGACACACTAGTGTGTCGCCAAACACCGCCAGGTGTGTCGCGTCTCCCGGTGTCCCACTACCCCGTTCTACTTTCCTTTTGCCTTTTTCCAGCACACGCGGGCCAATTGGAAGCCTTCGTTCTTCCTACCCCCATTACACAATGGGAAGCCTCCTTCATTCTGCCTGCCCCCGCGCAGGCCAATCGGAAGCCTCCTCCCTACCAGTGGGAGTAGGAAGAAGGGAGGAAGCCTTTGATTGGCCGGTGAGGCAGGCAGGGAGGAATTTTGAACTCTGACGAAGCAAGATCGCGCAATGAAGAGGAAACCCGACCCCCGACGAAGCAAAGCCGCCATGGGAGCCCATTCCCATGGCGGCGAAGAGGAGACCTGACCCCGACAAAGCAAGGCCGCCACAGCCTGTGGCGGCGAAGAGGAAACCCGACCGAGGCCACCACGGGAGCCCATTCCCGCGGTGGCAAAAAAAGAAGGCCCGCCGGAGTAAAGCCGCGGCGGAACTGGAGCCCATCCCTGCAGCGAAGGAAGAAGAAGTTTTTGGTGAGAGCGGGTGCGTCTGTGCGTGGATGAGTGTCTGGGTGAGAGCGGGTGCGTCTGTGTGTGTGAATGAGTGCCTGGGTGAGAGCGGGTGCGTCTGTGCGTGGATGAGTACCTGGGTGAGAGCGGGTGCGACTGTGTGCGTGAATGAGTGCCTGGGTGAGAGCGGGTGCGTCTGTGTGTGTGAATGAGTGCCTGGGTGAGAGCCGGTGCGTCTGTGTGTGAATGAGTGCCTGGCTGAAAGCTGGTGTGAATGGGTGCCTGGGTGAGAGGTGGTGTGTGTGGGTGTGAATGGGTGCCTGGGTGAGAGGTGGTGTGTGTGGGTGTGAATGGGTGCCTGGGTGAGAGGTGGTGTGTGTGGGTGTGAATGGGTGCCTGGGTGAGAGGTGGTGTGTGTGGGTGTGAATGGGTACCTGGGTGAGAGCTGGTGTGTCTGTGTGTGAATGGGTGCCTGGGTGAGAGCTGGTGTGTCTGTGTGTGAATGGGTGCCTGGGTGAGAGCTGGTGTGTCTGTGTGTGAATGGGTGCCTGGTTGAGAGCTGGTGTGTCTGTGTGTGAATGGGTGCCTGGTTGAGAACTGGTGTCTGTGTGTGAATGGGTGCCTGGGTGAGAGCTGGTGTGTCTGTGTATGAATGAGTGCCTGGTTGAGAACTGGTGTGAATGGAAGCCTGGGTGAGAACTGGTGTGAATGGGAGCCTGGGTGAGAACTGGTGTGAATGGGTGCCTGGGTGAGAACTGGTGTGTCTGTGTGTGAATGGGTGCCTGGGTGAGAGCTGGTGTCTCTGTGTGTGAATGGGTGCCTGAGTGAGAGCTGGTGTGTCTGTGTGTGAATGGGTGCCTGGGTGAGAGCTGGTGTGTCTGTGTGAATGGGTGCCTGGTTGAGAGCTGGTGTGAATGGAAGCCTGGGTGAGAACTGGTGTGAATGGGTGCCTGGGTGAGAGCTGGTGTGTCTGTGTGTGAATGAGTGCCTGGGTGAGAGCTGGGGTGTCTGTGTGTGAATGAGTGCCTGGGTGAGAGCTGGGGTGTCTGTGTGTGAATGAGTGCCTGGGTGAGAGCTGGGGTGTCTGTGTGTGAATGAGTGCCTGGGTGAGAGCTGGGGTGTCTGTGTGTGAATGAGAGCTGGTGTGTGTGGGTGTGAATGGGTGCTTGGGTGAGAGGTGGTGTGTGTGGGTGTGAATGGGTGCTTGGGTGAGAGCTGGTGTGTGTGGGTGTGAATGGAAGCCTGGGTGAGAGCTGGTGTGGGTGTGAGAGCATTTGTGTGTGATTGAGAGCTTGTATATAAGAGACCATGAGTGTGATTGAGAGAGAGACTGGTCAGGGAGGTGAGAGAGACTGAGACTGTTCGTGGGGTCTAATTGGAGTTATGTGTATGAGTGACTGGTTGTGGGCGCTAAGGAAGAGGACTGTGAGGACAGAGCTTCAGCAGCCCTTGCTGCTTCCTGTGAGTGCTATTGGCCTGGAAGGGAAAGGAGTAGGAGAGTTGCTGGAGAGGGTAAGAAAAGGTGGCTTTTTAAATTTATTTTTCTTGATTGCCATTTTAATTATTGGGTATTATGCGATGTCTGCTGTTTTGAAATATTTTATTGATATTTGGACATGTTTTAATAATTTTTATGAGTTTTTAATTGTTGGATATTCTGTTCAGCAGCTGTTTTGTAACATTTTTAGTAAAGCTTTACAATTATTTCTGTGTGGGGCGCTATAGCAGCTTGGCTTATTCTGTTTTCCCAATAGGAAATGTATTAGTGTTTAGGGCCTGGTTTAATAGTTGTATTCCTTAGATAGGGTTGTTACTGGTTGAGTGTGTTCCATAATACAGGTGTATCTTTGTGCGGGTTAGTTTGTGTGCATTATTGCAGATCCTGGGACTATGTTAGGTGCTATATTTCTCTTTCCATTTCTCTAGGTTTGCACTGCATGCAGAGTGGCTGTTTTGGTTTTCCATTCCAGTTTCTGTCTCCATATTTATAATGTGTGGTCTTTCTGTACTTGGTGAAGGTCAGTTCTGAGTGTGTGACAGAGGTGAGATATTTTACTAGCATGTAGGCTTTTGTATCAATCTTATTTGTTGTGTTTTCTCAATAGGATATGCATTAGTGGTAAATTACTGTCTTTTCATAAGAAGGGCTATTGTGCCTGGTAGTAAAGGGAGTTTGTTTTGCTTTTACTGAGAAGTCATCAGAACCAGAATATCTTTTTTTGTATGGCGAGTTGTACAGGGTAATGCCCTAGATCTGCTCTGCACTCATTGCGGGGGGTTGAGGGGATTCCTGTGGATGCAGAGTGCATGTTTACATTTAGCCCCGTGACGGTCACATGCTCAGTGTGTCACGCATGTGAGAACCATCTGTCAGGTGTGTCCCGGCCAAAAAAAGGTTGAGAACCACTGTACTAGATGACTTCAAAAAGAATCTTTGTGTAGATAACACTCCATTAGGGACTAAGGACATGAAAGGTACAGAGAAACCATGGACACCAAGAAAAAGAAGCTTAGAAAGGGCAACATATCTTTGTATAAAAAAGCTAGCAGAGAAAAGGAAAACTTGATCACTATGGTTCTTGAAGGTGGTAGCAGAAGTAGATCAAAACAATCAGTATTCAGAAAATACTAAAAAAACACAGGAGGACTATCAGGAGGAACAGACAGAGCAGAAAGATTCCAAATTACCCCCAATTAATAGGCAGGTTATTAATACAAACAAAAACATACTTTGAAATGTCTGTATACAAATGCTAGAAGTCTAAAAAATAAAATGGGAGAGTTAGAATACATAGCACTGGGTGAAGTAGCTATAATTGCCATCTCAGAGACCTGGTGGAAGGAGGATAACCAATGGGATACTGTGATACCAGGGTACAAATTATATCAAAATGTTAGAAATGATCAAATTGGTGGAGGAGAGGCACAATATATTGAAGAGGGATTGAGTCAAATGGGATAAAAGTTATGCAGGAAACAAAATGCAATATTAAATCTTTATGGATAAACATTCCAGGTGAAAGGGGGAATAAAATAGCAGTGGGGATGTATTACCATTCATCGGGCAAGAATGAACAAACAGACAATGAAATTCTAAAAGAAATTAGGGAAGCTAACAAAATCAGCAGCACAGTAATAATGAGTGATTTCGGGGCAAAGATAAAAGTTCCTAGATGAAATACATGAATGCATCATGGAGCAGCTGGCACAAAAGAACTAACAAGAAGGGAATCTATTTAGTGGAACACATGATTTGGTGCGAGAGGTAAAAGTGTTAGAGCCACTTAATAATAGTGATCACAACATGATCAAATTTGACTTAATAACAGGATGGAGGATACTAAAGGAATCTACTGTGACAGCATTTAACTTTCTGAAGAGTAACTATGATAAAATGAGGAAAATAGTTAGGAAAATCTTAAAGGAGCAGCTGCAAAAGCTAATGGCCGGATTTTAAACACCCCCACGCCCCCCAAACAAGAGTAAAATCTGGCCTTTACGCGCGGGGCGGGGCCTTGCACGCGTCGAGCCTATTTTCAAAAGGTCCCTGCCACCCGCATAAAGGGCGGTACGCGCATACGTGCCGGCCTTCCTGCAAGGGGCAGGCCCGGGGGGGTGTTCTGGGTGAGGAGGGGCGGGGAAGGGATGGGCCGGGATAGCGGCATTGATCGTGTGCTGGCCAATTGCCGGCGTGCGCAACTTATTTCAGGTCGGGCCCTGAAGTAAGCTGGGAAAAAAAAACAACAAACAAGGGAGGAGTTAGGGGTTGAGGAGAAAAGGGGAAGGGGAAGGGAGGCTAGGGTAGGGTGTAGGGAAGTTCCCTCCTAGTCCGCTCCTTAATTGAGAGAGACTTCTTAGGAAATTAAGAAGTCATGGGATGGGGGCAATGTCCTATTGTGGATTGGGAACTGGTTAAAAGATTGAAAACAGAGAGTAGGGTAAATGGTAAACTTTCCCTTTGGAGAAAGGTGAATAGTGGAGTTCCCCAGGGATCCATTCTGGGACTACTGATTTTTAATATATTTATAAACAACCTGGAAATGGGAACAATGAATGAGGTGGTCGAATTTGCCAATGACACAAAGTTATTATGCCATGCTGTTCAGCAACCATGCAGCCAAGACCTCGAAGGCAGCGAAGAGCCAGATCTGATGCAACATAGCCCAGGGCATCTCTAGGTACAGTGGAGTCCAATGTAGCAGGAAGCAGGTGGCCCACAGGTACCGGAACATCAAGGCACATTTGAAAGCCAAAATGGTGAGCAGAAATAAATATATACGGCAAACCGGAGGAGGAGCCCTTAGTCCCATCACCCTTACCCCCATGGTGGAGATGGAGCCAGATGTCTTCTAGGGCATGGCTAAGCAGCTGGACATCATGCAAGCCACAGCCAGAAAGTTCATCACCTGTAAATGGGCAGGCTGCAATGGGTGTACACATCATTTGGCATAAGATGCTCATAATGCTTAAGAGGCAAAGTGCACCTCTGATGTCAAATGCAAAAAGGATACTTGCTGCCATTGGTACCTATGTCTTATGTTTTGTTTCCACAGCTCTCACTCACAAAGCTTCCAGTCCCAGCCAGCAAGCCCCAGCCAGCAAGCCCCAGCACAGCAACCCTTTTGCAGAGGGCCTTCATGATGGACGCACAGACCAGGTGAGTGAGGAGGAGGAAGAGGAGGAGCAGCAGCAGCAGCCACAGGCTCAGGAGGCATTGAATATTCTGAAACCCCTGGGTTTACCCAGCCCACTCAATGTGTCCCTTAACATCTCTGGCTTCATGGAGGAACGTAGCATTGAGTGGGAGTCAATAGATTCTGCACAACCTCGAGCCAGCACACAGCGCCAGCCTGAAACACTACACCCTTGGCAGGAGCAACCCAGAAGCTCCATGATGCCACATTTGGAGGCCCAAATTTCTGCACTTCACACAATCATTGCAGCACTGTCACCAGCACTGGTATCAGGCCTGGCACCAGCACCAACATCCTTGCCATCAACAGATGAGTCCATGCATGAGCAGCTTGACGAGCTGGAAAGGAGGCATGGGATACATCTCTGACACATAAGGGTAATGCTAGTGCACCTCAAGAGGGCTGTGAACAGCTAGAGCCAGGTCCTGCAAGAACAGACTGCCGCAAACACGCAGGGTGTAACAATGCTGGCCGCAGCAGTATGACCAACATGCTGACGCAGATCCTTCAAAGGATGCCTGAGCAGCCATCCAAATCTTCCCCAGCATCAGTTGAGTCCACACCCTGCAGCCATCTCCAGACTGACAGACATCCATGGGGTAGGCCCCTAAAAGACATGCCCCCCCCCCAAGTGGCAAGTCACGACATGGCAAGGGCCATGAAGCACCAAAGGTGGTGGCATCGAATGCCAAATAAGAAGAGTTGTACCAATAGTCATGGGCAGGCCCCTCTACAGAGTTCCTGTGCCGGCTAGATGAAAGAAACATGCTAGGATCCTCCTCACTTCAGAGTTCCTGTGCCGGCTAGATGGAAGAAGCCTGCTGGACCCATCCTCACTACAGACTTCCTGTGCTGGCTAGATGGAAGAAGGCTGCTGGACCCATCCTCACTACAGAGTTCCTGTGCCAGCAAGCAGAAAGGATGGTCTACTGTCAGTCATTGTAGTCCTTCAGCCTAATTCTAAAGCCCCCCCTTGATACTCTGACCATATTCCATCCTCTTGATGCGGCCTCCAGTCATGGTCCAGCTATTGCCTCTTCTCATCATGTCTCATCTCCTGCTCCTGATGCTGGCATCTTATGTCATTTCAGTTCATGCTGCTGCTGCTGCTGCTGCCTCCATGCTTCAGTGTATCATGTTATCTCAACTCATGCTGCTAATGCCTCTATGCTGTAGTGTCTCATCTTTTCTCAGTTCATGTTGCTGCTGCCTCCATGCTGCTGTGACTCTTCCTGGGCCTCCTGCCTCCATCCTGCACTGACCCTATTTCCTTCTTGCTGAACTCTGCTGCCTGGGTTCTCTGCTACTCCTTGAGTGCACTCTTTCAACATGCACTGTCTGGGGCCTTTTCCTAGTCATCACAAAGCAAGGCTGCTATTAGCTCCAACATTACAGCTGTACTCTAGCTATTGGTGGTGCCACTTCCACTTTCTATTTTCTTTGCTGTAATCATGAATGGGCCAAAATGATAAGATGCTAAGCCTGTATATGTAGTGATTAATACAGTCAGATACTGTTGTTATGACCTAGTCAAGACAGCGGGAAAAAGTGGTTTGGGACATTCCCCCCACGACCCCTATTGTCATTTGGAAGAAGTCAGTTGCCATGAAATGCAGGGTGGCCAACAGTTTGGTGAGGTCAGGCCTAGCATGGAATCTTTCCTTGTCGAGATCCAAATCCCGTTGGATTTCTTCATATAATTCCAGGATAGCCAGAGACCTGAGGTGATACCTACTAACCACATAATCCTCTGGATGCTCGTGGAGGAAAGATTCATTCCCTGTATGTCCTCTGCTATTCCACCTGCCCTGGGCCCCATCCCTATGGAACCAGTGGTTCTGCCTTCAGTGCAGGGACTTCCCTAGGAGGGCTTGGAACTGCCCTTGCCTGTTCTTCAAGTTGTTGTTCCCCTTGTGTTGTCTGCAGCGAGCCTCCCAAAGCATCCAGTATTCCCCAACAATTAAACTTGCCACAAACATTATGGCTTTTGGAAGCTAGGCCAGGTAAGATCAGGTGTTTTTATTGGGCCAGGAAGGTCTCTAAGGTGTGTTTGTTAGAATTCCTCTTATTCTAGAGCATGATAAGGGCTACAATAATACCCACAATCCAAGATATTGCTGTGGGAGCATGATAAATAGTTTTTCAATGTACCGCACAAAAAAAAGCTGTAGTTATTTCCGGAGTAAAATCCCGCATTAGTGTGCAATACTGTATCACATTCCAAGGTAGCAGACCCTCATATCAATTTACTCCAACCAAACTCTGCCCTTTCGATTACTCAATTTTTAATTTGCATACACATTTTGCATTGCGTTGTTTATGATGTGCGTTATGGCGTTATCATGTGCATTATGGCATTATCGTAAGTGATAAGGCCCTAATGCATTTTGATAAATAATCCAGATAGTTATTTGTAGTTTATCTCTAGGATTCTTAAAAAGCACCATATATTATGGGGTAGATTTTCAAAGGGTTATGCACGTAATATACGCACATAACCCTTTAAAAACACTCCTGCGCGCGCTGAACCTATTTTGCATAGCCTCGGGTGCACGCACAAGCCCCGGGATGAGCGTATGTCCTGGGGCTTTGAAAAAGGGGTAGGAAGGGGGTAGGGGTGTGGGCGTGGCGCAGGTCAGGGGGCAGTCCGGGGGTGGGACCGAGGTCTCCGGCACAGTGGCTGTGCCAGGGGATGGCACGCCGGCAGTTGGCCGGCACGCGCAAGATACGGCTGCCAGAGGCAGGCGTAAATATGTGAAATGTAGGGTGGGGATTTAGGTAGGGCTGGGGGGTGGGTTAGATAAGGGAAGGGAGGGGAAGGTAGGGGAAGGTGGGGGGAGCAGACGAAAAGTTCCTCCGAGGCCACTCCGATTTCGGAGCGGCCTTAGAGGGAATGGGGAAAGCCATCGGGACTCCCCTAGGACTTGGTGCGTGCAAGGTGCACAAGTGTACACCCCCTTGTGTGTGCTGGTCCTGGATTTTATAACATGCACATGGTAGTGCGCACATGTTATAAAATTGGGTGTACATTTCTGCGCGCCGGGGTACCACGCACAAATGTACCCCGCTTGCACTGGTTTGAAAATCTGCCCCTTAGTGTTTAAAGCAATAGTTAAAACGTGAGGTGAAAGAGGCTATTTTAGCTAAAATATCTTCATTTAAAAATTTGAAGAAGGAGCCATCAGAAGAAAACAGGATAAAGCAAAAGCATTGGCAAGTTAAATGTAAGACATTGATAAGACAAACTAAGAGAAAATTTGAAAAGAAGTTGGCCATAGAAGCAAAAACTCACCTTCATTGCGCCGCAGGGTTTCGACGGGGGCCCTCCGACTAGCGCGCGCGTTAGACTCCTTGGTCCGTGTTTCAAGACGGGTCGGGTGGGTCACCGACATCGCCGCGGACCCCTGGCGCCCGGCGTGGGCCTCCCCGCCCGGCGGCGCGACGCGGTCGGGGCGCACTGAGGACAGTCCGCCCCGGTTGACAGTCGTGCCGGGAGCGGGGGGCCCCGTCCCCCGTCCCCCCCACCCCCCTCGTGAGGGGGAGGGGGGTTCAGGAGGAGGGCACGGAGGCGGTCATCTCTTTCGGCCCCGGGGGAAACGGCGAAGCTGCTGCCGGGGGGGGGGGGCTATAACACGCGCCGCCGGAGCGGCGGGCCACCTGCCCCCCCTGGGCCTTCCCAGCCGACCCGGAGCCGGTCGCGACGCACCGCCACGGAGGAAATGCGCCCTGCGGAGGCCGGGGCCGTCCGGGAGGCGTTCCCCGCGCCCCCCCACCCCCCGCAAAAGGGGTGGGGGATCCGCCGAAACCCCGGTCCGACTGACCTGAACCCGCCGGGTTGAATCCTCCAGGCGGACTGCACGGACCCCACCCGTTTACCTCTTAACGGTTTCACGCCCTCTTGAACTCTCTCTTCAAAGTTCTTTTCAATTTTCCCTTACGGTACTTGTTGACTATCGGTCTTGTGCCGGTATTTAGCCTTAGATGGCGTTTACCACCCGCTTTGGGCTGCATTCCCAAACAACCCGAATCCGAGAAGACCCGGTCCCGGTCCGCCGGGGGCCGCTACCGGCCTAACACTGTCCGCGGGCTGAGCCTCGATCAGAAGGACTTGGGCCCCCGAGCGGCGCCGGGGAGGCGGTCTTCCGTACGCCATATTTCCCGCGCCCGCCGGACGGGCGGGGATTCGGCGCTGGGCTCTTCCCTCTTCACTCGCCGTTACTGAGGGAATCCTGGTTAGTTTCTTTTCCTCCGCTTAGTAATATGCTTAAATTCAGCGGGTCGCCACGTCTGATCTGAAGTCGTAGTCGGAGAGGAAGGAGGAGGGTGGGTGGGCGGGCGGGGAGGTCGGCGGCGACACCGCCGTTGACCGCGACTCCACCACCACCACCGCTACCCCATCCCGCGCTCTGCGTCCGTCCGGCCGCTCGCCGGCGGCGCGGAAGGCGAGGCCACCCGAAGGGTTGCGAGAGAGGACGTCCCGGCGGGAGGACGCGGCGGTGCGGGCAGCCGTGAATCGCCACAGACAGCCACGCGGGGGGAGGGCCGGGCGAGGCGGGGCGGCCTCCGCCCGGTTCCCGGCGGTGACCCCCGGCCCCGGCGGGCACAGGAGACGCGTCGATCCTCCGCACGGTCAGAGCTCCCCGAGGCGGGCGACCCCGGAGGTCTGCGCTTGAGGGGACGAAGGGTATCCCGCCAGAAAGGGGGGGAACATACCCTGCGAACGGACCCCAGCCGCGCGCTCGGCGATCCACGAGGGGAAACGCCGAGGCGATTGACGTACGGGCAACCCTCAGACAGGCGTAGCCCCGGGAGCAACCCGGGGCCGCAAGGTGCGTTCGAAGTGTCGATGATCAATGTGTCCTGCAATTCACACTAATTCTCGCAGCTAGCTGCGTTCTTCATCGACGCACGAGCCGAGTGATCCACCGCTAAGAGTCATGGGTTCATCCGTTTCTCAGGCGCGTCCCTCTCGACCCACCCCGACACACACCGGAGGGGGTGAGGCGCGAGAGTCGGAGGGAGAGAGAGAGAGCCCGAGACCCGAGGCGGGCCGGGATCCCCGGCGACCTCCGTCATGGGACGGGAGGCTGCGGGACATCGCAGAGGCCCGAGGCAGGCATAACCTGCGCGCGCTGGGCTGGCTGCTGGCACGCCATGTTCCAGTCCGGGGGCTGGTGCGGAGGCCGCGGCCATGCCCCCGGGCTGGAATTACACCCGCGACCCCACCCCCGGAATGCCCCCGATGATGCGTCAGCGCGCGCGGGAGGGGGGTTTGGGGTAGGTTTTTGCGTAACCGTTTGAAAATCTACCCCTATGTGTGTAATTCTACAACCTGTATAGTTTCGCCCACTTTGTAGTGGAGGCATACCCAGGGCAGAGTGAGATTGATGGAGAAAATTATGAAATCCATATTCAGATATAGTCTGGATAGCAAAGTTAGCCGGATAAACTTATATGGCTAACTTTGGAGGTATATTCAATAGTGTAGCAACAATTTTGAATATAACCGGCTATCTTAAATTTAGCCAGCTAACTAGAGCCAGCTATCTTTAGGACAGCTCTTTGGCCGGACAAGACTTAGCCACCTAAGTCATCTTCCTAACTCTAAACATCAGAGTTAACCAGTTAACTTAGCTGGCTAACTCAACTCTTCCCAGTTATGCATCTGGAATGCTCTTAACTTATCCGGCTAAATTCTAGCCTCCAAACTTATTAGCCAGCTAGAATTTAGCCAGTTATTAGTCCAAATATTCATTTAGTCAGCTAAATGAATGAGGACCTCTGAGTTAATTGGCTAAATTTTTTTTAGAATATGGACTTCCCTGTGTATAGTTTAGTATTTTTAAAACTATACTTGTAGTTTTGATGAGAAAAATGTATCGACAGAAAAAGCAGGTGCAAATCACTGTGAGTACTTTTTCCTTCGGTAATTGTGAAAGTAAAGGTAAGCACATAATTGAAAACCAATGCAAAGCCTATAAATAAAAAGTACCTATGCATTTTGCGTCTATGCCAGTAATATGATAATTGCCCCATTGTTTATATTTTTATTTTTGCTTTATGGTTTAATTTTACTATTGGTTTATATTTTCTGTTTACTATGTTATGCCCCCTGCTATTTGTTGCGTCCTATTCTTATTGCTTTGTGTTTGTTGTTATTGTTATTTTATTGCTTTAAAGGCTTGTGGTAACTTGGGCGATAGCGCTTAGGAAACAGCCAGGAGGAATAAAGAGGCAGACTATGGCTGTTTCCTTCTGTGCATTTTTATTTATAGTGCAAAACCAAAACAGAAAGTAAATGCAGCTCATCTTGCAGTTTTGATACAAAACACCATCAAACATAGCAGGTTTTCGCATAGGCAGGGTTCCTGCTTGCTCTCTAGGGCCTCTTTAACCCTTCAGGGCCCTGTCTCCTTATAGTATGGCTAAAGGAGTCTCCCTTCACCCAGAATCCATTGTGGGGCTGACCCTTAATGAGGACTGGGCTAGATAGCTGTATCTACAGTGGGTTGGGGGAATTTCATGGACACTCTCTCACAAGGCTTATATCTTGCTTTGGGCATGTTGGTGGAAAGGTATGTCAGAAATTTAAACATTATATAAAGCTAAAAATATAATAACAGTGGTGTGACTTTGATTGCCCCTTCTCCTATACCATGAATATCTTTTCATTTTTGCCATATTTCTGCCAAATAATTGTTTTTAAAAGTTGCTACTTGACTTTTTTCCTCACATTCATCCTCCAGAGAACTAACATTATGTGGGTGAATCAAACCCTGAAATATTAACCCTCTCATGCACTCTTTATGAGTCATTACAACCTTTACCTTAATTAAAAACTATCAGGTAAACAACAATTTTCATTGAAGCCAAGAATAACAACCAGCACTCAAGCCAGAGCTGGGTCCTTAGTGAGTTGACACAAATTGCCAGGTTGGGCGGTGTATACTGGCATGTGGAGTAATGGGTTGCTTTTTTATGTGTTGGCTGGTTCAACCGCAGGTTCTGACTAGTGTGCTGGTTATTGTGCTTGACACCTCAGAGTTTGGCTGCTATGGGCACTGCATACAGCATAGCTAATGATGTATTTACATAAAAACTGATTTGGGAAGTTGCAGGTTTAGATTTGGCTTCAGCTGGGACACTGGTAGGTGGCTCCAGCCTGTATGCTATGTTGAACATTTCATTACATAGCCTAATATTATAGTAAGTCTAATGAGCACTAAGCACTTTAAAGCATAACATTAAGTACTGAGTTCATTAGATTACAGCAGTGACAGCCTCTGCTGGTAAGATATAAAAATTAAAATAATTCCAGAGACAGCATGAACTGTAGTTTATGAATGTGCATCCAAGCACCAATGTTATTTTGCCCTTTTTATTTCCCACATGAACATAATGAATTAATGTGTCAAACAATGAACATTAATTTAATATATGATTTTGATAGACAATGCATTTTATTCATATGCAGCATTAAAAGCCATGACATAATTTTACTGTAGTGGCCACTAAACTATGAAGATCCTGCCAATCTTTCTACTTATATCAATTGAGTTTTGGGGGGTTTTTTTTGTTTTTTTTGTCTGTAATTCTCAATACCAGATTTCACCATCAGAATCAATGCAAATCAGCAGCATAGAAGCAACATAAATAGGATGAGAAAGCCACTCCTGTTTTTACCCAATTGCATACATGGACATGTGGTCTTGTGTGTCTGTATATGTAACTTCCCTCCTCCATTGTGAGGGCAGACTTTTGAGCATATAGGGGTATTTTTGCCAGAAATACTACTTGTACATGGTCAGTTGTATGTTGCATAGATGAGTACAAGATCAGTAGGTGAATTAAGGGGTCATTTTCTATAGCTTTCGCATGCAAAAAGTCCCTTTTCGCATGTGATAGCTAGATCGGGGTGGAGTCGGGGCGGGGTCGGCACTGGAAGGGGAGGAGTCGGGGTGGCACTGGGGCGGATACGGCAAAGACATCGCTGACGGCGAAAAGGTAAGGCCCCTTATCGGAGCCAGTAATGCGCCCAATAGCACCACCTTTCACGGTGGCGCTATTGGTTTGCGAAAACCAGCAGCGATTGCATCGCAGTGCTGAGATCGCTGCAGGCTTTCACAGTCCCGCCGCCCAAGTACCGCGAGATTCACTAAGGCCTGCAATTTTAGAAAATCCAGGCCTTAGTTTTTTACTCTAGAAAACAAATTAATTTGTCAGATGTCAAAGTTATGAAGCAAGATATTGAAATCTGATGAACAAAGTTTGATGAATTTCTCCAGTGAACCTGGAGAAATTCTTAAAAATCCATGAATCGTGAAAAGACTAAAATTTGTCTGGTTCATGTTTGAGTTCAGGTTGTTCATACACCTCTAATTAACACATTTACCTTTTTTTGACTTTATAAATAAAAACTGACTAGGAGGCTGAATTACTAAGGTGAACTGAAGTTCACACAAAAGTTGCAGTTTTTCCACATATAAGTTTTCTGCTGGGACTCATATGCAAATAAATCAGGTAGAAAACTTATGTACAGAAATTTCCTACAGACAACTTTGAAAAAAAAAAGATAAGTATTCTGTAGTACCTCATAAAGGTAAGTTAATTAGCTGCTTTACGTTAATTTGCATCACAGCAGCTCATTAACTTGCATTTGCATGAAACTTATAATGTGCACACGTTTACCACATGTAACACTAAAAATATTCACAAAATCTGCATTTTGTTTTTATGTGCATTTCAGTGCAACTGAGTACATTGACTTCTATATGTCTCATTCGTAAATCAGATATTGTCTTGAGTAAAACAAAAGTCTATTTATCATTTCATTATTATAATACCTTTAACATAATTTATTAGGGCCAGCTTAATGGCTTGGCAGAAATCCCATACTCTGAAATGTTATAATTTAATAATCAACTTCTGCTGCTCAAGTCAGCTGGGGTTGGGTTACAATGGAGGCAGGATTCACAGCTACAGAGTAAAGGGATCTCAACTAACATGAAAATGTGACTGACTTGAGTACAGTAGTATAAAAGTGCAAAGCCCGGTTCTTAACAATCAGAGAACTGTCACTGCAAAGACTAGGCTGACTAGGGGCAAGAATAAAATGTATAAAACTTTGGGAAGCTGCAAATGAAAGTTATGCCCAGTTAGGCAGGTTATATGGAGCTGCATGTTCAAAGAAGCAAGAGGAAGGTTCTGGTTCAAAATACATTTGTTAACTAAAGATGGGCATAAATTTATTACAATTTTGAACCCTCTTTGATCTTAAAGTTTCAAGCAATCACAAATATTTTGTGATACATCCCGGCCAGTTTAGATACATATCTGCGAGAGACAAATGCAGCATTATTGCATGCATAGAGATCCATAATGCCTATGGATTTCATCATTAATTCAAGAATGGGTACAAATATAAATTGGGTTATTATAATATATATTAGTCTCAGTCACTCACTCATGTATTCTCTCCCAACTATGCTCTAGTTGGGAGAGTTCAGGGGTCCCCAAATCCAGTCCCCTAGGACTGCAATCCACTAGGCTTTTCAAAATATCCACAAAAAACATCCATGAGGTATATTTGCAGGCAATTCATGTAATTAAATCTCTTATATATTCATTATGGAAATCCTGAAAACTAGACTGGTTTGTGAACCTCAAGGACCAGTTATGCCTCTGCTTAAGTTGATTGCACTCCATTGATTGCTGTATTATTACAGTTTGGCAGTAGCTAAAATTAAAGGTTCATGGAATTTCAAAAGTCATTCTCTCACATCTAGAACCATGTCCACAATTTCTATACAATGAATATGAGCAGCATAGTTATGTGTTTTCATAACACACTCCACTGGGTAGATGTTTCTACAGAAAATACCTTGTTTTATTTTTGTTGTGCTAGCAAACTTAATTGTCTGGGAAATTCAGACTTCTATATTTTTGTCACATAGCAGAGGTTAAAAAATTGAAGAGCTGAAAACAAGAATGTCACAACTATAATAAATCAAAGTTAAAAACCAGTTATTGACCATCAGATCTTATTTACTACAATAAATCATTTTTCTTGATAAAATACCAATGAGTTTTACAGCCATAAATAATATTTGAACAAAGCAACTTCTAAGTACTTCATAATAGAGAATTTGAGTTCAAAGTCATTAGATAATCTTTTAAAAATTCCTAGAATGAATAATGTCTTATTATGGTCTAATGATGACACACAAAGAGCTTTTTGTTTGTATTTACTCTAATTTCATTCAATATTTTCAGCATAATTTTAGTTTTATTTTTTCAGTTTAGCAATTCTATAAAAGTGAATAATTTGATATTCCATTTTCAAATTCATGAGGATGGTTATTCCTTTCTGTACTAAAGTTGTTAAGATTTTTAATTAAATAAAAACTTTTAAGGAATAGTAAACATAAATATTTGTAAATGAACCATGCAGGAGCAAACCTACTTCAGGCAGAAGACCAAACCACAAAAGAGCAAGGATCAGAATAAGATAAATTAATAATTAAAGATGAACATAAATAAATCAATGTACATGTTCAGTGCATTTAATATAAATTAAACTATAGATAATAAAATCAATAAATAAACATCAATAAAAACTAACTTCATATTAAATTAAATCCATACTTAAATAAAACACTACATGAGCATGTTTCGGCATATATGCCTGCATTGGGGTAAGAATATATCATCCATGAAATAGCAATAGAAAACCAGGAGATTTCAGGCACAACACACTACTGTTTCCTGAAGAATGGGAATTCTGTTTTTGGACTTACATACACTGTATACAACAGACTGAGAAAATCCTTTTCCAGTCAGCTAAGAGAGAAAAGTTTTCTTTCTTTACCAAAAGGAGGAGTGATTCTTTGCATAAAGAAATATGGACCTAACCACATAATGGGATTTTTAAGTCACATTAGAACATAAGAAGAACATAAGAAAATGCCATACTAGGTCAGACCAAGGGTCCATCAAACCCAGCATCCTGTTTCCAACAGTGGCCAATCCAGGCCATAAGAACCTGACAAGTACCCAAAAACTAAGTCTATTCCATGTTACCATTGCTAATGGCAGTGGCTATTCTCTAAGGGGTAGATTTTAAAAATTTGCGCGATCGCGTACTTTTGTTCACGCACCAGGCACGAACAAAAGTACGCTGGATTTTATAAGATACGCACCTAGCTGCGCTTATCTTATAAAAACCGGGGTCGGCGCGCGCACCCTCCCCCTACCTTCCCCTCCCTTCCCCTACCTAACCCACCACACCGACCGTGTTCCGGTCCCGGGGGCTGGTCCGGAGGCCGCGGCCATGCCCCCTGAACACCCATGGGCTGAAACCACGCCCGTGTCGCCACCCCCAAAACGCCGCGCCACTCTGGCCACACCCCCGACATGCCCCCACACACCCCTTTTAGAAAGCCCTGGGACTTACGCGCGTCCCAGGGCTTTACGCGCGCCGGCGGCCTATGCAAAATAGGTACGCCGGCGTGCGAGTGCTCTGCGCGTGTAAATCCAGAAGGATTTATGCATGCAGGGCTTTTAAAATCCTCCCCTAAGTGAACTTAATAGCAGGTAATGGACTTCTCCTCCAAGATCTTATCCAATCTTTTTTTAAACACAGCTATACTAACTGCACTAACCACATCCTCTGGCAACAAATTCCAGAGTTTAATTGTGCGTTGAGTAAAAAAGAACTTTCTCCGATTAGTGTTAAATGTGCCCCATGCTAACTTCATGGAGTGCCCCCTAGTCTTTCTACTATCTGAAAGAGTAAATAACCAATTCACATCTACCCGTTCTAGACCTCTCATGATTTTAAATATCTCGATCATATCCCCCCTCAGCCATCTCTTCTCCAAGCTGAAAAGTCCTAACCTCTTTAGTCTTTCTTGATAGGGGAGCTGTTCCATTCCCCTTATCATTTTGGTAACCCTTCTCTGTACCTTCTCCATCGCAATTATATCTTTTTTGAGATGCGGCGACCAGAATTGTACACAGTATTCAAGGTGCGGTCTCACCATGGAGCGAAACAGAGGCATTATGACATTTTCCATTTTATTCACCATTCCCTTCCTAATAATTTCTAACATTCTGTTTGCTTTTTTGACTGCTGCAGCCCACTGAGCCGACAATTTTAAAGTATTATCCACTATGATGCCTAGATCTTTTTCCTGGGTGGTAGTTCCTAATATGGAACCTAGCATCGTGTAACTACAGCAAGGATTATTTTTCCCTATATGTAACACCTTGCACTTGTCCACATTAAATTTTATCTGCCATTTGGATGCCCAATCTTCCAGTCTTGCAAGGTCCTCCTGTAATGTATCACAATACGCTTGTGATTTAACTACTCTGAATAATTTTGTATCATCCGCAAATTTGATAACCTCACTCGTCGTATTCCTTTTCAGATCATTTATTATATATATTGGAAAGCACCAGTCCAAGTACAGATCCTTGAGGCGATCCACTGCTTACCCTTTTCCACTGAAAAAATTGACCATGTAATCCAACTCTCTGTTTCCTGTTTTTTAATTAGTTTGTAATCCACAAAAGGACATCGCCTCCTATCCCATGACTTTTTAGTTATCTTAGAAGCCTCTCATGAGGGACTTTGTCAAATGCCTTCTGAAAATCCAAATATACTACATCTATCAGTTCACCTTTATCCACATGTTTATTAACCTCTTCAAAAAAATGAAGCAGATTTGTTAGGCAAGACTTCCCTTGGGTAAATCCAAGTTGACTGTGTTCCATTAAACCATGTCTTTCTATATGCTCTATGATTTTGATCTTGAGAATAGTTTCCACTAATGTTCTTGGCACTGAATGAGGCTCACTGGTCTATAGTTACCCAGATCGCCCCTGGAGCCTTTTTTAAATATTGGGGTTACATTGGCCACCCTCCAGTCTTCAGGTACAATGGATGATTTTAATGATAGGTTCCAAATTTTAACTAATAGATCAGAAATTTCATTTTTTTAGTTCCTTCAGTACCCTAGGATGCATACCATCTGGTTCAGGTGATTTGCCACTCTTTAGTTTGTCAATTTGACCTACTACATCTTCCAGGTTCACAGTAATTTTGTTCAGTTTGTCTGACTCATCTCTCCTGAAAACCATCTCAGGAACTGGTATCTCCCCAACATCCTCATTAGTAAACATAGAAGCAAAGAATTAATTTAGTCTTTCTCCAATGGCCTAATCTTCCCTAAGAGCCCCTTTAACCTTTGGTCATCTAATGGTCCAACCGACTCCCTCACAGGTTTCTTGCTTCGGATATATTTTAAAAAGTTTTTATTATGAGTTTTTGCCTTTATGGCCAACTTCATTTCAAATTTTCTCTTCGCCTGTCTTATCAATGTTTTACACTTAACTTGGGGACTGAAAAAGCAGCAAGGAAGGTTGCTTAATAAAGCCGTGAGAGCAACAATACACAATAAGCAACCAAATGTCCGGTCTTGTGAAAATTTATTATAGAACCAATATATGCAAATGAGCCCGACTCCAGCCGAGTTTCGCCCTTATTTAATAGGGCTGCATCAGGGGTATTTGCATGTATAGATACTATGCCTTCATCACATGTGGTATATATGGACTATGGGCAATGCAAGATTTGCCCAGTCTGTGCAACGCAAAGCGCATCAATTTCGCCAAAGATAAAATCCGGATCTCAACGTTGTGAAAATCGCTGTGATCACTCTTAGAGCAGAATAGTGAAACTCGGCTGGAGTCGGGCTCATTTGCATATATTGGTTCTATAATAAATTTTCACAAGACCGGACATTTGGTTGCTTATTGTGTATTGTTGTTTACACTTAACTTGGTAATGCTTATATTTTATCCTATTTTCTTCAGATGGATCCTTCTTCCAATTTTTGAAGGATTTTTTTTTGGCTAAAATAGCCTTTTTCACCTCACCTTTTAACCATGACGGTAATCGTTTTGCCTTCCTTCCACCTTTCTTAATGTGTGGAATACATATGGACTACGCCTGTAGGATTGTATTTTTAAACAATGTCCATGGCTGTTGAACACTTTTAACCTTTGCAGCTGCACCTTTCAGGTTTTTTCTATTTTCCTCAATTTTATCAAAGTTTCCCTTTTGAAAGTTTAGTGTTAGATGCAGATTTACTTATTGTCCCCCTTCCAGTTATTAGTTTAAATTTGATCATGTTATAATCACTGTTGCCAAGTGGCCCCACCACCATTACCTCTCTCACCAAATCCTGCATTCTACTAAGAATTAAATCTAAAATAGCTCCCTCTCTTGTTGGTTCCTGAACCAATTGCTCCATGAAGCAGTCATTTATTACATCCAGGAACTTTATGTCTCTAGCAAGTCCTGATGTTACATTTACCCAGTCAATATTGGGGTAATTGAAATCTCCCATTATTATTGCACTGCCAAATTGATTAGCTTTCTCTTAGCATTTCATCATCTGTCTGATCATTTTGTCCAGGTGGACAGTAGTATACTCCTAGCACTATATTCTTACCCAACACACATGGGATTTCTACCCATACAGATTCTACTGAGCATTTAGTCTCTTGTATGATCTTTATCCTTTTGGACTCTATACCCTCCTGGACATAAAGTGCCACACCCCCACCAAGTTGATCCTCTCTATCATTGCAATATAATTTATACCCTGATATAGCACTGTCCCGTTGGTTATCCTCCTTCCACCAAGTCTCTGTATTGCCAATTATGCCAATCTCATCATTTGCTGCTATACACTCTAACTCTCCCATCTTACTTTTTAGACTTCTGGCATTGGCATACAGTCATTTCAAATGTCTGTCCCACCCATCCCCTTTCAACTTTTCATTTTCCAAATGAGTAAGGTGAGTCTTTGGAATAGCAGAATCTGTGTCCCATTCTTACAGGCCATTTGCAAAATACATTTTCTTTTAATCCGGATAGAGATACATCTGACATTTATTGAAAGACATTTTACTGTTCTTGGCATACCAAATTTATTTGAAATAGCTGCTGTGGAACTATAGTCATAAAACAAAAGTACTGTGCTGCTATATTGCAGGTAGCGCTGCATGTGCATTGCAACTACTCTGCTTACCATCACATATAATCAAGTGTGTGCTATTAACTGATATAACCAATAAAACCTGGCATCACAAAATCATTTGTTAATTTTTTTATGTGAAAGCTTCAACCCCAATCCGAGCCTAAAACTGATAACTCCCTGTCCAAATCCTAACCACCCTGCCTCCCTCAGCTCAGAACTCCCCCTTTCCCCAATCAAAACCAACCCCCCTACTCTTACACCCCTGTTCCCCTCTGGTGAGATACGACTCAGGACCAAGAGGGTGGGTCCTCCCCTCCCATAAAACCTTCTCTATTACTCCCCTTCCTCCCCATTTTCTCCTTATCACCCCTATCCAAAGGTGGGATCCCGCAATAACAAATTAAAAAGACACAATGCACACATTTGCTCACACAAAAACAATACTGATCAACATAATATAAATACTATAACATACACCCAAAAAATGTACATCTGCATGCCCAAAAAGCAATCAACAGAATAAGGCCAGAGGAGAATGAGGCCCGTAATTAATAAAATAGTTATTAGTGGGAGCAATGCGTGTCTGGACAGTCATGCTGTATAGAAACCATCCTCCCACAAGACACAGCTTCTTTGCCTCACTACTGATAGAAAATAAAGATGAACCACGTATTGCCCCTCCCCACCCACAGAAAGTAGCCGGAGTCCAAAATCTGCAGATGTTTTCAAAACCATAAAACAAATGCGGTCCCACACCAGTTAAAAATAAAGAATACTGAAAAAACAGAAAACAAAAATAGTGAAACACTTATTGTTCCTCCAGACTTCTGTACCAATAAAGTCAGTTCAATAATGCAAACTGAAGCTCCCACTGCATTTTGTTAAGATTGTAGCAAGCTTTATGCAAAAGAGATGGTTGATTATGCCTCAGCCACATGGTTGTTTCCTTGGTCAGGCAGCCATTTATTAGCCTCTTTAACTGAGTCAGAGGACTCTGATTTTCCATCCACCATGATATCACATATAGTCTAGTGGTATATAGCATAAAGTAATGGATATTTAAGTTTTGGAACTCTTTTTTAACCCCATGAAAGCTTGCCTCCATCACTGTATTTCTGCCATGAGGTCCTGAAAAATCATTATTTATTGGCCTTCAGCATTCAGAATAGCCTTTTTATCACTGCCCTGGGCCTCTTCTCTGGCCCCAGTGCCAGCACTAGCGAATGATAGGCTTATCAATTTTTACTGAGCCCTTGGGCACTCCATTTTAAGAATCTCAGGAATCCACGTGGAGAAAAACCGCCCAGAATCTGTCCCCTAGATATTCTCTGGGATGCCTAAAATCCTCAAATTATAATGCTGAGAGCGATTTCCAGATCATCAATTTTATCAAGCGCTGAAGCATTATTCTGCTCCAGCTTCTCAGTTACTACTACTACTACTTAACATTTCTATAGCTCAACATGAAATACGCAGCACCTAACAAACATACAAAAAGACAGTCTCTTCTCTGTAGAGCTTACAATCTAGAAGACAAACATACAGGACAAGAGACTTGGGGTATTTCATAAAGCAAGATAATGGTTAAAAAAAAAGCAAGACAATGGTTGAAAAGAAAGTTAATTAACAAGACTAAAAGCAGAGAGTCAGGCATAAGATTTAAAAGTGGTTTCAAAAAGGTGAGTCTTTAGATGGCATTTAAACATAGCAGGAGAGGGAGCATGATTCACCAGTTCAGGAAGACAATTCCAAGTACATGTGCAGCCAGGTGGAAAGCACAGAGTCAGGAATTAACAGTAGCAGAGAAGAGCACAGATAGGAGTGCATTATCGAATGAGTGGAGTGCATGAGGAGAGGTGTTGAGAGAGATAAGAGAAAGTGAGGTGTGCAGAGTGAAGGCATTTGTAGGTGTAGAAGAGGAGTTTGAACAGTATGTGGGAGTGGATAGGGAGCCAATGCAGTGACTTCAGAAAAGGGGTTATGTGAGCATAGCAACTTTGGCAAAAGATAAGTCACACAGCTGAATTTAGGACAGATTGCAGTGGAGAGAGATGGATTGCCGGCAGACCTGTGAGGAGCAGGTTGCAATAGCCTATGTGAGAGGAAATGAAAGAGTGGATAAGCGTTCTGGTAGTGTGTTCAAAAAGGAAAGGATGGATTTTGGCAATGTTATAAAGAAAGAAATTGCAGTGTTTTCATTATGTCTAGAGAATAGAGAAGAGTCGAAGAGAAAGGAGGAGAAGGGGAGGTCAGCTTGGGAGGAAAGATAAGGAGCTCCGTCTTGGCCATGTTGAGTTTAAGGTAGCGGCTGGACATCCAGGCAGCAATGTCAGATAAGTAGGTCGAGATCCAGGACTGGATTTCTGGTGAAATTTCTGGTGTACAAAGGTAGATCTGGGAGTCATCAGCATAAAAATGGTATTGAAAGCTATGAGAGGAAATCAGAACACCAAGAGAAATGGGCCCAGGACAGAGCCCTGAGGCATACTGATTGATAGAGGAATGGCAGTGGAGGAGGAACCACCAGAGGAAATGCTAAAAGTGCAATAGGAGAGGAAAGAAGAGAACCAAAACAGGACAGAGTCACAAAATCCAAGTGAGGACAAGGAGTAAGTGGTGATCAACAGTGTCAAAAGCAGCAAACAGGTCAAAGAGGACAAGGACAGAGAAAAAGACCTATGACTTTACCCATAAACAGATCATGGAAACTTTGGCGAGGGCTGTTTCAGTTGAATGTAGTGGGCAAAACCCATACTGGAGTTGATAAAAAATGGCTTGAGATGTAAGAAAATCAAGACAACGGCTGTGAACAGCACATTCAAGTAGTTTGAAGGCAAATGGGAGAAGAGAAATGAGATGATAATTGGTAGGACAGGTAGGATCCAGTGAGGGTTTTTTTAAGGAGTGATATGATCATAGCATGCTTGGCTGCTGTAGAGGTTAGTGATAACTCAAATTTGAAATTCCATGCAAAATGTTCCTCAGAGTGTCTGGCATGCTCCTGAACATTATCTGCTATGCTGGTGACTTTTTCTGCAATTATAGCCAGACACAAGTCTAACTTATTCAAAATTGTGTCCACAAACTGGCCCATTAGTTTGTGAATGTAAGCCTCATTATCCCCAGGTTTGCCTACTTCAGTTCCTCCTCCTTCCTCTGAAAGGGAGTCGTCAGCCAGCAGCAGAGGTTGCAGATGCTAGCTCACCAGATTTCTTAGTTTTACTGGCACGATTATCCCATAAAGAGGAGATGGATCGCTAGGGATTATTTTTGGATTAAGACATATCTGTAGCAGTGATCCTATTTAGTAAGATTAATGTTTTTTAATCTAGGCCAGGGGGAGTTCAGCGCTTCTGTGACCTCACCACTCAGCATATAACAAGAAGTCGCACATCTTATAATTTTGCTTCCCTATCTATCAAGGTGTTCCAATTTCGATACAAATCATGCCATCCAAAAAAATATAATAGAAGTTATCTATCTAATAAGGAAAAGTTAAGTTTTATATAATTTTTAGATTTTTAATCTATATTTTTTAATACATTTTTAATTAGGATTTCATATTCTGACATACTTAGTGGTCCATATTCAAAAGCAGGTAAGTATATTCATTTATTTATTTAAAATCTTTTGTATACTGCTTATACAAAATAGAGGTCTAAGCGGTTTACATGTTATAACATACACACATGTTATAACATACATAATTGAACAAATCAGCAGAACTTAGCTGGATACATTTTTATTTTAATATCTGGTTAAAGTTATCTGGATAATTTTAGGAATGCTATTTTTGCAGCCTGACTTGTCCACATCAATTTAGCTGGACAGTGCTCAATATGGTCCAATATAGCTAAGGCCTGGATTTATCAAAATGCAATAAGTATTGCATGCGATAGCAAAAAGGGTGTGGTTTATGCTAATAGACAGTTTATTGCAATAATTACTATGCAAAGAGCTTAGTGCAAATATGTTTTCAGACAACCACGAGGGGGGGGGGGGGGGGACCATGGAGAGAGAGAGAGAGAGTGAGAGAGACTAGCCGTGATGCCCTCTCCCTATATAGGTATTTATATCCCTATGGGAGGCCCACTTAGTAACTCAAGGTGAGGTTTAGGTATTAGTGTAGGGGGTTAGGGGCCACTTTGACATTCAATGTGAGACATACGAACAGAACAGTAGTCTCTTGTGAAGATTTGATGACCTATGGATAGAGGAAACTCACCCAAAGATGAGATTTGTGCAATGTTCTCTTCACCTAGCTTGATGTTACCCAGGTAGCGTGTCCATCAAGCTAGGTTGAGAGAACCTTGCACAAATCTCATCTTTGGGTGAATTAAAGTATTCTGCTCCTTTATAGCCTACTGGATGTTCTTATGTTGTCTCAAACATTTCATATTCACAAATGAGGTTCTTTCCTCCATCACCCTTATAATGCATGTTATTGTATTGTCTCAGTTTTAGGCCTAGTGAGAGGTAGGCAAATCTGGTCCTTAAGAGCCACAAATAGACCTGGTTTTCAGGCTATTCACAATATATGCATGAGATAAATTTGCATGCATTGCCTCAATTGTATGCAAATATATCTTGTGCATATTCATTGTGGATATCCTGAAAACATGGCCTGAAATTGTGACTCTCGAGGACCAGATATGGCCACCCCTGGCCTAGTACCTTGAGGTTGCATTTGATTCTTACCTTAACTTCACCTCTATGTCCACTCTTGCCACATGTTTTTTTCTCCTTCCTCCACAAAGTAACCAAAATGAATGTTTTCCTTTGCAACTACATTTCTAAATCATGTCAATATCAACTCTTATCGTGAATACTTTTTCTTTTATCAAGCTTCCATATCTCCCATCTGGTTTGATTCATTTTATGATTCACTCCCACATATCACACAAGATACTTAGAGCAAGCATGGTAGATCTTTAATATACATTTTATTATGTGCTATAATCTCAGTAGACATAGCACAGAATATTAGTATAAAAATCTTGTTTTCTCTTTGTCCAGTACTGTTAAAACAAAAAAATTGAATTACTTTGAAAAGATCACTAATTTTTAAAAAATGGCATGTTTAGAAAATATGAACTGAAAATATTTTATTTATTGAAAATTTGCATATTTGTAAAAAAAAATATTGTATTGTTCAATGTAAATTTCCTGAAAACTGTAGCATTTATTGATGTGTTCAGCAAACATTAATTTAGTCAGGGAATACCTCTACATTAAAGGTTAAACCAGAGGGTTCTATTTTAGCTTACAGTAATGTCATAAAAATGCTTTATAGTAGTACTAATGATTCCATAGTTATGTATTTATTCATTAGTGTGCTGATGGGTTAAGATAAATTGAGTTCACAATAAACTCTACATATTCTTTCTTCCTCTTTGTGTTTGTTACTTAATTATAAAAACTGGCTTACAAAAATTGCTGATTATAACATTTACACTGATTCATTTAACAACAAATCTGATCAAATTGCTCAAGCTGATCATAATTTGTTCAGGAGATTTTGAGGTATGTTAATGAAAAAAATCTTTCCCTTAAATTAGTTCCTATTTATGTCACAGTCAAAGTAAAATTACTTGGGGATCCAAACTGATAATTATTGTACTGTAGATGCCAATATAACAAGCATATCTTTTGAAGCAACATTGTAAATCATAATTAACCAGTTTATAGGAAGAATTTTAGGTAAAATTATTGTAACCCTGCAGAAAAGATTATAGTGTTTGTAGCTGGTAACCAACATTTGCATATTTTTGTTAAAGAGAAGTACCTGCCTACATATGATAGTCATTTGGATGATTATCAGACAATAAGTTCTCCAAAACCTTATTATTGACTTTGCAGTTCAGTACATAGCAAAGCAATAGCTGTGACAGTCTGATCAAGATTGTCTCAGCAGAAGATTAGTTCCAGGTTAGCGCTATAGTATAGTATTTTTAGGGATCTTCATTTTCGATTTTTATTGTTTTATTTTTCCTGGAAATTTATCAGGGTTTATTAATACAAGAACAATCCAGGAAAAAACTGATGGAAAAAATTACTCTTTATTTTTCTGGGTTAATATCAGAGTTTATTTTGGTGGACAGAAGCCAGGTCTGTAAAACAATATTAGGCTGATTCTCCCACCCACCCACCTATTCAGCAGCATCCGTCTCTCTCCCCGCATCCTCCTGCTAGTAGCATGTCCCCTCTCATTTCCTGCTCCCCACCAAGAATCCTCCTTGCTCCCACCCCCACCACTGAAACAGCATTCATCTTTACTGGTGGTGGCTCCAGGCTTCTCTTTTCTCCTTCTCTGGCAGCATGTTTGATGCAGCTTTTGTGTTCTCCACTACCATATGTCTGCTATTTTGTGGGGCCAGGAAGCCTGATAAGAAGTACTTCCTTTGAGAAGGCCTGATTCAAATGACTGCACCATAGCACCAGACAGCAGGCACTTTGGCTGCTTAAAGAAGGGAGGTGGGACTTTTAAATGCCGTGCCACCAGACAGCAGGCACATCAGCTGGGAGGTGGGGGAGGCAATCAAAATGCTGCATTGTTAGTACTGCATTGATAGTGCTGAAGGGGGAGCACTTTCATGGATGGGGACCAGAATTTGAAATGCTTTACGTGTTTTGGCCTTTACATGATTCCAGCAGTGGCAAAAAGTTTGAAATAGAGCTTCCACTGCTCTGAAGTTGCTTTTTAATCTGGATAAAATTAGAGTGAAAATCAGTTTAACTTGATTTTCACCTTTGGAAATATCCAGGAATTTATGAGTGAAAATCCATTTAAACTGAAAATGAAGGTCCCTGAGTATTTTATAATATTATAGGGGTATACATTGAAATAATTTTTAGTTTGTTTTGTTATGATGGTTTGATTGCCTTTTTTTAATTGCTTAATTTGTTTCAATGCAAAAGTTCATTTGTTTTATTTGTTTTCATTAATGGCAAAGGAGGACTCCCAGTGCATCCTAGTTTTGGCTACAACATTAGGGTTTTATATTCAAGTTTAATGAAACTTGCAGGCAGACATCAGCAGCAGAGTAAACAGAACTCTAAGAAATAAAGAGTGAGGAAAAGTATTAACAGTGTCAAGAACAACCCAAAGCACCAAGGGCCTTATTTTCCAAGGCTATCGATAGCTTGCGAAGGTAGGGCACGCCTGCACTACCTAAATTTGGGCGGAGTCGGCCCCGGAAGAGGAGGAGTCGGGGCGTCACCGGGGCCGACTCTGCAAAAACGCCGCAGATGGCAAAAAGGTAAGGACCTTTTCGTGTCCTACTTCGCGCCCAATAGCTACACCTTCTATGGTGGCGCTATTGGGTTCGAAACCGGCAGCGATCGCACCGTGGCGGGTACGATCGCTGCCGGCTAGTGCAGGACCACCCCCCCGCTTCTACCCCCCCGCCCCCCATTAGCACAATTTTCTAAAGCATCGCATGCCTGCGGTACTTTAGAAAATGAGGCCCCAAGAGAGGGGAAAACAGAACAAACAGTGTTGAGAATACTTTAAGGCACCACAAAATGACAAACAGCACCAACAAGAAGACAAGGGTACCGAAGGTACAATGGGAGGGGCAAAGCTACACGAAGCTGTCTCCCCCCAACAAGGAACCAAAAGAGGGGCAAAGGGCACTAACACCGTTTTTATATAATTCTTATATACCCTTTTCTTCAATTACAATTATTCAATGTGATTTACAAATTTTAAAACTTAAAACCAATATGAAATCACAAACACGATGGATAAATAAATCCTCATAAAGCCTTTCACAGCACAGTTCCTTTGAACCACAGAGCAAACTAATTGACAAAGCAGTTTTCAATTTGTAAAAGTTTGTCTGCAGTATAACAGTAACAGCCTTTAAGCTGGTAATGAAAAATCATATAATTTAAATATAAAGGTAAAACTTTCCACAGCAAACTTCATTGACCACAAGACACATTTACAGGCTACCTGTAACAAAACATTCTTAAATGATGGAGCTACAAATAAAAGATTGTCAGCAGAATGAAGACTCCTAGGAGAAGTATAACACTACAATAAATTTGTGAAATACCTTAGCGCACTACCATATAATGCTTTAAATATAAGCATTATTATTTATTAGTGTTTTTATAAATGTATATAGTGTCACACAAACACACACATTCACATCTACAATCCCAGCATTAACAAAATATGATATCCAACAAAATTAAACAATCATTGCAATAACCATATCACATTCATTTTAAAGTATAATAGAAAATAAACAAAATAACAAACATATTTTAGCTGTCATATCAGCCAAGACACTGTAGTGGTGGTTTTGCCTTGTATTCTGGATCACACAAACACACTAAGAAAATAATGACATCTGACTCATGTGAAAATATGAAAAGCAATATTTTCTGTATAATATATACAAAAACAGACACTTATAATAATGTCTGACAATAACAAACAAAAACAGGTTATATATCAGCACAATAAGCTAACAGGGAAATATATATACAAAGGCCTTGCAAAAGCTACCACTTTCCTGGATGAGCATTCACTTATGTCTCCAGTCGATGGCTGCAAGCATTATCTTGGGGGAGGACTGAAAATGGTAACGGAGATGCTGAGATTGGTCTTGCTGAATTAATCTGTTCAGCTCTCGGCAAAGAATCTACCCAGCCCTCTGGGTACTAGAGTTTTATTCTCATGTCTGGACATGTGCTGTGCAGTTTTCTTAATCTACTAGCCCTCCTGAAATATTGACAATCTAACTGATAAGGAAAACTACTGTGTGGCTTAACACTATACTGAAATGGTATTTGTCTTACGGTTTATTCACTACCTCTAACCACCAATTCGTACAGACCTTCTCTATAACATGTGAAACCACTTGCTCTACACTTTCTCTAAATCCAACACATTATGCTGGACACCCAAAATAATAACTAAAAATTAGCAAAATATCATTAATGTCCTGTAAATAAAATAAATCATACAATAATTCAAGTACACATACTACTGTAATAAGAATGTGTATGCCCCATAAATTAAAAGTGCACTTGTATCCATAAAGTCTGTAAAACTTATAGCCAGTTTATATTGTGTCTGTAAACTAAGTCTGGGCAGTTGTCAGATGTTTTCAGTCTCAGCCGTAGTGCTGCATTTTACTTATGCCACAGTCAGAGTAAAATTACTTGGGGATTCAAACTGCTAATTATTGTACTGTAGATGCCAATATAACAGGCAAATCATTTGAAGAAACATTGTAAATCATAATTAATCAGTTTATAGGAAGATTATTTTTTAGGTAAAATTACCATAACCCTGTAGAAAAGATTGTGGTGTTTGTAATTGGTAACCAACATTAGCATATTTTGTTAAATAGAGCTACCTGCCAACATATGAAAGCCATTTAGATCACTGTCAGCTGGCTGTAAGTCATATTCTTATTCTTTTAATTGTCTTTTCTCCATCTTTTTTTCTGTACTTCTCTTTGTGTGGTCTTGAAGTTTCCAGGCAGCTTCTATCAAACTAGGAGAAGGGAGGCCAAGATAGGATGCAAAGGGAGAGCTGTGGTCTGTGTAAGGAGGTTTATCTAACAGCCCATAATCCTATCATTTCTTCTGTATTCTTTAAGTAGTACTGTGTGTCTGTTATCTTTTCAGGCAAAAATATCCAATACTTATACTATATTTTCCTCTCTACATCCTCTTTCTCCATTGTACTACACATTTCACCTTAATAACTACCTTTTGATCATAAGGGGGGGGGGGGAGAGAGGGAGAGGGGCTGCAATCTAGTGAACTCAGGAGGAATAAAGCTGCATGCTATAATAACTGAATTTTTATAAGTGTTTTTATTCTTCATAAGGGACTAAATTAACCCTTTGTGTCACACTAAATGCTTCCACAAAAAACTATCCCTTGCTACATGACACAAACACAGGACAGCCTTCATCCCATTCATACCTCAATCCTCTGTGCAATGAGTAACCAATGGCTTTCCTTGAGATAAGGCATAATAAGATCCCTATATTAAACTACCTATAAGAAATATACAGAAGTATGAATACACCAAGGCACCAAAAGAAGGGCAAAAGGTACCAACAACAGTGGCATTTATACCTCATAGCACCATGAGAGAGGCAAAGGGAATCATTAACAGTGATATACACATGATAAGCCACCAATAGAAGAGCAAAGAAGCACCACCAGTGGCATGAATACTACGAAGCACAGTGCCAGCACTGTATGGAGTTTTTCCACTCTTTCTTACATGTACAGGAAACCTGGAGGGAAGGGAGATATGAGCATCCACTTAATTACCCAGAGCAGTGTTGGATTTTTACATTGAAAACAGTGGTATCTCAGGGATTTAATGAAGGAATAGCATGGTATTCAATGTAGTGAAAATCAGAATTCTGGTTTTTTTTTAATTTTTATTGGATGAGCATTGAGTGGTTGGACCAATCAGCTACTGCAATGAGTTTTTATCCCATTGGTAGTTTCGGTCACATAAGCGTGATATAAAATAGATGTCACTTTTTGTGCAGGATCACTACTGCAGACCATTAATGGTGGAAAGTAACTCCTGCAACAGATTATTTTGAAACGTGGATCCTTGTCAGGACAAGCATGAACTTCATATGAATCATGATTCACTTTTCCAAGAGTTACATCAAGCCATGGTAAGTATTGGGAATATTATTTGCATGTTAACAAAAATTTAAGAAATAAGTATTGGTCAAGAATGGACTTAGGCACTCATATCACATTGTATGGTGTGTAGTAGCCATGTATAATATTCCACAATATTATCATTTTTTCAATTATAAAGGTCAATTAATACTGGTAAATAATTTATTTAGATGATGGTATGGTTCTACCCTGAGTGATAGACCTCAAACGCTGTGCCTGACAGTCCACTGTCCAGGCCATACATCCCTACAAGGGCATGACCTCAAATGCTGTGCCTGTCCGTCCACTGTCCAGGCCGTATGTCCCTACAAGGGCTGTGCCTGTCCATCCACATTTGGAAGGTAAGAACATAAAAAGCTGACAAGATGTTTGGACCTTACATATTTCATATGCTCAATATTTTTTATGACCTTGATAACAGTAATGTTTCAAGTACTATTGAAAACTGGTGGTAGTTGCACTCTAGTTCTTCCTCTGTGTTACCATTGTTTACACAGGCACTGTGTAAACCACAAAGTCAACATAGGTTGATATTGTAGATTTTGACTTGAGTAGCGGTTTTCTTATTTCTGAGAGCTCTTTATGTTCCTTTGTCATCAGCTGAAGTGCATAAGTACAGTTAATTGCTTCTGGGTATTCAAAAATAATCTCCAGCTTAATTCTTGCTTCACAAATGACAGTCTCTATTGCTCTAAAAGCATCCTATGTTGAATTATCTTTCAGAAATGAAAAAGATGCCATTTTCTTCTGGCAGTGAACCAGTTCAGGAAGAAGTGACAGGTCAAATCACAACATACCTGCACAAAGGAAATCCTCTATTGCTGTGCCTTTTCGTCCAGGCCTTATGTCCCTAGGTAGGATTGACTCTGTCCTGTATTGCTGAGCCTGTTCATCCAGGCCTTGTGTCCCTATGTAGGCTTGACCTCTGTCCTCGACTGCTATGCCTGTCCGTCTAGGCCTTACGTCCCTACATGGGATTGATCTGTGTCCCTGAATGCTGTGCTTGTTTGTCCAGGCCTTATGTTCCTACAAGTGTTTGACCTCGAATGCTGTGCCTATTCATCCAGGCCTTATGTCCCTGGGTGGGATTGACCTCTGACCTCGACTGCTGTGCCTGTTCATCCACGCCTTATGTCCCTACAAGGGTTTGACCTCTGTACTTGATTACTGTGCCTGTTCGACCAGGCCTTATGTCTAAACATGAGTTTGACCTCTGTCCTCGACTGCTTTGCCTGTCCATCCAGGCCTTATGTTCCTACAAGGGTTTGACCTCGACTGCTGTGCCTATCCATCCAGGCTTTATGTCCCTAGGTGGGATTGACTCTGGCCTGTATTGCTGTGCCTGTTCATTCAGGCTTTATGTCCATATGTGGGCTTGACCTCTGTCATCGAATGATTTGCCTGTCTGTCCAGGCCTTATGACGCTGCAAGGGTTTGACCTCGATTACTGTGCCTGTCTGTCCAGGCCTTATGTCCCTACAAGGGTCTGGCATCTGTCCTCGATTACTGTGCCTGTTCATCCAGGCCTTATGTCCCTAGGTGGGATTGACCTGTGTCCTCAAATGCTGTGCCTGTCTGTCCAGGCCTTATGTTCCTACAAGTGTTTGACCTCAAATGCTGTGCCTGTTTGTCCAGGCCTTATGTCCCTAGGTGGGATTGACTCTGTCCTGTATTGCTGTGCCTGTCAGTCCAGGCCTTATGTCCCTACCAGGGTTTGACCTTGATTGTTTTGCCGTCCAGGCCTTATGACACTACAAGGGTTTGACCTCGACTGCTCTGTCTGTTCATCCAAGCCTTATGTCCATACGTGGCCTTGACCTCTATCCTCGACTGCTGTGCCTGTTCATCCAGGCCTTATGTCCCTACAAGGATTTGACTTTAATTTCTTTGCCTATCCATCCAGGCCTTATGTCCCTACAAGGGTTTGACCTTGACTGCTGTGCCTGTCCGTCCAGGCCTTATGTCCCTACAAGGGTTTGATCTCGACTGCTGTGCCTGTCCGTCCAGGCCTTATGCCCCTAGGTGGGATTGACTCTGTCCTGTATTGCTGTGCCTGTTCATCCAGGCCTTATGTCCATCGGTGGGCTTGACCTCTGTCCTCGACTGATTTCCCTGTCCATCCAGGCCTTATGTCCCTACAAGGGTTTGATCTCAACTGCTGTTCCTGTCCGTCCAGGCCTTGTGTCGCTACAAGGGTTTGACCTTGATTGCTTTTCCTGTCCGTCCAGGTCTTCTGTCCCTGCAAGGGTTTGACCTCTGTCCTCGATTGCTGTGCCTGTTCATCCAGGCTTTATGTCCCTAGGAGAGATTGACTCTGTCCTGCATTGCTGTGCCTGTTCATCCATTCCTTATATCCATAGGTGGGCTTGACCTCTGTCCTCGATTGCTATGCCGGTTCGTCCAGGCCTTATGTCCCTAGGTGGGATTGACCTGTGTCCTCGAATGCTGTACCTGTCTGTCCAGGCCTTATGTTCCTACAAGTGTTTGACCTCGAATGCTGTGCCTGTTCGTCCAGGCCTAATGTCCCTAGGTGGGATTGACCTGTGTCCTGTATTGATGAGCCTGTCCATCCAGGCCTTATGACCATACAGGGGTTTGACCTCGACTGCTGTGTCTGTTCGTCCAGGCCTTATGTCCATACGTGGGTTTGACCTCTGTCCTCGACTGCTTTGCCTGTCCTTCCAGGCCTTATGTCCCTACAAGGGTTTGACTTTGATTGCTGTGCCTGTTCGTCCAGGCCTTATGTCCCTACAAGGGTTTGACCTCGATTGCTTTGCCTGTCCATCCAGGCCTTATGTCCCTAGAAGGGTTTGGCCTCGACTGCTGTGCCTGTCCGTCCAGACCTTATGTCCCTAGGTGGGATTGACTCTGTCCTGTATTGCTGTGCCTGTTCGTCCAGGCCTTATGTCCCTACAAGGGTTTGACCTCGACTGCTGTGCCTGTCCGCCCAAGCCTTATGTCCATATGGGGCTTGACCTCTGTCCTCGACTGATTTGCCTGTCCGCCCAGGCCTTATGTTCCTACAAGGGTTTGACCTCGATTGCTTTGCCTGTCCATCCAGGCCTTATGTCCCTACAAGGGTTTGACTTCTATTTCTGTGCCTGTCTGTCCAGGCCTTATGTTCCGACAAGTTTTTGACCTCGAATGCTGTGCCTGTTCATCCAGGCCTTATGTCCCTAGGTGGGATTGACTCTGTCCTATATTGCTGTGCCTGTCTGTCCAGGCCTTATGTCCCTACCAGGGTTTGACCTCAATTGCTTTGCCTGTCCATCCATGCCTTATGTCCCTACAAGGGTTTGACCTCGACTGCTATGCCTGTCCGTCCAGGCCTTATGTCCCTACAAGGGTTTAACCTTGATTGCTTTTCCTGTCCGTCCAGGCCTTATGTCCCAACAAGGTTTTGACCTCTGTCCTCGATTGGTGTGCCTGTTCATCTAGCCCTTATGTCCCTAGGTGGGATTGACTCTGTCCTGCATTGCTGTGCCTGTTCGTCCATGCCTTATGTCCATACGTGGGCTTGACCTCTGTCCTGTATTGCTCTGCCTGTCCGTCAAGGCTTTATGTCCCTACAAAGGTTTGACCTCGATTGCTGTGCCTGTTCGTCCAGGCCTTATGCCAATACGTGGGCTTGAACTCTGTTCTTGATTGCTGTGCCTGTTCGTCCAGGCCTTATGCCCATTCCTAACGGCTGAACCCTCGTTGCAAAGGGAAACCTCAGTCTCTGGCAATTCAAACTAATAATCCTTCACAGCATGGATCCTTACATAAAACAAACAGTTTTCTTTAGTTTCAGGGCAGAGAAGAGAACTTCCTCCATCTTGCTTATGAAGTCATGATCTGTTTTCAAATGCTTAAATCCTAACAATTTGTACCAAGGGCTCCCTGGAATGGGTCAACCCATTCCAGGGAGCCCTTTCCAGCTCAAAGGAAAGGGAACTCTCCCCGGTGTTGCAGCCTATCTCTTAGCACCTGTTAACCCATGTTCACAACGAGAAAAGATCTCCAAGGTACTTAGACCATGGCAAACACAGTGAGACCATGCTCATAGTGAGATCCTGCTCCAGGTTGCCACCTTTTTAGGCTCGTGCTCCACTCTAGGGGCCAACCCATTCCAAGGAAGCCCTTTCCTTCTCAAAGAAAGGGAACTCTCCCCAGTGTTGCAGCCTATCTCTTAGTACCTGTTGACCCATGTTGAACTGCTGTTCACAGTGAGTCCTCCTCCACGTCGCCACGCTTTGAAGGCTCATACTCCACTCTAGGGGCCAACCCATTCCAAGGAAGCCCTTTTCTGCTCAAAGAAATTAACTCTCCCCGGTGTTGCAAGCTATCTCATAGCACCGATTGACCCATGTTGAACCGCTGTTCAGATGGTACCCTGCTCCAGGTCACCACGCTTTGAAGGCTCGTGCTCCACTCTAGGGGCCAATCCATTCCAAGGAAGCCCTTTCCTTCTCAAAGAAATTGGAACTCTCCCCAGTGTTGCAGCCTATCTTTTAGCACCTGTTGACCCATGTTGAACCGCTGTTCACAGTGAGACTTCCTCCACATCGCCACACTTTGAAGGCTAGTGCTCCACTCTAGGGATCAACCCATTCCAAGGAAGCCCTTTCCTGATCAAAGAAAGAGAACTCTCCCCGGTGTTGCAGCCTATCTCATAGCACCAGTTGACCCATGTTGAACCGCTGTTCAGATGGTACCCTGCTCCAGGTCACCACGCTTTGAAGGCTCGTGCTCCACTCTAGGGGCCAACCCATTCCAAGGAAGCCCTTTCCTGCTCAAAGAAAGGGAACTCTCCCCGGTGTTGCAGCCTATCTCTTAGTACCTGTTGACCCATGTTGAACCGCTGTTCACAGTGAGACCTCCTCCATGTCGCCATGCTTTGAAGGCTCGTGCCCCACTCTAGGGATCAACCCATTCCAAGGAAGCCCTTTCCTGCTCAAAGAAAGGGAACACTCCCCGGTATTGCAGCCTATCTCCTAGCACCAGTTGACCCATGTTGAACTGCTGTTCACATGGCACCTTGCTCCACGCCGCAACACTTTGAAGGCTCGTGCTCCACTCTAGGGGCCAATCCATTCCGGGGAGCCCTTCCTGGCTCAAAGGAAAGGGAACTCTCCCCAGGTGTAGCCAGCCTGTATCTATCCTCTGACCCATGTTGAACGACTGTTCACATGCACCCTCCTCTGTCTTGGCCTTGAAAACTCTCGTTTGTATATCAGCTACGTCCACCAGATTTTAAAAGACCAGCGAGAGCTCACTAGACGCCAATGGACACACCCCACTCTAGGGGTGAACCCTCTCTAGGGAGCCCTTTCCTGCGCAAAGGAAAGGGAACTCTCCCTGGGTGTAGCCAACCTGTATCTACCCTCTGACCCATGTTGAACCGCTGTTTACATGGAAACCTACTTCGCCTCGGTCTTGAAAATTCTCGTTTGTATATCTGCTAACTCCACCAGATTTTAAAAGACCAGTGAGACCTCACTAGATGCCAACGAAAACACCCCACTCTAGGGGCGATCCCATTCTAGGGAGCCCTTTCCTGTAGAAAGGAAAGGGAACTCTCCCTGGGTGTAGCCAGCCTGTATCTACCCTCTGCCTCTGTGCCTTGCTGCCATACACCAGATGACTCACTCAACTCCTTGTGGTGTTCTGGCCACTATCATAGTTGCTCAGTGTTGGTGCTAGTCTTTCTGCTTGCTATGTTCCCCCTTCATTGTGCTATAGGATGTTGATGCCACTTGTCTTGCCGCTTTGCCTGTCTTGCTGCCTTCGAGGGTTCATGTATCTGTTATCGGTGCTCTCTTTTGAAACTGTGGTGTGTTTTTGACACTCTTGCTACTGTGCTTTGTGTCTCTGTTAAAGCACTCTTGCCACTTCTGGTATCCCTTTCCCCCTTTACAGTGCCTTAGGCTATTCATGCCACTTTGGTGCCACTTTGCCACAGTCTAAGAACCTTGGAGCTGTTTTGTTGTTCTGATGATTGCTCCCCAGATGTTTATCAAAATTGATAAGAAAACCCCAATTCTGCAGCCAAAAATAGGCTGCAAATACTTCCCCCATTGACTTTAATGGGAACCGGAAAACAAATGCACGTATCAACGTATCGGGGGCGCCATTGGACGAATGCAACAAATTTGCCCGCCGACGAATATGAATGCCGAATCGGATGAATCCGTGCCTTCTGCACATCCCTAGTCTGGATGACATTGAGATAGACTGTTCAAACTGGTGACTAATTGGTAAAACTGGGATTGTCTTTTCATACACACTTTTTCCAATCCAACAATGTGCGAGCGTTTAAGCTGACAAAATCCTAAGGAAGATAAAGGAACTCCATTTACTCTGGTAACCACATAAAATTAGGAGCAAAGATATGCGTGCTTGGTGTATTTTAAATCCTACATGTGCAAATGCATACATGATTTAAAATTCATGTGTATGTGCTTGCACGTACACAGACACATATGCAGGCACTTGGGCACTTATTTAAAAGTTATCAATTTCAAGTTTTTAAATTGATAACTAGGTGATTTTTATTAGTTTGTAAATGACCAGCAACAAGACTAAAAGTCAATCACTAAAATCAGGGTTAATTGAAATGTATTCAAAATCACTGTTTTCAAGATTGTACTCCTAACCGGGGGAGGTATTTATTTAACAGAAAAAAGATCCTGGGATGGATGGGAGATGGGGAGGGATGTGGTGGGAATCAGATTAGTGACTAGTTGGCCATAATCCAATACTCTCACTATTTCAGATCAAGTAAGTGACCTTTTCAAATATATAGTTCTAATATTTACAAATAATAACTTATACAAGCCCAGAAAATATCCAAAATCTTATTTCTAAGCACCCACAATTCCTGACACTTGCCAACATATACTACCCTTAAAAACTAACACACAATAAGTACAGCCAGTAATTGTTTAACCCTTTAATAAGTAAGTAAATAAATAAATAAATAAATATATATAGAGAGAGAGAGAGAGAGAGAGAGAGAGAGAGAGAGAGAGAGAGAGAGAGAGAGAGAGAGAGAGAGAGACAGAGACAGAGACAAAAAATCTGGCCATATGTGCCACTAACTAGTGCTTATTATGCACAGAAAAAATACACTCTAAAAAGAGTGGGACAAAAGCACTTATGGAATAAAGTATCTTCAGTGCAGATTAAAAGTGAATCTGTTATATTAAATCTTTATTCATGTGCATACACACAATTAAAATATTGGTACTCTCTCACAGCAAAGAATAATATAAAACTGATACAAATATTGGACCACGTGATGCGGTGAGTGGAGAGGATGCCCCTATCACGCGCTCTGGGTGCCTCTCCCCTGAATAACCTGTCCCAGCAACACTAATTGCATCAAAAATCTCCGTGAAGAGTATCAACTACTAACTAACTAGGTCGCCAACTACCCTGCCTAACAAATAGGCTAGGTTGGGATGGAATGTCTACCCGCCCGCCATGCAAAGAAAAATACAAGGTCGCAAAGCCCGAGACCAAGATGGCCGCTGCCATACCATCAAGCCCTGAAGCAACACGGAACGAGGCTGCCACGGCATCCATCACATCGGCAGTGGTGGCTGCCTTAAACCCCCACTTCAATGAACTGTCCTCCCAAATAGCAGAGGTAAAGAATTCTCTGGCAGACTATAATACAAGAATGGACACGGTGGAAGGTCGCATGCATGTAGTGGAGGATGACACGCTCATACTTCAGGGGAAACTGGTGAATATGGAAAAGCTACTTGCAACCCAAGAAGTAAAACTAGAGGACCTGGAAAACAGGTCACGTAGGGCAAACTTAATGTTTCGTAGGACTCGAAGAACACATTTTGGACAATAGTCTACTGCAGCTCTTGGAAAACTGGCTGCCGAGAGAGCAGGGCCTACCTGAACTAGTGGGCCAGCTCAAAATCGAGCATGCACTTCAGATCGGGCCCAGGCAGCAGGAAAGGAAGTCTCCCAGAGCAGTTATAGCTAAAATTCTAAACTACTCCCACAAGGTACAGTTATTGCAAACTTATCACAGGAAGAAAGAACTGCTATATGAGGGGAAACAGCTACTAATCTTTCAGGACTTCTCAAATAATGTGGCACAACTGAGACACGCATTGCACCTGTTTGCACTGACATGGTAAATCATCAGATTTGCTTCGCTATTCTATATCCAACAAAGCTCAAAGTTTGGATAGAGGCGAGGATCAAATTTTTTGACACTCCTAAAGAGGCGGAGAAGTTCCTTCAAGTCACCCCAGCTTCTAATACTACCTGAGTGCCATGACAGAGCTCCGTGTCAAGCATTAATCATCTACCATAAGACTGCACGGGCTCAGCAGCCAGAAAGTTGATTCCTCTGCGGTGAGAGGCTACCTGCTTCAAATTCGTAGACCTGGGTTAAGTTTGTTAAGTTTTAATATTATATAACAGTTCATTCTTGTGGTTAACCTGATTTATGAGGACAAATCTTCACTTTACGTAAGATTCTGTGACCCGAAAAAAATTGCACAATATCTGGACATGGTTTAGGGGGTCTTTATGGGTTCTATCTGTATGGCGGGGTGTGTCTATGAAAAGGGGAGAGGCACCCGCACGCTCCTAAAGTAGTCTCCGGTAAAGGGTATGGCACCCTTTGTTCTAAGAGTATTTGTGGGGTTAGGGGAAGGGAGGCAAGGGAGGGATGGGGAGGGGCTGGGGGGAGGGTGCAATTCAGAGCTTCAAGGTACATGGTAAACTTGCGTTCCATTCCAATTTGTGCATGCTAAGAGTAAAATGGCTTGATCTGTATTATACTGTATATGCTGATACCCGTGCGGTGATGACAAGAACGGATTCCAGAAAGCTGCCTGGCCACCATTATTTGGGGTATACCTGCTTCACTCTCATATTCTGTTATAACAATGTCTGATGGGGTGAAATATCTTTCTTGGAATGTAGTGGGCCTGGGTACCCCGGTAAAGTGGGAAAAGGTTTTGTCTATTATTAACCGGTTAAAGGGAACGGTTGTTTTTTTACAGGAGACGCACATGAGCATCAATGCCCATTTAAAACTAAAAAAGAAAGGATTTAACCATATTTTTGCAGCACACGGATCCTCACATAGCAGAGGAGTAGTTATTTTGATTCTAACTGGAGAGACCACAATAGCTTATTGGTTTGCAAAGGAGTGGGTCAAGCACGTAAATGTATTTTAATTCACTGGATACAACAACAAGCACAACTATAGACTTTTGGTACTCTGAGATGTTCACCCTGCTGCAATTGGACTACCATACATGGCTTCTATCGACACCTCGGAGAAAAGATGCATTCTCCAAAATCTGGGGACCTTTATACAACAGCTGCCAAAGAAGCAGCAGGATAACTTTCAAGAAAACCCCGGTTGAGGAGCTATTTATGACAACTTCGGAGGCTCGAACACTGGGATCCACTATATATCTCTACTGTCTGTATATTCTCTACTGACTTTATGTTGCATACAATACAAGTGGTCTTAATGTGCCTTACACCTGAATTGTGGGGAATACGGGGGGGTGCTGGGGTTAGCATGGGGGTAAAGGGGGGCGGTTGGGTTGTGGGGCAGTAAGTGGGGAGAAAACTTGTTGTTATGGGTAATAACTAGAGATGTGAATCGGAACCGGAATCGGTTCAGATTCCGGTTCAGATTCACATGTGGGTTTTTTTCAATCGGGCCCAATTGTGGTTTTGTTTATCGGCTGCGCCTGAGCCGATAAACAAAAAAACCCACCCCGACCCTTTAAAAGTAACCCCTTAGCTTCCCACACCCTCCTGACCCCCCAAAAAATGTTTTACAGGTACCTGGTGGTCCAGTGGGGGTTCCGGGAGCTATCGCCTGTGATCTCCCACTCCGGGCCGACCTCCCACTCCCGGGCCATCGGCTGCCACTAATCAAAATGGTGCCGATGGCCCTTTGCCCTTACCAAGTAACAGGGAGCCGTGCCATTGGCCGGATCCTGTCACATGGTAGGAGCACTGGATGGCTGGCGCCATCTTGTGGTCCTACCATGTGACAGGGGTTGACCAATGGCACCGGTAGCCCCTGTGACATAGTAAGGGCAAAGGCTATCGGCACCATTTTGAATACTGGCAGCCGACGGTCCGAGTGCAGGAGGTCGCTCCCGGACCCCCGCTTGACTTTTGGCAAGTCTTGTGGGGGTCAGGAGGGTCCCCCAAGACTTGGGGGACCCTTGGTGGTCCAGCGGGGGTCCAGGATATTTTCAATCGTCCGAAGCCCGATTCACATCCCTATTAATAACTGTATTTGGTTATCTGGTTATGTAATGCCGACTAGCTTGTTACGTTGGTCTTCTTCTCTGAGTTATGGCTGTTAAAACCAATTAAAAAGATTAAACAAAAAAAACCAAAAAACTAAACTGATACAAATCTGCACTAATGACCCCTAAGGCTACATATACAAACAAAATCTAAATTAAATAGGAATGATAGTTGAAAAATATTGTATCTCTCAAAGCAAGGTTGCAATGTCAACTAGGTTATACACAATTTTTATTTCTCCATAGAACATGAAAACAATGTCTCATAGTCTTAGTATAAGAAGTAATACCTTGTGACAATACAGTAACTAATTTAACCACATGAAATCATTCACCTTTGATACAGCACACAGATAACCAGAATTTTGTGATACAATGTTACATGTTATAGTAGTATATAAACAGCAAAACTCAGAATAATATTTCTCTTGAAAATAATTTTACAAACACCCTCTGTCTACAAGAAAATGCATGAAACTAGATGCCTATTGATGAATCATAGAGTTAGCAAACACCTTGTTGCTACATTCAATATTATTTATTAATGGTGTACTAACAAAGAATCATTTTAAAGGAAGTGTTCCTGTAGGGTATGTTGTTATAAGGTCCCGACAAGGTCTTTGTTTCGCCAAACTGGCTTCTTCGGGGGAAAACCCTGATGAATTGACACCCACAATTGCTTATCAAGCTCCACCCATACCACAGCTGGGGGAGCTGCAGTTAGAACTAGGTCTGAAAAAGCCACATAGTAGGGATGTGAATCGTTTTTCAACGATTAAAATTATCGTCCGATAATTGTACTATCATCTTAAATCGTTATAGAACACAATACAATAGAAATTCTAACGATTTATCGTTAAAAATAGTTAAATCGTGTTAGTGCACACTAACGGGAGTTAGTGCGCACTAACGGGAGTTAGTGCGCACTAACTCCCGTTAGTGCGCACTAACAGAAAAAGATACAAATTGACACTTTCCAGGTCAGTGAAGGTCAGTTAGGAATGAATATGTATTCCTATTGGCTGGCTGCCCTCTTATCTATTGATGTTACCAAGGTTCCCACTGAGGTGATGGTTGGGGGGATGGGAAATGGAACTGGAAACTCATGAACACCAACAGAAAATGATACAAATTGTTGACACTTTCCAGGTCAGTGAAGGTCAGTTAGAAATGAATATGTATTCCTATTGGCTGGCTGTGCTCTTATCTATTGATGTTACCAAGGTTCCCACTGAGGTAATGGTTGGGGGGTTGTGAAATGGAAACAGTTGGAAGCTTGACAAAAAAAGTAATGTGATGATCATCACTCATTGACTCCAGTTTGGGGACAAGGCAGGTCTCCTTTACTGCACACATTGACTCCAGCTTGGGGACAAGGCAGGTCTCCTTTACTGCACCCATTGACTCCAGCTTGGGTACAAGGCAGGTCTCCTTTCCTGCACACATTGACTCCAGCTTGTGGACAAGGCAGATCTCCTTTACTGCACATACTGACTCCAGCTTGGGGAAAAGGCAGGTCTCCTTTACTGCACACATTGATTCCAGCTTGGGGATAAGGCAGGTCTCCTTTACTGCACACATTGACTCCAGCTTGTGGACAAGGCAGATCTCCTTTACTGCACACACTGACTCCAGCTGTGGAAAATGCAAATCTCCTTTACTGCATACATTGACTCCAGCATGTGGAAAAGGCAGGTCTCCTTTACTCCACACATTGACTCCAGCTTGTGGAAAAGGCAGGTCTCCTTTACTGCACACATTGATTCCAGCTTGGGGAAAAGGCAGGTCTCCTTTACTGCACACATTGATTCCAGCTTGGGGAAAAGGCAGGTCACCTTTTCTGCACACACTGACTCCAGCTTGGGTACAAGGCAGGTCTCCTTTCCTGTACACATTGACTCCAGCTTGGGGAAAAGGCAGGTCTCCTTTACAGCACATTGACTCCATCTTGGGGAAAAGGCAGGTCTCCTTTACTGCACACATTGATTCCAGCTTGGGGATAAGGCAGGTCTCCTTTACTGCACACATTGACTCCAGCTTGTGGACAAGGCAGATCTCCTTTACTGCACACACTGACTCCAGCTGTGGAAAAGGCAAATCTCCTTTACTGCATACATTGACTCCAGCATGTGGAAAAGGCAGGTCTCCTTTACTCCACACATTGACTCCAGCTTGTGGAAAAGGCAGGTCACCTTTTCTGCACACACTGACTCCAGCCTGGGGATAAGACAGGTCTCCTTTACAGCACATTGACGCCAGCTTGGGGAAAAGGCAGGTCTCCTTTCCTGCACACATTGACTCCAGCTTGGGTACAAGGCAGGTCTACTTTCCTGCACACATTGACTCCAGCTTGGGGAAAAGGCAGGTCTCATTTACAGCACATTGACTCCAGCTTGGGGAAAAGGCAGGTCTCCTTTACTGCACACATTGATTCCAGCTTGGGGATAAGGCAGGTCTCCTTTACTGCACACATTGACTCCAGCTTGTGGACAAGGCAGATCTCCTTTACTGCACACACTGACTCCAGCTGTGGAAAAGGCAAATCTCCTTTACTGCATACATTGACTCCAGCATGTGGAAAAGGCAGGTCTCCTTTACTCCACACATTGACTCCAGCTTGTGGAAAAGGCAGGTCTCCTTTACTGCACACATTGATTCCAGCTTGGGGAAAAGGCAGGTATCCTTTACTGCACACATTGATTCCAGCTTGGGGAAAAGGCAGGTCACCTTTTCTGCACACACTGACTCCAGCCTGGGGATAAGACAGGTCTCCTTTACAGCACATTGACTCCAGCTTGGGGAAAAGGCAGGTCTCCTTTCCTGCACACATTGACTCCAGCTTGTGGACAAGGCAGATCTCCTTTACTGCACACACTGTGATCTTCCTGCACTGTGTGCAGGAAGATCACAACACTCCTGGTATTAATAGGGATAGGGCACTGTGTGCAAGAAGATCACAACACCCCTGGTATCAGGGTTAGGGCACTGTGTGCAGGAAGATCACAACACTCCTGGTATTAATAGGGATAGGGCACTGTGTACATGAAGATCACAACATCCCTGGTGCCAGGGTTAGGGCACTGTGTGCAGGAAGATCACAACACCCCTGGTATCAGGGTTAGGGCACAAGTTCTAGTCACATTGACTGATCACATTACTTTTTTTGTCAAGCTACCAACTGTTTCCATTTCCCATCCCCCATATACTGTCAGTGGGAACCTTGGTAACATGAATAAATAAGAGGGCAGCCAATAGGAATACATATTCATTCCTAAACTGACCTTAACTGACCTGAAAAGTGTCAAATTGTATCATTTTCTGTTAGTGCGCACTAACTGGGAGTTAGTGCGCACTAACTCCCGTTAGTGCGCACTAATCGGAAAAAACAATTTTTAACGATTTTTTAACTAAAAAATCGTGCCAAACACGATTTTCTTCTCCTGCCAGATGATTTCGATTGTTAGGATGATAGGGCACACGATTCACATCCCTACCACATAGGCTTGATAAACCAGTTAAAGTTAAACATGGCGTTTATCAGGTGTATGCTTCATGCTTGCAAAGATAGCTGCACCATTCGTAAGGGGGGAATTCCTCAAACTATAAAAGGCTTTGTGAGGGAGAACTTGTACCAACAGCTGTGGTATAGAATTTCAAAAGTAAGAGAAACAGCGCTGTAGCTTCTTTCATGCATGCAAATCTCATGCAAAGAATATTATTGTCATGGGGAGGGTAATAGGGTGGGGTGATGCAAAATATTGTGTATATTTTGTGATACACGCAATATAATGCATGTTAGAGCACTAACACAGCTTGATGCATCACCTCCTAAAATCTACCTTCTTTTCTATTGTATAGCACTTTTGCTTCAAATTAAAATAAATCAACACTTTAAGGACTATGGCTATGTAATTCTTTAGAAATGTGCTCCATACATTAATTTGTTTTGTTAAAATGCTTTTAAGGTAAAATGTACTGCAGATTAGTGATAACATCTGTCAATCAGAGAATCTGTAGTAAATTTACAGTGGTCTCAAAAGGTTTCCCCCACAATGGCACCACTTTTGGTTTTAAAAAGTCAACAGATTTCAATGTAAGTGAATCATCCACTCAGCTCACTTCTGCTTCATACAAGTTCATGCTTCAATACTGAGATGTTTTGAAAAATCAGGAAATATGTAAAATTATTTTGCATTAATAAAAATTAGTGGAAATAACTGGTGGGAAAGATTACATTTTGGTGTATTATTCCTAAATTATAAATGTTAAGTAATATGTACTTATAAAAAGGGAAAGGTGGAATGTGATTGTGACAATGATAAAGGGCAGGAAAGTACAGAGAGAAAAATTAAGGATGTGATGGATAAAATGGAAACAGATCTTCAGCAGCTGTTGTAGCTTCTGTATTAATGAAAATGTTGACTTTCACACCTGAAGAATAACATTGCATAAGTAAATGATATAAAGAGGAAAGTGTGTATGTGTAAGGAATGCATGTTATTTTCTTCAAATACTGATAATAAGTTTGGTTTTGTATCAGAATAGGGAAATTTCTTTTTCTTGAAAGGGTGCTGTTACCCTGTGACTTCTGATTTTCTCACAATGAAGAAACTAAAGTAATTTAAAAAAATAGTTATAGCAGTACTGTCATCTGTACAATTAAGAATAATAAACAGAAGACCAGAGGTTGCTTGTTTTATGCACAAAATAAAATATAAAAAAATATTAACTGACTGAACAAGACAACAGTAGGGATGAAACTTAAATAACTTAATTCTGACCTTCAAAACTACAACTATTCTTAATGTACAATTGCATTCTAGAATCTGGAACCTATAATGGAAAAGTACTTGGCATTAGGTCTTTCCTAATTAAAGTTGAAATCGAACTATAGGCTACCTCTGGTCAATTTGCCAAGGTGAAAATGGTCCATCAGAGGAACTCTATTTTAATTACAGAAATTTCTTCACACATTGAATTACATTTCTTAAAACCAGAGTGTGAGCATCAAGCATTCTCTGAAATCAGTCCTATAAATAAATGTGGATATTGAGAGGGCACTTTAGAATAACTTGGATTGTTATTAGGTACTAGGGATGTGAATCGTTTTTTGACGATTTAAAATATCATCCGATATATTTTAAATTGTCAAAAATCGTTAGAGGCGATATACAATAGGAATTCCCCCGATTTATCGTCAAAAATCGTAAATCGGGGGAAGGGGGAGGGGAAGGGGGAGGGCGGGAAAACCGGCACACTAAAACAACCCTAAAACCCACCCCGACCCTTTAAAATAAATCCCCCACCCTCCCGAACCCCCCCAAAATGTCTTAAATTACCTGGGGTCCAGTGGGGGGGTCCCGGTGTGATCTTCCACTCTCGGGCCACGGGTGCGTTAATAGAAATGGCGCCGGCGCTACTTTTGCCCTGTCATATGACAGGGCAAAGGTAGCGCCGGCGCCATTTTGGTTCCTGTCCCCCGAAATGGCGCCGGCCGTATGGCCATATTGCCGTATTGCAAAATGGCGCCGGCCGTATGGCCGTATGGCCGGCGCCATTTTGCAATACGGCAATACGATTCGAGTGCAGGAGGTCGCTCCCGGACCCCCGCTGGACTTTTGGCAAGTCTTGTGGGGGTCAGGAGGCCCACCCAAGCTGGCCAAAAGTCCCTGGGGGTCCAGCGGGGGTCCGGGAGCGATCTCCTGCGCTCGTGACGTCGGGGGACAGGAACCAAAATGGCGCCGGCGCCATTTCTATTAACGCAGCCGTGGCCCGAGAGTGGAAGATCACACCGGGACTCCCCACTGGACCCCAGGTAATTTAAAACATTTTGGGGGGGTTCGGGAGGGTGGGGGATTTATTTTAAAGGGTCGGGGTGGGTTTTAGGGTTGTTTTAGTGTGCCGGTTTTCCCGCCTGCCCCCTTCCCCTCCCCCTCCCCCGATTTATGATTTTTGACGATAAATCGGGGGAATTCCTATTGTATCGCGCCACTAACGATTTTTTACGATTTAAAATATATCGGACGATATTTTAAATCATCAAAAAAGATTCACATCCCTAGTGATGGATGTTTTATAGGTAAGACCATACTTTTCTTCTCTCTTCCCTCTCCGGCAATATCTTTACAGTCAGCTTCACGGATATGAGGGGGTGGGGCAGGGGCAGTGGGTGATGTAACAGCATTGGGTACATGACAAATAGCTTGTAAAGTTAGGTCTACAAGCAAGCGCGCCAGGGTCTGGCTTTCTCTCTCCATGCCTGCTAATGTTGTATGCCCAAACAATACACTAGTCACAAAACTTTGTGGCTGACCAGCCACAACACACATTTTCTACGGATTTACTTTAAACAATAGGCTTTTCTAATCCTCCAGTTTAGAAAAGTTGAAATCTCACTTGTTAATCACAACCTTTTAGTGTCTACACTGCAGGGACTCCTAGATCAGGTGTGCCCTGTTAGTGATCTTCAGACAGCCAGTATGTCAGCCAGTTTGTCTTGACCATCACACTGATAAAACTAAAGTTGAGGCCTCTGCATTTAGATCATAGCATATCCATTGTGTCAGGTCAAATGTGTATCTCTGGAGGACATAATGCAGAACAGCAAGGGACTTACACAAGCACACCACCAGGTAGATGTTTTGCTGCTGTGACTTGTGTGGTAGCTGTCATGTACAGCTTCAGTGTTTGAAGAGTTCTACAAACAGGTAGCGATAGCTTGTTAGTGAGTGACATGCACACATTTGGTAGGAATCCTGTATGCAGTTTCCTATTCTGGAAGATCTAACACAGCATAAGCATGTACTATACTGTTCATACGCTGCTACACGCGGCGACCGAAGACCTGCGCGACCGGCGCCGGAGCCCCACCGGGGGAAGGTCAGGTCAGTGCTCGGCCTCCCCACCCGGGGGACCCCAACGCCAGCCGCGCGCGCCGAGGCCCAATCCGGCGGACACCACGAGGTAAAGCGCTAAGGCCCGCCCAAATCAGAAACTTACCAGCCAACCAGAGAAAGCCCGACAGGGCTTTAAATCCCGACTGCAGGCGCCATTACCTCCTTTTCCTCCTGCTACACGCGGCGACCGAAGACCTGCGCGACCGGCGCCGGAGCCCCACCGGGGGAAGGTCAGGTCAGTGCTCGGCCTCCCCACCCGGGGGACCCCAACGCCAGCCGCGCGCGCCGAGGCCCAATCCGGCGGACACCACGAGGTAAAGCGCTAAGGCCCGCCCAAATCAGAAACTTACCAGCCAACCAGAGAAAGCCCGACAGGGCTTTAAATCCCGACTGCAGGCGCCATTACCTCCTTTTCCTCCTGCTACACGCGGCGACCGAAGACCTGCGCGACCGGCGCCGGAGCCCCACCGGGGGAAGGTCAGGTCAGTGCTCGGCCTCCCCACCCGGGGGACCCCAACGCCAGCCGCGCGCGCCGAGGCCCAATCCGGCGGACACCACGAGGTAAAGCGCTAAGGCCCGCCCAAATCAGAAACTTACCAGCCAACCAGAGAAAGCCCGACAGGGCTTTAAATCCCGACTGCAGGCGCCATTACCTCCTTTTCCTCCTGCTACACGCGGCGACCGAAGACCTGCGCGACCGGCGCCGGAGCCCCACCGGGGGAAGGTCAGGTCAGTGCTCGGCCTCCCCACCCGGGGGACCCCAACGCCAGCCGCGCGCGCCGAGGCCCAATCCGGCGGACACAACTCGACGAAAAAATATAAAAAGACAAACTAAAAGATTAAAAAAGCAGGGACACACGCTAAGACCCGCCCATAAATAATATAGCTAGCCAACCAGTTAAAGCTCAGCAGAGCTTTAAATCCCACCCAGCTAGGCGTCGCGCGCCGTGCGTCGCACGCCAAAGGAGCACGACAAAGGGGCTTGCCCCTTTGTGTGCCCCTTCGTGTGAACCTGAGCACAACAAGAAACCACCTATGCTAAACGTGTGAACCTGAGCACAACAAGAAACCACCTATGCTAAACGTGTGAACCTGAGCACAACAAGAAACCACCTATGCTAAACGTGTGAACCTGAGCACAACAAGAAACCACCTATGCTAAACGTGTGAACCTGAGCACAACAAGAAACCACCTATGCTAAACGACTCTGCCACACAACCCAGCCTACACTACCGAAGCACGCTACATCAACGTTATCCAACCATTTGTCCAGCGACCCATACACATAACAGCCTTTCCAACACTCACAAGCTGCTCCAGCATGTAATCAGACTCTCCAGCACTCATCCAGCATTCTCCAGCACTCATCCAGCCTCTCCAGCATTCATCCAGCATTCTCCAGCACTCATCCAGCCTCCAGCCTCTCCAGCATTCATCCAGCATTCTCCAGCACTCATCCAGCCTCCAGCCTCTCCAGCATTCATCCAGCATTCTCCAGCACTCATCCAGCCTCCAGCCTTTCCAGCATTCATCCAGCATTCTCCAGCACTCATCCAGCCTCCAGCCTCTCCAGCATTCACCCAGCCTCCAGCCTCTCCAGCATTCACCCAGCCTCTCCAGCATTCATCCAGCATTCTCCAGCACTCATCCAGCCTCCAGCCTCTCCAGCATTCACCCAGCCTCCAGCCTCTCCAGCATTCACCCAGCCTCTCCAGCATTCATCCAGCATTCTCCAGCACTCATCCAGCCTCCAGCCTCTCCAGCATTCACCCAGCCTCCAGCCTCTCCAGCATTCACCCAGCCTCTCCAGCACTCTTCCAGCCTCCAGCCTCTCCAGCATTCATCCAGCCTCTCCAGCACTCATCCAGCCTCCAGCCTCTCCAGCATTCATCCGGCCTCTCCAGCCTCTCCAGCATTCATCCAGCCTCTCCAGCCTCTCCAGCATTCATCCAGCATTCTCCAGCACTCATCCAGCCTCTCCAGCATTCAGTCAGCCTCTCCAGCTTTCACTCAGCATTTTCCAGCATTCAGTCCAGCATTCAGTCAACCTCACCAATACTTAGCCCAGCATCTTCAATATCGAAACATTGCTCCCAACCAACTGAACCACAACAATGCACCTCTGCACCATACCCAAAATCTGGCATAACCTCAGAAAGCACACAAAACCTGCAATTCATCACATCGCACGACAACAAAGGCTTTTACCAATAATGATATCACCTATAACACAAATCTTAGGACTCTCTTTATTTACATTAACTCTATTCAATGCTCAGTCTCTTTCCAAAAAAATGGACATCCTCAGTGACTATCTCATAGAAGTCAACCCAGATATCTGTGCAATTACAGAGACATGGCTAAAACACACAGATACTGTACTTACAAATCAACTGCCCATTCAATCTTATGACTTATTTTCTGTCCCCAGACCCAAAAAAAGAGGTGGGGGACTCCTCCTTGCAGCAAAAAAAGGACTTAATATAACTTTACAACTTACCAACGCTTCCACCAAACTAGAATTCTCCCTCTTTAAATCGGATCAAATCCAAATAGCCTTAGTCTACGCCCCACCAGGTACCCTAGAACTGGATCCCTCCCCACTGATCGAACTTATAGCTAAACACATAAACACTGAAAAACCTGCTATAATCCTCGGAGACTTTAATTTACATGTAGACGCTACTCCACAATCTATCAACTGCCAAACCTTTCTTTCCTCACTCAACCACTTGGGCTTCGCTCAAATTATCAACAGTCCTACCCACAAGGCAGGCCACACTTTGGACCTCATCTTTATTAACGAACTCTTCAACATTTACACCAACCCCACTTGTTTACCAGTTCCATGGTCAGACCACAGAGTCATCCACACAACCCTTAGGATCAACAAACCTCCACCTCAAATCACTACCAAATCCACCATCCAATTCAGGAAACCTTGCTCTCTAGACATACTCAGTGAAAAGATGTCCAAAGCTTTAAATCAACTTGACCTCACAGACGCAACAACTGCTACCACCTCTTGGATCAATATTAACAATAAAATTGCAGATAAAATCTGCCCAACCACAACTAAAACCATACAACCTACATTAGACAATAGAAAACCTTGGTTTACAGCCGAACTTAAATCCCTCAAACAATCTCTTAGAAAAAAAGAGCAAAGCTGGAGAAAAAACTCATCCACTTCGACACAAACCATCTACAAATCCCACCTCAACTCCTACAGGAATACTATCCTTAGAACAAAGAAAGAATTCTATGCAAAAAAAATACACAACTTCATTTTCGACTCAAAGGCCCTTTTTTCTTACGTCTCCTCTCTAACCAAACCATCTCCTCTCACGATCCCAGACCACCAAGCGCTCAACAAAGCTAACGAGCTAGCCAACTACTTCAAGACAAAAATCACTAACCTTACCCATTCAATTACATCCAATAGCCCCACCTTAACACACCATCTAACAACAGTGCCGCAACAAAACACAAGCATGGACTCATTCGAGCTCACTTCTTCACTGGAGATCGAAAATACACTCAAAAAACTAAAACCATCCTCACACCCATCAGACCCATTACCAACAAATCTCCTCATTGCCATACCAAACACCATCTCAAAACCAATAGCAGAAATTATCAACACATCCCTGTCTCAAGGCTCAGTTCCTAACCAGTTAAAATTGGCAATCCTGAAACCGTTACTGAAGAAACCAAATGCTTCTCCATCAGACCCAGCTAACTTCCGACCGATTGCAAACTTACCACTCATCGCCAAACTGATGGAAAAAATTGTCAACAAGCAACTGTCAGAATATCTGGAAGATCATAACATTCTATCCCCAGCTCAATATGGCTTCCGAAAATGACTAAACACCGAATCTCTCTTATTATCGCTCACTGATACCATCCTCGTGAACCTGGAGAAAAAACAATCTTACCTGCTGGTTCTACTTGATCTTTCTGCGGCGTTTGATACGGTAAAACATACTACACTTATAGACCAACTAACTAATATAGGGATCAAAGGCACAGCTCTCAAATGGTTTCACTCCTTCCTAAGCAACAGATTCTACAAAGTAAGGATAAACAACAAAGAATCGCATCCAATCCTTACAGAGCAAGGAGTCCCGCAAGGATCCTCACTTTCTCCCACCCTATTCAATATCTACCTCCTCCCTCTCTGCCACCTACTCTCAAACCTCAAGCTTACCCATTACCTCTATGCAGACGACATTCAAATCCTTCTCCCGATTACAGAATCCCTTCAAAAAACCATCACTTACTGGAACGAATGCCTACAGCCCATTAAGGAATTACTCTCAAGCCTCAACCTAGTATTGAATGCCAATAAAACCGAAATGCTCATTGTCTCTCAGGATCCACTCACAATCTCTTCTAGCTTCTCTCTACCAAACGCTAATAACATGTTCTCACCGGACGTCAGAGACCTTGGAGCATGGCTTGACAATCATCTTAACCTAAAAAAGTTCGTAAACAATACCACGAAGGACTGCTTTTACAAACTGCAAGTCCTCAAAAAACTTAAACCCCTCCTTTATTTCTCCGACTTCAGGCTAGTACTTCAATCCATAATATTATCAAAGCTCGACTATTGCAACTCCCTGCTACTAGGTCTACCCAACAACACGATCAAACCATTACAGATGGTACAGAATTCTGCTGCCAGAATTCTAACAAGCACTAACAAAAAAGATCACATCACCCCAATCCTTAGTAATCTACATTGGCTTCCCATTAAACAAAGGATACTCTATAAGGTACTCACAATCATCCACAAAGCGACAAACAAAATAGCTCCCATCACGTTAAGCTTTCAACTCCAACCGCACACATCTTCCAGACCTATCAGAAGCGCTTACAAAGGATCACTGCATGCCCAACAAGTAAAATCATCTCTGAGCAAAAGAGCGCTATCCTTAGCAGGCCCCCACCAGTGGAACATGCTCCCCCCAAATCTAAGACTTGAACCCAATCATCAAGAGTTCAAAAAAAGGCTAAAGACTCTTCTTTTCCAACAAGCCTTCCCAGACTCACAATCCTACCAAGACGGAAAGTCTTCCAAATAAGAAGTATCCCCTAATTATGGTCACCATACCAAGTCCTACCTTCAGGTCTCTGCAACTGGACAACAATCTTTGAGTTCTAAAAATTAATCTTATTTATATTTTCCTCTGCAACTGGACTACAATTTCTAAGTTCAAAATTCATTTTATCTTATTATTTATATTTGGCATGGTTAATATGTCACTATATCCAAGTTAAATATTTAAATTATACAGTTTATATTACATAATTTTATTAATTACAAGTAAAACTATTCTATATTATTTATTATCATTATGTTAAATTGTCATCCAGTTATAATGTTCCATATGTACCAATGTTCTATGTAAAGCCCCCTTATCTCTGTTGGGCAGTTTATCGTTATATGTAAACCGGAGTGATTTATAGTCTCTATAAGAACCTCGGTATATAAAAATTAAAAATAAATAAATAAATAAAATATAGTTGCACAGAAAAAGACACCATGGACTTTGGTTTGGGAAAAAAGCTTTTAAGGCTCATGCTTAGCTAGAACTTAGCTTCTTCTGTCTTAGATCATGCTATGGGTAGACAGCAATATCAGAAAGAGATGGTGGTGTGATTGATGCAACCCTTCTCTCTTTGCTGTAGAAGATTCAGGATACAGTTGCAGGACCTGGCTTCTCACCCCATGTCTATTCCCAATGTGCTTGCAGAGACGAGGTACCCCTTGGGGGTTCTCAAAAGTAGATTTCACTGTTTGAACAAAATGGGGGGAGCTTTACCTAAAGTTGTGGAGATAGTACTACTCTGCTGTATATTCCATAATCTCTCTCAGCGCCATGTTATCCAAATAGACCTACTTCCAGATCTACCTGAGGATTCCCCCATGTCCACCCACAGAAGCAGAATACTCCACACTGACTGGCAGCCAGCTTCAGCAAACTGTTTTCTTGAAGGGCTTAATAAACATGTGGATAAAGTTGAACCAGTAGATGTAGTGTATTTGGATTTTTAGATGGCATTTGACAAAGTCCCTCATCAAAGGTTTCTAAGAAACTAAAAAGTCATGAGATAGGAGGCGATGTCCTTTCATGGATTACAAACTGTTTAAAAGATAGGAAACAGAGAATATGATTAAATGGTCGATTTTCTCAGTGGAAAAGGATAAACAGTGGCGTGCATCAGGGATCTGTATTTGGACCGGTGCTTTCTAGAATATTTATAAATGATCTGGAAAGGAGTACAACGAGTGAGGTAATCAAATTTGCAGATGATACAAAATTATTCAGAGTAGTTAAATCACAAGAAGATTGTGATAACTTGTAGGAAGAACTTGCAAGACTGAAAAATTGGGCATTCAAATAGCAGATGAAATTTAATTTGGACAAGTGCAAGGTGTTGCATATAGGGAAAAATAACCCAAGCTGTAGTTACACAATGTTAGGTTTCATATTAGAAGTTACTACCCAGGAAAAAGATCTAGGCAACATAGTGGAAATACATTGAAATCATCAGCTCAGTGTTCTGTGGCAGTCAAAAAAGCAAACAGAATGTTAGGAATTATTATTAGAAAGATAATGGTCAATAAAACGGAAAATGACATAATGCTTCTGTATCACACCATGGTGAGACTGCGCCTTGAGTACTATGTACAATTCTGGTTACTGCATCTCAAAAAAGTATAAGATCTTACTCCCATTAATCCACTTACCAACTCTCCTCTCTTCTCTCCAATGCCTGATACACCCTGAAAGAGGCAGCTGCAGGAATCCGGTATATATAGACAAAAAAAAAAAAAAATGTGCCTTGCATAAATCATCACGTGCCATGTAAAATGGCACTCAATGATCTGACCGGATACATAATGTTAAATTGTATCATGCTTTGCAAAAATTGTCTATACAATCTGGTAGATAGGAAATTAGCCTAACCACACCCATTTTTCTCACCTACGCTATTTTTGCTGTATTTATAGCATTTTGAAGAATCTAGGCCATAGATTGATAGGTAAGACAGAAAGAACAATGGCATCAACTCCCCAAGACATAGAGTGAAGGGTAAGGCAGGAAGCACTTAAGCATCAATACTCTTAGTGGTTTCTATACCCCAAGACAGAATGCAGAATGAGGCATCTGGCACAGTGGCATCAACAACGTAAGGCAGAATAAGATGTCAAGCATATTGGCATCAACAAGCTAAGACAGGGATGGTAATTTTCAATCTCGTGTGTGGGCGCACATTTGTGCTTGTGCATTAGCCTGCACCCAGGGATGCAGCTATTTTATAACTTGTACATGTATATGCGTGCATGTTATAAAATAGCATGGTTGCTTGCACATGTATACCAAATTTTAAGTGGGAGTGTACATAGGCATGCAAATCCTGCTTCTACCTCATAAGTCAGGGGATTTTAAAAGAGGCACGCTCATTCGCCATTCTCAGTTTACCAGTTCATCCACCAGTTCAACCAGTTAGCAGCTAGGTCCTTCAATACCACCTGATTTGATAGCCTAACTCCCCCAGTTAGCCCAGACCCTTCAAACCCTTCAGAAATGGCTTGATCCTTTAATTTTATTACTTACACGTCAGTCATGGCAGAAGTAAAATTACGTGGCAGGAAAACTTGGCGCACAGTGGGGCACATAAGTATTTATGCGTGCATCTTTTGGTCAGACCCTGAAATATGTGCGCACGGTGGCATTTACCCATAAATATGGTCGCTTTTTAAAATATGATCGATGCACGTAAGCCCGCCATGTTCGCACATCCCTTAATTGATGCATGTGCTGGGCTTTTAAAATTCATCTTGTAGACTGTAGAGGGAGGAAGTAAGCAAAATGGCAACAATATCTCAGGGGTCAGAATGAAGCAAAGCAGCAGAAACTGGTATCAACACTGCAAGACAGAGTGAGGGGTAAGACAAAAGCACATTAGTATGAACAACTCAAGGCAGTGCAGTGACGGAGCAAGGAAAGTAGCATCAATACTCTAAGACATAGAGTGAGGGGTAAGGCAGGAAACATATTTGTATAAACAACCCAAGAGAAAACATGCAAAGTGAGGCAGCAAATACAGTAGCATCTACATGCTAATTCACAAGGTGCAGAATGAGTCATGAGCACTGTGGCATTAATACTAGGGATGTGCATTTGTTTCAAATGAATGCCAAAAATCCAACAAATTGAGGCCCTTTTTGGTTTGTTCCAAATGGAACAAATGATAAATAGTCTCCTATGAAAATGCACCCAAATTTTGGAGTATTTTCATACTATTGACTTCAAAAACAACAAAAAAAAAAAAGGGCATTGGCTGGTACTTCCCAATGAAAGAAATGCAAGGTCCAGTGTCAGGATCTACCATCAAGCCAGGTCCAGTGAAAAAGCCTAGTACTGAGTAGGTATCAGCACAAAAGCCAAGGCCCAGTGCCAAGGCCTAGGCCCTGACACCAAAGCCTAGGCTGAAGTCTAGTGCAAAGACCTTGACCCCAGCACAGCATGGCCCAGACCTAGGCCATTGTACCATGCCTGGACTTTGGCACCAGGCTTGGGCTGGGCTGAGCTCTGAAACCTAAGCACAAGACCTAGTCCCAGCCCAGATCTAGTCCCTCCTACTAGCCCTAGGCCTCATTGACGGCCGCATTCCTAGCCTAGCTTTTGATGATGAGGCTCAGTTCTGAAGCATAGGCCCGAGTACCAAGGCCGAGTACCGAGTACCGGATGCCAGCGATAACGCCCTAACACACATGATAACGGTCCATCACAATTTGATGCATGACCCCCTCAGTTCAGTTTCACTACAAGCAATAATTTTCAGTACATCTGATCTTTTATTGCACGCAAAATATTAATTTTCTGTTGAAGAGGCAAAATGGATAACTTAAATCATATTTGTCCTAAGGAGGCTGAAGTATATACTTTATTCTTTGCTCCTGTCATTTCTAGTTCTCTTTTATTATAGCTTAATCAAACTATAATCCAGATAATACTCTGAACTGGGAAGTCTGACAAGGTAGTGAAAAAAATAGAACTGTGCAAATATAAAAAAAATAAAATAAAAAATCAGCAAGCAATGCTTTTCCATGAGAGAAAAAACTTTGAGAATGTTGGCTCCCTTGCTCCTGCATGCTATTTGTGAAATTTATTACATTATAATTTAAGCTTTTTGGTTTTAGTCATTGGCCGCCAAGTGCAAAGTAATTTCTTTTTTAGTTTAATTGAAATGTCTATTCATAGAATTTAATTAAAAATGCCAGTGGATCCTGGAAGAAACAGGACTCTTTGTACAAGGTTTATGAACTGGGGAACAAAAAATGAAAGTTCTGGGAGAGACCTTTCAGTTTTTGCATTGCGGCAAATATAAGACCTGAGCAAAACAATTGCATAAATACTTTTAACATGGATATTAAAATAAACATTGGTGCTGGTTTTTTCAGTACAACTTGTCATTTTTCAAGATATGTAATTATTTTTGTTAGCCTATTTTCTAAAGGGAAAAAGGGTTATGAGATTTCCATGTTTGTGCATGCGTGTGTTTGTCTTCCCTAATAACTTTTTTGATAAGGGGGTAATTTAAAAACACTTATGCATGGTTTGGGCACATAATATTGGGTTCAAAGAGGATAACTTAAAATCTTATGTGTGTTACTGCATATGTGCACAAAAGTGGTCACGGAGATTTATTTATCCTAGTATAACCTCACCCCGGTATGCAGGTCCAGCAAGGGTGAGGCCATTGAGTTATTTATACTTTATTGAAAAGTGTATACTTATGCAGTTAGATGATTATGTGGAGGATCACAATCTTCTTGATGAAAATAAATTTGGCTTCCGTAGAGGACATAACACTGAATTATTGTTGGTTTCTTTGATGGATAAATTGTTATGTCATTTGGATCAAGGCAGGGCAGGCATATTGCCACAGCTTGATGTGTCAGCTGCCTTTGACACAGTAAATCACACCACTTTGTTGTCTAGACTAGAGTCATATAGGCTCTCAGGTTGCGTTTTGCAATGGTTTAGTTACTTTTTGCATGGGAGAAAGCAGAGAGTACAAATAGGTGAGTTTAGCTCTAGTTGGTATGATGTTATCTGGGAGTACCATAAGGCTCTGCCTTGTCATCCATTCTTTTCACTCTTTACCTTGCCCCTTCAGGGAAGTTGTTAAAAGAGTTGGGTCTTATATACTTCATCTATGTAGATGACGTGCTGTTCCATATACCTTGCAATAGAGATAGTGGGTTTCCTGTGTCTTTCTTTCAAAAATGTATTATAGAGGTAAAGTCCTGTTTAGCTCGGAATGGTTTAGTATTGAACTTAGGAAAAACAAAACTGTTATGGGTGTGTTCTCCAGCTTTAATGTATGATGTTCCTCCTATCATACTTGAGAACATTATAATGCCCTTATTAACTGAGGTAAAGATTCTGGGTATTATTTTGGACTCCCAGCTTACTCTGCATTTACAGGTTAGATGGGTGCCTCAAATTTTTTTTTAAGTTAAAATTGATTAAACCATTAAAAAATATATTATCCAAGGAAATGTCTAGGACTTCTTTACAAAGCATTAGTTAGTTTTAGGTCAGTTGGATTACTGCAGTTCCCTTTATGTGGGCTTGCCCAACAAGCTATTGCATGTGCTACGGTTGATCTAGACTAGCATACTGCCACACTTATTCTAAAGGGACTGCATAGGAGTGATCACATTTGGTCCACATGAAGGGAACTGCATTGGCTGCCAGTGAAGCAGAGATCAAAATTCATGTTGATCACTTTGCTACATAAGGTTATGGTTTCAGATTATGGATATATTTTAAAAGATAAATTGGAATGGTATAAACCGAATTGAAAATCATGGTTGGCAAACAGAGCTTTGTTAAAGCTGCCAGCAAATAATTTGGCTTGATTACAGAGAATAAGAGCTAGGGCCTTCTTTTTTGTGGCTACTGTATTATAGAACTCTCTTTCTGTTCAGCTGAGATCCTTAATGGATGTAATGGACTTTCAAAGACAGCTAAAATCAATTCTGTTCAGTGAAGCATTTGAATATTTTATTTTATGTCTAGCACGCGTATTTTATTTATTTTATTGTATTAATATTAGGCCGGATTTTTAAAAGGTTACGCCCCAAAGAAAGTAACAGGACCACAGGATTAGTGCCCAAAATTAATACTTTACTGTATACAAGTTAGTTTGGTGGCACAATAAATATGATTTCCAGCTGCACAGATTTCTTTCTTTCTCCCTCTCTCACTTAGGCCTGGATTTTCTAAAATCACAGGCCTTAGTGAATTGTGCATTACTGGGGGGTGGGGGAGCGAAGCAGGGGGTGGGCCTGCAAAATCCAGAAGCGATTGCACCACCGCAGTGCCATTGCTGCCGGCTTTCACAAACCAATAGCGCCACTAAGAAAGGTGGTGCTATTGGGCGTGTTACTGGTGGCGATAAGGGGCCTTAACTTTTCACCGTCAGTGATGTCTTCGCCGCATCCGCCCCAATGCCACCCCGACTCCTCCCCTTCCGGTGCTGACTCCGCCCCGATCTAGCTATTGCATGCGAAAAGGGACTTTTCATGTACCAAAAGTCCCTTTTCGCATGTGAAAGCTATAGAAAATGACCCCCTTAGTGTACAATTCTTGTAGCCTCTATTTGTGCAAGAGTCTTTGGTAAGGCTGGGAATCCTCCTGGCTTAGGTTGAGCAGTGGTCCCCATAGCTTAGGGCCCCTTTTGTGGAAAGAAGCACCTCATGAATGCAAGAAAATGTGTCTTGGCATGGAGACATTATTTTTTATTTTTATTTATTAACTGATTTTGTATACTGTTGTTCGGTGGGACTCTCTATCTCCCCAGGGTTTCAGAGACTCCGGTTGGGGTTCCTCCCATTACATCTAATATTTACTCTCAGTTAGTTGTCCTTTCTCTAGATGTAAATCCCTGGTGGAAGGGATCCTGGATGGAACTGCAGGTCCACTGATGGGTAGGAAGAGGGGCAGAAAATTCTTCCTCCTAGGTCTTGAAAATAACTTCTTTGTTCCCCAAAATAGATAACACCGTATGTCCTCTGCAATGGGTCACCACCACTTCCTTGGCAAGTCTTCCCTAAACCTGGTTGTCCTCAACCTAGGGTTCCCCAGAACCTGAATCTTGGAGAGGCCTAGGCCTTCAGCAGGGTTCCTACTAGTCAAAAGTCCTAAAATCCAAATCAGTCCCTGAGCAGCTACTCTGGACCTTATATGGAGAGAACTGCAATGAAGCCCTGACCTATCCTGGAGGGGTCTCAGAGGGTTTCCAAGACTCCATGTAGGCTCCGAATAAACCTACAACCTCCATCTCTCCCTCTCTAATTTCCAACTTAGACTACTCCCAGAGGCCTTTGCAGAGCTTTGCTATAAATCCTCCTGCCAGGGATATTCATTACAGCCCCACAATGGGCAGGCTGTCAAAGGAATGGATCCTCCCCCTAATTATATTTCTCCAATTGCACTAATTAGGTTATTCCCAGGACCTTATGGTAACCTGGAAAGGTGCCTGGGTTACAATCCTCATCCTTTTAGGATTAAAATCTGGACATGGATTGAAGACTTGTGCACTGATTTTACAGTGGTCGATACACACACACACACACACACACACACACACACACACACCATTTATTTATTGCACTGCAATACACTTATACACTGACATTCATGGACATGCTACCCACTGGAGAACAAAGTACCCATTCCTGGATGAGGTTCATCAGGTCCCTAATATAGGCACTATAATACACAGCATACATCTCCAACCTTTCAGAAGTTAAACATAGCACATTCCAGATTTCCATCAAAAGTTAATGGAAAGTGACAATATGTATTAAGATATAGGCCAGCCCTGCCACTGCTGGCTGCAGCGGGTGCTGCCAGCACCCAAAGATGAAGAGAATGATCTCACCATTCTCTCTCTCTCTATATATATATATGATTATCAACATATGTGCATTGCATCTCCAATATAGGAACTATATTCCCAAACAAATCCTCTGGGAGGAGGACGGATACTCTCTTAACCTCTGCTTACACTGCTTTGGCCAGATTCTGGAGGTATTCCTGCTATAACATGAGGAGAAAACAAAGAGTTAGGTCTTCTATTACAGCTGGTCACCTTACTCTGTGGTATCTTTCTGTAACAAAATGGTTATAATGCACCACATGGGCAGCAGGCACCCAACCTACAAAGGAAACAGTCTCTTTAAATGGCAAGGTTCCAAATTAAACCAAGGAAACACTTTTAAACAATTTTGCAACTTTTCTTTTTCCAGATTTTTTCTTTTTTAGAAAAGGTAGCTTCACATTCAAAAGTGATGATCGACCCACAGCTTCTTAAGGTCTTCTGACTGGCAGGTAGCCACCACATGTAAAATTAAAATCCCTGCTAGGTTCCTGGTCACAGAAACATCTCAGGGCCTAAAGAAACAAAAACATATCAAATAGACATGAAAAATAATAATCCATTCTCTTTGCAGCCTTTTTTTTTTTCTCTAATTATACTGGAGTAAAAGGATATAGAATACAGGCACAGCTCAAAATCTTCTTACAGAATGCGCACTCCCACTCTGGGCTGCACTAAAGCTTCTTTGGAAACAGGAAAGGGCTGTTCTTCTTTGATCCAGCTTTTTTTTACTGAATCTGTTCTTAAAAAGGATGCTGCCCCTTTAAAGCAACTCTGGCCTAGGGGTCTAGGCTCTCTTATCGCAGTCAATGTGCTTTTCTGTTCATGGCTCCAGTGCTGCTGTTTCCTATTGGGTTGCTGCTCCAGGGGATCTCTGCTGCAGGACAATTCATCCAATGTTGCTCTTTGTCCAGGCAAGTTTCCTTACAGGCTGGTCTCTCTCTCTATTATAGCTCTCACTCTCTCTCTCTCTGGTGACAGGCTGCCTCCTTTGCTGCTCCTGTTTCAGCTCTGGGTCTTTCTCTCACGCTTCAAGGACAAACAAGGCCTTGACAGGCCAAAGTCTTAACTCCTCCTCAAAGAGTGGCAGGGGCTTAGCAAACCCCTCCTTTGCTCTCTGCAGGTGTCAACATGATCTTTAGGCTCCTGGTGGATTTTCATCAGCTCCACCTGCATTGATGTCACCAACTCCTCCTCTTTGCTAATGTCACCAAGCTCCTTGAGGACTGGGTAAATAGCAGGTGAGATTTGCTTCTGAAACCTTCCCCCTGCAGGCAGGGCTGGTGGCCATCTTTAGCCCATGTAACTCTATGGAGGATTTTTTTCTCAAATGTTTTCAAAGTGCTGCAGAGTCCCAAAAGTTGTAAAATTGCTGTTTCAAAGTACAAAACATCACTTTTCACACCCTGCACACCTAGCCCCATGTTGTTGACCACCATTTTATGTAACTTCACCCCGGTGCGCATGTCCAGCATGGGTGAGCCCATAAAGTTCTTTATAATTTTCAGGGAAAGAACCCGACCAGTTTTTCGATCTCCCTCGCTTTACCTGGAGTGGATTCTTTGACTGGGAGTAGAAAGAAATCCTCCCAGGTCTCAGTTGTGGGGTGACTAAATTCCTAGGCTGAATTCCCTGGGTTAGGTAAATTTCCTCTGTGTACTGTGTGCCCCAAAGAAAAACACCAGGACAAATGGATTAGTGTCCAAAATTAATACTTTACTGTATACAAGTAGGTTTGGTGGCACAAAAAATATGATTTCCAGCTCCATAGTTCTTTCCCTCTCTCTTTCCTCTCTCTCTTTCTCACTTACAGGCCGATACAGCAAAATTCATGGGAGAGCGGGCGAGCGCCTTCTCTCCCGACGCCCGCACAGGCCATTCTCCTGTATGCGCGATTCACTAAAAAAAAATATTCAAATTAGGGCCCGCGGTAAAAAGAGGTGCTAGGGACACGCTAGTGTCCCTAGCACCTCTTTTTTGACAGGAGTGGAGGCTATCAGCATTTGACAGCCGATGCTCAATTTTGCCGGCGTCGGTTCTCAAACCGCTGACAGCCACAGGTTCGGAAACCACACGCCGGGAAAATTGAGCGTCCGGTTTTCAACCCGCGAGCCACGGGCCGATTTTACATTTTTTTTTTAATTTTAAATTATTTTTAACTTTTGGACCTCCGACTTAATATCGCCATGATATTAAGTTGGAGGGAGTACAGAAAAGCAGTTTTTACTGCTTTTCTGTGCACTTTCCCTGTGCCTGCAGAAATTAACGCCTACCTTTGGGTAGGAGCTAATTTCTGAAAGTAAAATGTGCGGCTTGGCTGCACATTTTACTTACTGAATCGCGCGGGAATAACTAATAGGGCCATCAACATGCATTTGCATGTTGATGGCCCTATTAGTTTCGGGGGGGTTGGACGCACATTTTTGACGCCCTATTACCCCTTACTGAATAAGGGGTAAAGTTAGCGCGTCGAAAACGCGCGTCCAAACGCAGGTTAACAGTGCTCCACCAGAGCGCAGTGTACTGTATCGGCCTGTTAGTGTACAATTCTTGTAGCCTCTACATGTGCAAGGGTCTTTGGTAAGACCGGGAATACAACCACCCTCCTGGCAGGTTGAGCAGAGGTCCCCAGAGGTTAGGGCCCCTTTTGTGGGCAGAAACCCCTCCCAGATGACAACAAAAATCTGTCTTGGCATAGAGAGTTATTGTCTCTTATCTCTCCAAGGTTTCAGAGACTCCAGATAGGGGTCCTCCCGCTAGAGTTAATATTTACTCACGGTTAGTTGTCCTTTCTCTGGATATGAATCCCTGGGGGAAGGGATCCTGGATGGAACTGCAGGTCCATCGTTGGGTAGGAAGAGGGGAAGAAAATCCTTCCTCCTAGATCTTGAAAATAACTTATTTGTTCCCCAAAATAGATAATGCCTGATGTCTTGGGTACTTGCCAGGTTCTTGTGGCCTGGTTTGGCCTCTGTTGGAAACAGGATGCTGGGCTTGATGGACCCTTGATCTGATCCAGTATGGCATGCTCTTATATTCTTATGTTTGTGTGTCCTCTACAAAAAGTCACCATTAGAGATGTGAATCGTGTCCTCAATCGTCTTAACGATCGATTTCGGCTGGGAGGGGGAGGGAATCGTATTGTTGCCGTTTGGGTGTTTAAAGTATCGTGAAAATCGTGAGCCGGCACACTAAAACCCCCTAAAACCCACCCCCGACCCTTTAAATTAAATCCCCCACCCTCCCGAACCCCCCCCCAAATGCCTTAAATTACCTGGGGGTCCAGCGGCGGTCCGGAACGGCAGCGGTCCGGAACGGCCTCCTGCAATTGAATCGTGTTGTCTTCAGCCGGCACCATTTTTCAAAATGGCGGCGCAAAATGGCGGCGGCCATAGACCAACACAATTCGACTGCAGGAGGTCATTCTGGACCCCCGCTGGACTTTTGGCAAGTCTTGTGGGGGTCAGGAGGCCCCCCCAAGCTGGCCAAAAGTCCCTGGGGGTCCAGCGGGGGTCCGGAAAATGATCTCCTGCCGCTATTTGTTTTCCGTATGGAAAATGGCGCCAGCAGGAGATCGACTGCAGGAGGTCATTCAGCGGGGGTTCCGGACCGCCGCTGAACGACCTCCTGCAGTCGATCTCCTGCCGGCGCCATTTTCCGTACGAAAAACGATTCGCGGCAGGAGATCATTTTCCGGACCCCCGCTGGACCCCCAGGGACTTTTGGCCAGCTTGGGGGGGCCTCCTGACCCCCACAAGACTTGCCAAAAGTCCAGCGGGGGTCCGGAACGACCTCCTGCAGTCGAATCGTGTTGGTCTATGGCCGCCGCCATTTTGCGTCGCCATTTTGAAAAATGGCGCCGGCTGAAGACAACACGATTCAATTGCAGGAGGCCGTTCTGGACCGCTGCCGTTCCGGACCGCCGCTGGACCCCCAGGTAATTTAAGGCATTTGGGGGGGGTTCGGGAGGGTGGGGGATTTAATTTAAAGGGTCGGGGGTGGGTTTTAGGGGGTTTTAGTGTGCCGGTTTTCCTTCCCTCCCCCTTTCCCCGATTTACGATTTTTTGATGATAAATCGGGGGAATTGGTATTGTATCGTGGCCCTAACGATTTTTGATGATTTAAAATATATCGGACGATAATTTAAATCATCAAAAAACGATTCACATCCCTAGTCACCATCACTTCTGGGGCAGGTCTTCCCTAAACCTGGCCTTCTTCAACCTAGGGTTCCCCAGTTCCTGAGTCCTAGAAAAGCCCAGGCCTTCAGCAGAGCTTCTACTAATAAAAAGTCCAAAAATTCAAATCAGACAGCAAACAGCCACTCTGCGCCTTGTGTGGAGAGAACAGAAATGGAGCCCTGACCTGCCCTGGAGGGATCCCAGAGGGTTTCCAAGGCTCCAAGTAGGCCCAGAAAGTAACTCAGGATAAACCTGCAACCTCCTTCAACTTCCAACTTAGACTGCTCCCAGAGCCTTTGTGGAACACTGCTATAAAACTTCCTGCCGGGGATATCCATTACAGCCCTGCAATGGGCAGGTTGCCAAATGAATGAATCTTCCCCTTAATTATATTTCTCTAACCTCACTAACAGGTCTATTCCCAGTCCCAAAGGTAACCTGGAAGGGTGCCTGGGTTACACTAGTATTTTATAAACAGTTTAAACGGGATCTGCACTGTTTATAAAATTCTGGGTACTTATGCTCCAGAGCAGCGGTTCTCAACCGGTGTGTCGTGACACACTAGTGTGTCACCAAGCACCGGCAGGTGTATCGCAGCTCCCGGTGTCCCACTGCCCTACTTGTACTTCCCTTCTCCCCAGGGGTGAACTGGCCGATGCAATTGATAGGGGAGTGCCACCGCCGGAGGCCGGGCTGGCGGTGGCTGAAGAGCAGAGAGACGCTGAGCACAGCCGTTGGAGGACAGGCCAGCCGCGGCTGAAGTGCAGAGAGACCATGCGCACTGCTGCCAGAGGCCGGGTTGGCGGGCTGAAGAGCGGAGAGAAGCTGAGCACCACTGTCGGAGGACAAACTGGCGGCGGATGAAGTACGTAGAGACGCTGCGAGGCGCCGCCGGAGGCCAGGCTGGCAGCAGCTGAAGTGCAGAGATACCATGTGCGTTGCCACCGGAGGCCAGGCTGGTGGGCTGAAGACCAGAGAGACCTTGAGCGCTGCCATTGGAGGACAAGCCAGTGACAGCTGAAGAGCGGAGGTTAGGCTTATCGGGCCAAGCAATAAGAAGAGGCTCCACGTGAGCGTATATGTGTGAATGGTAGCTTTGTGTGCCTGTGGTAGAATGGGTGCCTGAGTGTGTGAGTGAGAGCTTGTGCGTGAGTGGCAGCTTGTGTGTATGTGGTAGAATGGGTGCCTGAGTGGCAGCTTTGTGTGTGTGTCTGTGATAGAATGGGTGCCTGATTGCATGAGTGGCAGCTTTGTGTGTGTGTGTGTGTGTGTGTGTGTGTGGTAGAATGGGTGCCTGAGTGCATGAGTGGCAGGTTTGTGTGTGTGTATGTGGTAGAATGGGTGCCTGAGTGCGTGAGTGGCAGCTTTGTGTGTTTGTGTGTGTGTGTGTGGTAGAATGGGTGCCTGAGTGTGTGAGTGGCAGCTTTGTGTGTGTGTGTGGTAGAATGTGTGCCTAAGTGGCTGGATGGCAGCTTTATGTGTGTGTGTGTGTGTGTGTGTGTGTGTGTGTGGTAGAATGAGTGCCTGGATGCGTGAGTGGCAGCTTTGTGTGTGTGGTAATAGAATGGGTTCCTTGGTGTGCGAGTGGCAGCTTTGTGGGTGTGGTAGAATGGAAGCAAGAGCATTTGTGTATTATTAAGAGCTTGTATGTAAGTGGGAGAGCATGTGTGTGATTGAGAGAGGCCATGGTCAGAGGTGATGTGTTTCTGTGAGAGAGAGACAGACTGGTCAGGAAGATGACTGGTGTATGTGTGTGTATGTGAGACAGAGACTGGTCAGGGAGGTGACTGGTGTGTGTGTGTGTGTGTGTGTATGTGAGACAGAGACTGGTCAGGGAGGTGACTGGTATGTGTGTGTATGTGAGACAGACTGGTCAGGGTGGTGAATGGTGTGTGTGAGTCAGAGACTGGTCAGGGAGGTGACTGGTATGCATGTGTGTGAGAGAGATAGAGACTGGTCAGGGAGGTGACTGATGTGTGTGTGAGAGACAGAGACTGGTCAGGGAGGTGATTGATGTGAGTGTTTGTGTGAGAGACAGAGACTGGTCAGGGATGTGACTGATGTGTATGTGAGACAGATACTGGTCAGAGATGTGACTGGTGTATTTGTGTGTGTGAGACACACTGGTCAGGGATGTATGTGTGTGTATGTGAATCAAGAAAAGGAGGGGATCAAAAGGCTAGTTTAATCAATGCAAATATTTACCCATAGACTAGTCAACAGTTAATGTAATAATAATTAGTTTATAAAAACCGCATCAGCAAGCCAGACAGCGTATCTCTGACACTTATAGGGGATCGCCCAGTCGTCTCAATCATTTGCAGTTTCTAAACAAAGTCTTTGCTGAAAAAGGTGATGTGTACAGTTCATTTGTTAAATTCACTTCTTTGAGCAAATCTTGAAATTTTGACGTATAATGTGAACACGCTGGGTAGTTAGATCAAATTCTTACAAATTATATCAGTATATTACAGCATCATGGTCAGGCTGCTGAAATGGAAGTTTACAGAGGCTAATAAAGCACAATAACACTCTCTCCCATGGTCAAACTGCTGAAGCAGAACTTTTAAGAGGCTCAACCACGGCTGAAGTTTCGCTTGAGAAGCTTCATCAGGAGCCCATCTTGTCAGTATTCAAACCGGACAGTAAACATCTCCAAGGGCTATGCAGTGTAACCAACTCGGGACAGCAATGTCTCCTGTTTATTTTCAAAGCCGAGCAGACATTAACCGTTGACTAGTCTATGGGTAAATATTTGCATTGATTAAATTAGCCTTTGATCCCCCCTTTTCTTGATTTTGTTTTTTGATTGGGATCTTTCTGCTCTTTTTTGACCATGTGTGTATGTGAGACAGAGACTGGTCAGTGAGGTGACTGGTGTCTGTATGAATCAGACTGGTCAGGGAGGTGACTGGTGTGTGTGAGACAGAGACTGGTGAAGGAGGTGACTAGTGTGTGTGAGACAGAAACTGGACAAGGAGGTGACTGGTGTATGCATGTGAGAGACAGAGACTGATAAGAGACGTTTCTGGGCTGTATGAGACAGAGACTGTGTATGAGTGACTGGTTGTGGGCCCTAAGGAAGAGGACCTTGAGGACAGAGCTTCAGCAGCCACTGCTGCTTCTGGTGTGTACCATTGGCCTGCAAGGGAAAGGAGTAGGAGAGTTGCTGGAGAGGGTAAGTAACGGTTGCTTTCTAAGTTTATTTTTCTTGATTGACTGCCATTTTAATTATTGGGTATTGTGTGATGTGTCTGCAGTTTTGAAATATTTTATTGATATTTGGACAATTTGTAATACTTTTTATGAGTTTTTAATTGGTGGAGTTATTCTGTTCATCAGCTGTTTTGTAACATTTATTAGTCTAGTTTTACAATTATTTCTGTGTGGGGATCTATAGCAGCTTGGCTTGTCTGTTTTCCTAATAGGAGGTGTATTAGTGTTTAGGGCCTGGTTAAATATTTCTAATGTTGCCTTTTCATAGGTAGGGTTGTTACTGTTTGAGTGTGTTCCATAATACAGGTGTAACTTTGTGCGGATTAGTTTGTGTGCATTATTGCAGACCCTGGGACTATGTTAGGTGCTATATTTCTCTTTCCATTTCTCCAGGTTTGCACTGCATGCAGAGTGATTGTTTTGGTTTCCCATTCCAGTTTATCTCCATATGTATATTTGTGGTGAAGGTCAGTTCTGGGTGTGTGACCAAGGTGAGGTATTTTACTAGCATGTAGGCATTTGTATCAATCTTATTATTTGTTGTGTTTTCTCAATAGGACATGCATTAGTGGTAAATTACTCTCTTTTCATAAGAAGGGTATGGTGCCTGCAAGTAAACGGAGTTTGGTTTGCTTTTACTGAAATATCATCAGAACCAGAATATCTTTTTTTATATGGTGAGTTGTATGGATAATGCCCTAGATCTGCTGTGCACCCATTTTTGGGGGTCGAGGGGGTTCCTGAGGATGCAGAATGTATATTTACATTTAGCCCCATGACAGTCACATGTACAGTTTGTCACGCATGTGAGAACCATCTGTCAGGTGTGTCCCAGCCAAAAAAAGGTTGAGAACCACTGCTTTAATGTACTGGTTCACCCTTGCAGCCTTTCCAAAAACTGATGTTGCACCAGCTACCCTTCAGAACTCTGTGACAGTTTTTAATGATGCTATATTAGTATGAATGCACTTATGAATAATGTGTGCAGCTCTTAAATGATGAGGCCTAGAGTCTGAATGTCTGGAACATATAATTATTGAACAAATCACATAAGATCAGCATGTGCCATAAAACACAAAAAGTATCAAGCTAATAAAAGTTCTAAATATGAAATCTCATCTACACTCATTTATGCAATAAAGCATTTTCTATTTCTGTTATAAATCAGGATGTAATCTCCACAATAATTGCACTTTAATGAAAGTCTAGTTCAACAATCTTGATATTTAGTGTATTTTGAATTACACATTAAATGCTTTATTTGGAAAGAAAAAAAAAAGCATTTTAGATTTTAATAGTTTGAAATAATGACTGGAAAAAGGGAAAAGCCATCGACACAGTTCATTGAAGTATAAAAGATCCTATTTCAAAAGTTTTTCTTGTTTTTTGGGCCTAAGGAGAAATTTTATTTTTTAATAGTGCATGTTATAAATACGAAAAATAATATGGAAGCAAGGTTGAATGTCATAATATTTTTGTCCTGGGGTGTCATTTTTTTAACTGTCTTATATTTAGACAAATTCTGTAGATGCTTTTAACTAGCAGATTTTGCACCAGTTTTGAAAAGGAAAGTATGCATGAAATCTGATCCAGCTTTTTTAATGGGTACCTTTTATATGTAAAATAACATGCATAGAGTTGAAAATAAGCCTACGAGTGTTATTTCCCTTCCTGGACCTAACCATACCCTGGGAATACCTCCTCTCAATTCAATCCACATTATTCTGCTTTAATATTAATATATTGCTTTGCATGCATTTCATGCAATTCAGCTCATTTTCCTAGCATTGAACCTACTTTATAATGTGATATATGCATCACTTGTGCGAGCATTGATGATGCTGTGCAATAATATGGTTTTAATGCACGTTAAATGCCACATTTGACAAAATGACATGCATTGCTGTATTATCTCAGTTTAGTAAATAGGACACAGCAGCACCCTCACAATGCTGCTTTAACCTTTTAGAATAGATTAATTGTGCAGCACTTTGACATTTTTCAAACCTTGTATATTTGCACTATTTACAATATGTAACATATATGCCTTATAGGCCACCCATTCACTTCATCAAAGGAGTGCTGCCTTCTTTAGACCTAGTAGAGAAAGGGCAGGTGAAAGCCTCAGAAGTTACAGGTTCAGGCAGAGAAGGGTTTGAAATCAGGGGGTGGCACCTGGTTGCTCATTAACTTCACCAAACCAGTAGCTTACAGCATTGTGCCTGGCTCCCAAGATAATTTGGTTGGTTCCCCCAGCCCTACGTCATGTTCATCCTGCTGGCTGCCATACTCTTTCTGGGAGGACTCTGTGACACCAGCCCGAGTTTGGTCCCAATCTTGGTTCAGATGTAGTCCTAGTTTTGCCCTCACACTTGTTAGTGTCAGTTCTCGTTCTTGCTCCTAGTCATAGACGGTTCCAGTGTTTTTTTCTTTGATTCTGTTTGGCCTTAATTTGAGGTTTTACATTAGCCCCAGTCTTAGGCCACTTATTCTCTGTCTTATTCTGTGTCTTATTTTATCCTGTTCTATTCCTGTTTCTGTGCTTCTAGTTTTCTTGCCTTTCTTGAGTCTGTTTCTTTCAGTTGATGCCTTTCCGTTCCAGTCCTGCAGCTCAACCCTGCTCCTGTGGTCATTTTCTAGTCCCTGATGGGAGTACTTCCTTTCTAAGTCCTGCCAACCATCAGCACCTCAGGGTTCAACCAATGGGGAAGATGGCTGGTGAAGTCAGAAGAATCCTGTGTTTCTGTCTTGCTCCAATTTTCCTTATCAGCATCCAGCCCCACTCCTGCTCTTGGGGCTGGATGCTCTGATACATTTTCCCAATTTCTGTTTGAACCTAAATCCTGCAGTATCTCATTTTTTGAACTTTGGCTCTAGGGAGCCTGGAGGAGAACAGAAGGACAGGAGAATTAGCACAGAATTTTCTATGGCAGTGGCAAAGATGTTGGAGAACCATAACCCAGAGATGGTGGCAAGGCCTAGATTCACTCAGTCTGCTTGAAATTAGGTTATCCATGTAAGGGGAGCTGACCTGCCAGTGGAGGTGGTAGAAGGGAAGAAAGTAACAGAGCTGTAAGGGGTGAGGAATATTCACAGGTCAGGTCACATCCAGGTGAGGGGAAAGTAATGACTAATACCTATAGGCCCTTAGGGCATTCTCTAACACAGAAAAATGAGGACTTGCTGGCTTTATAGTTCAGTCAGCAGAATGGATAGTAGCAAGAAAATTCCAGAAATTTGAATACAATATTTAATTTCAGGCCTTGCTAGAACTGTGGTACCAATGTCTGCAGCCACCTTTTCTTTTGTCCTCTCTTTAACCTCCCTACTGCAACCTACTGTTATGCCGACAGATTTTCCTGGTCACGACCTCTAATTCCAGTAGGGATGAGTTGGGATTTTGAAGAAGAATGATCTTTCATGCAGGCATCCTGCAAACCAATCGCCAAAGTGCTAGCAGAGCAAATAATTGAATTAAGTACACAAATAATTAGGTATAAATTAAGGTATGATATTTTACATGTACTCTTTCTTATTGTTAGTCTTAAAGGTGTGCATGTTAGGAAACTAGCTGAGGCCACAGAAGAAGTAAGTGTTCTAATCATCCTAGCAGCTTTAATGGCTTCTTAGGTAGTAATGAGCTTTGAAACCAAAGAGCTGATTATGTTCTGTCCTTTTTACTTCAATATTTTTTTCTCCTTGGTCACAACATAGCACTTTGCTGGTCAGACTCAGGGCTGAGATGTGTTACAACTAGTACAAATCAGATATGGGTGGAGGCAAGACAATGACTCTCTTCTCTGGCTGGGCTCATTGGCCCCCCAAAAGTTTATTCTCAACTTCCTCAAATTTATGTAAATAAAATAAAGCATTGCCTGTTTGGAAAACATGAAGACAACTACATGGGACCTTGAGCTTTCTTATGAAAATATCCTGAGTGTTGACTGACTGACTGCCTCCAAAATAATAGGCATTTCTCTGGAAGTAAGCCTTTGTAGCACCCAGCTGTGGTTATGCTTTGATGTGTCTTTGTAGTTAGTCTTTGGAAAAGCCTTGTGCAAAGAGAGCGGAAATCTCTCCATCCTCTATTATCTCTTCCAGATGGAAATGTTCTCAGCACCAGAAACATCAGATGGGGCTGGAAACTCAGTGGGACAATGCTTCCTTAGGGGTAGATTTTTAAAAACTGCGCGATCGCGTACTTTTGTTTGCGCAGCAGGCGCAAACAAAAGTACGCTGGATTTTATAAGATACGCGCATAGCCACGCGTATCCTCTAAAATCCTGGATCGGCGTGCGCAAGGCTGCCGATTTTGGGCAGCTGGCGCGCGCCGAGCTGCGCAGCCTGCCTCCGTTCCCTCCGAGGCTGCTCCGAAATCGGAGCGGCCTCGGAGGGAACTCTCTTTCACCCTCCCCTCACCTTCCCCTCCCTTCCTCTACCTAACCCACCCCCCGGCCCTATCTAACCCCCCCCCTACCTTTATCCATGGATTTACGCCTCCCGGAGGGAGACGTAAATCCACACGCTCCAGCGGGCTGCTGGCGCGCCGAGACCCGACCCGGGGGCAGTTCCGGAGGGCGTGGCCATGCCCCCAGAACGTCCCGGCCGAAACCACGCCCCCCGGCCTGCCCCCTAAATGCCGCGTCCCGCCCCCAAAACGCCACATTGTTTGGCCCCGCCCCCGACATGCCCCCGTCCAAAAACCCTGGAACCTACGTGCGTCCCGGGGTTCTGCGCGCGCCGGCGGCCTATGGAAAATAGGCGCGCCGGCACGCAAGGCCCTGCTTGCGTAAATCCGGGCGGATTTACACGAGCAGGGCTTTTAAAATCCGCCAGGTAGTGTTCAGGCTTTGGATGATTCATGAATGTGTGCTGATCCTCCTGGTCAGCGAGGTGAGTATGCCTTATAATTAATCATTGGTGACTATAAAAAAGGGGGATCCAGAACTTTAGCTTGGTGGAGTCTGGTCACTGGTGAAGATCCATGAGGGAGAAGTAGTTTTTATCTCAGTCCATGATTTCACAGTGACATGAATATGTATGTCGGAAGTGGAGGTGGGAAAGTGGATTGACATTCAAAGTAGGGGCAAGATTTGGGCCAGCACAACTGCAGTGTTAAACAGGTTGAACGTATACCCCTGCTGGGATATTGTTGCGCTTCCCGGCCGTGACCGCTCTGCAGCCGGTCCTGCTCACCTGGCCCGACCATCTACCAGCTCCACCTCGAGCTGGTAGACGGTCGGGCCTGCAAGAGCGTTGGGCCTCCAAGAGCGTTCCCAGGCCCATTGGGGCCTTCTCCCTCACAGCGCTCCTCACGCCGCGGCTCGGCATCCTCCTCAGCATCAGTCCCGCCCCCTAGCACGTGCACGCAGAGCTCTTCTAAACTTTAAAGTGCCAAGTGTGGGAAACTCACGGGCGCGTCCGATTCTGATTTCACCTGAACCCAGTATATATAGAAGGACTCAGCTCTTAGCTTAGTGCCTTTGCATCGGGTCTTCACCTGATGTCTTGAGTTGTTCCACTCCTGCCAGTTCAGTGGCTCGTCGGGACCCCCTCCCGGTCGACCAGATCCCGGGACCACCATTCTGTCCGGCGACCATTTCCAGGTCCGACTAGTCCCTCGTTCGGGTCATACACTCCGGTGTGTCTAGTTTGCCTTCCTGCATTTCCTGTTCCAGTGTCTCCTGTTCCAGTAACTCCTGTTCCAGCATCTCCTGTGTCTCCTGTTCCTTCATCTCTCCATCCCGGTAGTACCCTCCGGACTGATCTCACGGTACTGACCATTGCTTGCTCCTGACTATTCTTGACCGCTGCCTGGAGCAGACCTCTGTCTGAACACTGACCATTCTTGACCGCTGCCTGGAGCAGACCTCTGTCTGAACACTGACCATTCTTGACCGCTGCCTGGAACCGACCTCTGCCTGAAAACTGACCATTCTTGACCGCTGCCTGGAACCGACCTCTGCCTGAACACTGACCATTCTTGACTGCTGCCTGGAAGCAACCTCTGACTATTTCCGGATTGACTACAGGTACTGACCCCTGCTTCGGCTGACCATTCTGATCTACTACTCTGGCCTTGACTCTCACTATTCATTCGGACTGTCTGTTCTGGCCTCCTGTGACCACTATACATTCTGGTTTGGACCTCGACCATGCATCCTTGTTTGTGGTGGGCACGCCTCTACACTTCCTCTCCAGGAGAGCCTGCGAGGCCCACCTAAGACCAGGCGGCCTGGGTAACCAAGGGCTTAACCTGAGGGAACCCCGAGTTGCTATTGGTGAAGCTCCAGCTAGCCTCTGTCTCCTCCTGTGCTCCGCCTCCTGGTGGCAGGCGCTCTCCGGGTCCGACCGGAGGGCCATACCAATCCTGTACCGGGCCAAGGTCCACCTCCAGCGCAACAGATATGGTTGCAGATACGCCAAAGTGTCTGGGGTGGGGATGGTTTTAAGGTTCAGTGTTGTTATTGCTCAATTTCTCTCAGAAAAAATAAAACTTTTTATACCCAAATGTAAGTACATGTAATTCTATTTTTTTTAAAGAGAGGCCAAGCAGTCTTGGATACCCATGTGAATGTGTCCAACAAGTATTTAGATTTTTTAAGTGTCTATAGCATTTATAATAGTCTAAGTTATATAGTATCCTTTTGAATTATGATATTAAACTGCATGATCAACACTATTGATTCTTGAAAATGACTGCGGTAGCAGGTTATAACTATTGAACAATAACTTGCCAGCATGACATTTTATTTTAATTAAACCTGTTTAATATTAATGAACATCACAGTTAAGATATTTAGAAATCTGAGAGTTAATAAATGCTAATAGTGTTTTAATTCTTAGATCAGATTCTTGTCTTAGTCTGCAAACCTTTTTGGTATCATTCAACTGAGGGTTAAAGGATAATAAAATATTATGGTGTAAAAAGATACATTTGTGTTTGCTTGTTCCATGCCTTTTGTTTGAGCAGTAGGCTTTGATAAGGCTTAACAATGTGTTTCTGGCTGTAGTCTGAAGCAATTGCTCTGAAAAATCAAAATAGCTCTTAGCTTCTGGCATATTCAGTTTTTGTTCTACATGCAAAATTGCTTATACAATGCGAAAAGTTTAAAATCATCTCCATTTCGCTTGCCAGGAGAAGATGCATTTTCATTTGTGATAACAGAAAACTGGCAATGAATTAATCAAGGAGTTGTAATACGAAATTCCAATCATAGTCCTAATAAATATGGCACTGCTATATTTTTTATAGGAGGGTTGGAGGAACAGCTCTGATTAACAGCAAAATGTTATACATTCCCATTTGCACAGTGGCATTATTAAGCTAGGTTATTTTTCTGGGCAAAATGTAGAATTGTAGAATATTTGTTAACACTGGAAAACATAGAAGCAGTATGAATTACAGTGTGTTTTTTTTCTTATGACCTCAATGACACCTAAATCTTTTTCTTATTCTCCCCCATCAGTCTCCTTTTAGCTCTCATCTTGTCGCTCAGTTATTTCATCTTGGATATATTTGTAGCCCCCATCCCAGTCAGCTTTTGGACATGGAGGCACATGGGGAGGAATATGGACCAGACAAAGCCCCATGACTTCTCAGGGTTTCTTACAGTTTTTTACTTACCTGGGGCTCTTCTGTACACACCAATCCCAGTCATACCAAAAATCACGATCCACTCCAAATTGTTCTTCAAAATAAATGACTTTACTGCAGACTGGTTGTAGGAAAACTGGGAAGTGTTTATTGGGTGTACCATCCATTTGGCAGGCCAGACTCATGGGGGAGAAAGTTTTGCTGTAGCTGGTGCAGTAGCATGGAATAGCCTTTCTGACTCTTAATGGTTGGATGTGTGTTTTAAGGTATTTAAGAAAAAGTGAAAAAAAAAGACGTATTTATTTATGAAGGCTTCTATGTACATTTTATATAATGCTGACAATTATACACAATATAGAGGCGCAATCTGATGTGTTGTTTAGTTGTTGTCTGTTTTAAAATGAAGAATGTACTGTTGTAAATCGCCTAGGATTTTAGATTCTATGGGGGTCATTTTCCTACAGTATCGCACACGAAAAGGGACTTTAGTTTTATATACTTTTACAATCCCTTCCAAAGGGGAGTGGTATACTTCACTAACACTCCATCCAGACCTTACATAGGGGTAAGGTCTGGATGGAGACACTACTGCAAACAGAACTGTTGAGACCATTGCTGCCATGATTTTATTGTTTGTATTTTGTTTTTATTATAATATGCATGCAATTTGTAAACTACTTAGCATGGATGTACCAATATAGGCTGTATAAATGAAATGTCAAATAAATAAATAAAAAAAAGTAAAGGGCAGCTTTGCTAGTAAGGGAAGATTCCTAATGCTGTATCCCAGTAAAACTTTCCTCTATCTGCGAATGATCCTTACCCACTTCTTTCTTGTTGACCCTACTACATTTTATTTATCCAATACTGCCAAAAGCATTGGAGTGATTATTGACAATTTTTTTTACTATTGACCCATGCTGTCCACCTCCTTTCCATTTAAGTTTCATAATACAAAAAGAAAGTAAAATAAGAATTGGCATGCTGAGTCATAACAAAGGTCCATTGAGCCAAGCATCCTGTTTCTGACAAGTGTCCAGTCTAGGTCATTAAGAAGTACCAAGCAGATTCAAAAAATAGATCCAATTCCCTTTCAGGGATGAATGGTGGATTTCCCTGAGTCTCCTGGCTAATAATATCTGCAAGATGTATTATTTTCTATCTTTTGGCATTTACTTCTTCACTGTGTAGTCTTTTTCTCTTGTACAAATGTGAATGTTGGCCCTAATGCAGCTATTCTATGAAACATTGTCAACATCAGCGTTTTTTGGAAACTGGTGATTTTTGGAATCAATGTAAATGGTGGCAGGAATAGATGACACTATAAAGACAGTACCTTAAAGATAAATATAATTAAATAACTTTCATATGTTTATAGCCGAGTTGTATATGAACAACCATCCAGAATTAGGATGCATTGTGCTATAAAGAACATGCTATTAAGCTAGTCCATTGAGCAAGATTGTTTTAAAAGTAATGTACATTACTGGGCATACTCCTGCTTTTAACGAAAATAAAAAAATAAAAAATTATTAAGAAATAAAAAGAAGATATGTTAAATATAAAAAAGAAAGAAAAGACATTTTTTTCTAGACCAGAGACTGCACCAACTGGTTTGGGATTCAGCCCTTGTCATTTTCCTCCAGTACTGATATCTTTTCCTCTCCATATAAAAAGGTGTACATTTAAAATTATTTAGAATTATTTGAAAGGTTCACCTTTATTAGCAGAAGTAAACAATTACATTTACACTGGTAAGTGTGTTGGACTGATATAAAAAGAAAGCCAAGGTAGTTAATAGTTTAGAATTTGTGTGCATCTGACAGAAAAAGCATGCCAAAGTAGTTAATTCTAGTGTCTGTCTTTCCCTCCTTCCCATTCACCCCTATCTTGTCCTTTGATTTTTATGCTAGAGACACTTTCACTTACAAATCAATCAGACTTTTATGTAAAACATAGGATTACCCCAGCTCTTATTAAGAGTTTAATTATCCCAATGCAGGTCACTACCAGATTAATAGTGAATGCAACAATAAAATTAAAGTACTCTAATTTACTCTTTGCTATTCCCTTAGCAACTTAAACTTAACTAAGAGCTCAACCTAATTATTATGAAGGTTACAATTCATTAGCAAGATGCGGGCCTTCCAGTCTTTTGCATCGAGTGTCACATGAATTATTTTTTACCCATCTGTGAAAGATTGTATATGTGCATTTGGTGCAAAGAACTACTGGTGCTCAGAGAATGAGTCTGATCTCTGGAGGCTAGAGTGGCAAACCTGGAAGAACAGAGGTAGACAGAGAGGTATACGATGAGACCTTCAGGGACATAGTAGTCAAGTCTCAACTCCAGTCTGGCAGCCCTGATGCTGCCTTGGAGGAGGAAGCTCTCATGGTTGGAGAGAATCACCCTAATGTAGCAGAAAGTAATCTTGTAGCAAGGACTGCCCTCCAGGTAATACACTGTCTTCTCGTATCCCAGGGCTACTACCCAGAAGGAAAGGGTTAGATCAGCCATCATAGTTAGTGATTCAGTTATTAGGAATGTAGATAGTAGGCTGGCTGGTGAACATGAGGATAACCTGGTAACTTGCCAGCCTGGTGCAAAGGTGACTGACCTCACATATCACCTAGATAGGATTTTAGGTAGCTCTGGAGAGGAGCCAGTTGTCATGGTACATGTGAGCATCAACGACATAGGGAAATGTGGGAGGGAGGTTCTGGAAGCCAAATTTATGTTTTTAGGTAGAAGACATCAAGAACCTCCAGGGAGGCATTCTCTGAAAACCTACTTGTTCCACATGCAGGTCCCCAGAGGTAGGCAGTGCTTTGAAGTCTTCATGCATTGATGAGATGATGGTGCAGGGGATTCAGTTTTGTAAGGAACTGGGCAACCTTTTGGGGAAGGGGGAATCTTTTCTGTAAAGACAGGCTCCACCTTAACCAGGGTGGAACCAAACTGCTGACACCAACCTTTAAAATGAGATAGAGCAGCTTTTAAACTAAACAAGGGGAAAAGTGACAGTTGTTCAGCAGCATGTGGTTTGTAGGGAGGTATCTTTGAAGGGTACTAATGAAACAAGAGAGTTAGGACATCTCAACAAAGAGGTTCCAACAAAAGCAAAAGTAGTCATGTGCCTATAAGTAAAGAATCACCAGAACTAAAAGATTCCAAATTATCCCTGTCAACTGAAAAGCAGGTTGTTAATACAAACAAAAAACACACTTTGATATGTCTAAATGCTAATAACAGAAGTCTAAGAAGTAAGATTGGAGAGTTAGAGTGTATAGAAGTGAATGATGAGATAGACATAATTGGCATCTCAGAGACCTGATGGAAGTAGGGCATTCAATCAGACAGTATAAAACTAGGGTACAAATTATATCGCAATGATAGGGAGGATCAACTTAGTGGGGAGAGTAGCACTTTATGTCTGGGATGGCATAGAGTCCAACAGGATAAAGATCCTTTAAGAGACTAAATGTACAATAGAATCTTTGGGATAGATTTCAAAAGGTGAGTTCACACTTTCGGCGCGCACAAATGGCCAAGTGCACATGCGCGCTAGATTTTATAATCCGTGCATGCATGTGCAGGTGGAACGCATGCGGGGGGGAATTTTAGTAAGTTATGCATGGTGACACAATCGGGTCTTCCCCTGTTCCCTCCCAGTCTGCTCCAATTAAGGAGCAGACTGGGAGGGAACTTCCTTAACCCCCTGCCTAACCTTCCCTTCCCTTCCCTTCCCATCCCTTCCCTTCCCTTCCCTTCCCTTCCCCTCTCCTCCCCAACCCCTAAACCTAACCAACCTGGCCAAATTTTTTTTATTTTAATACTTGCTGCTCCTCTGGAGCAGAAGTAATTTACGTATGCCAGCTGGCTGCCAGCGCGTGCTTCCCAGGGACAGCGGTTAATGGCCTCTGTCCCGGCCTGCCTCTGTCCTGGCCGGCCTCTGTCCTGCTCCACCCCACCCCCCACCTAGAACATGCCCCTTGGCCTGCCCCCTTTTCAGGATCCAGCACTTATTCGCGTACCAGTGTTTACGTGCATGGCCGGCCAATTTGAAAATTTGCCCAGCGTGCTTAAGGTCTAGTCATGCACTTAAACCCTGGGATTTATCTGCGCAGGGTTTTAAAATCTACCTTTTAATGTGTAGAAATCCCATGTATGTTGGGGAAGAGTATAACGACAGGAGTATACAACCATCCACCTGGCCAAAATGATAAGACAGATGAAATGCTAAGAGAAATTAGGGAAGTGTTGTATCCGTCATTCACAGAAGGCTGCGACCGCTCTGCCTTACCTCTTTTTCTTTCTCCCCTTTCTCTCTCTTTGGGCAAGATGGCTGTCTCCGGTGCCGAGGGCCTCGGCATTTCCAGACCAGCATGGGCGTCCCCATCTGCCATGCTCACTCTCGTGGCCTCCTAGAGTGCAAGCGCGCACATCTCCGACGCTCAAATACACGTCATGGCGGGACCCTCGGGGGCAGCCTCACCGCATGATGTCAGTACCTCCGGGTATATCTAGCCTCCGCTTCTGCTACCAGTTTCAGTTAGCAAAGACTTTGCTTCGCTACTCTGCCTGCTCTAAGCTGTATGCTTAGATGCCTCTTTCACGCTAAGGGCCTCGCTCCAGCAGAAGCTCTAGTCACCCGCTCCTCTAGGGTCTCTCACTTCCAACTTCCCTTCGGGGTCCTCACTATCCAAGACAACTGCTGCTCGGGGGTCTTTTCTCTCTGTTCATTTCCAGGATATTGGACCATTGGGTACTCGCTCCTCGAGGGCCTATCTACTTCATATCCTGCACCACGGACCTTCAGTCCCACCATTCTACCATCAGGAAGACGCCTTCACTCTGTGAGTATCTCTACGATCTGACGGACCAACTCCACCCACCAGCCACGGCATTACCCACACTGCTGGCTCCTGCCTATCATAAACATCTGGGTGAGATTATACTTCTGAGCCTGCACCAGAAAGTATACACCCTAGAATTCAGAAAGAATGAAACAATGAAATTTCAGACCCATTACTAGTAATTTGTAACCTATCATTAAAATTGTCCATTGTACCTGAGGACTGGATTATGGTCAATGTAACTCCAGTATTTAGAAAGGGCTCCAGCGGTGATCTGGGAAATTTTAGACTGATGAGCCTGACGTCAGTGACAGGAAAAATTGTGGAAACTATTCTAAAGCTCAAAATTACAGAGCATATTCTATACATTGACAAGATCTAATGGAACACAGCCAGCGTGGATTTACCCAAGAGAAGTCTTGCCTCACAAATATGATATATTTTTTAGAAGTGGTTAATAACCACGTGGATAAATGTGAAATGGTAGATACATTGTATTTGGATTTTCTGAAAATGTTTGACAATATCCCTTATGAGAGGCTTCTAAGAAAACTAAAAAGTCATTGGTTGGGGCTATAAAAGTTTGGTAGTATATCATTTGTATTAGCTCATCATTACCATTCCTATGATATACGTTCATACTCTTGCTCTCATGTATTGTATATGATAGCTATGTTTTTGTATTATCGTGTTTTATGGATTCTGCCAATATAAATAGATTACAAACAAAAAAAAAAAAAAAAGTCATGGGATAGAAGGTGATAACATTCTGTAGATTGCAAATGGGTTAGAAGACAGGAAACAGAGAGAAGGATTAAATGATTAGTTTTCTCAGTGGAAAAAGGTAAACAGTGGAGCGCTTCAGGGATCTGTACTTGTAGCAGTGCTTTTTAATATATTTATAAATGATCTGAAAGGAAATACGATGTGAAGTAATCAAATTTGCAAATGATCTAAAATTATTCAGAGTAGTTAAATCAGAAGCGGATAATAATAAATTGCAAGAGAACCTTGCAAGACTGGAAGATTGGACATCTGAATAGCAGATGAAATTTAATGATGACAAATGCAAGGTGATGCATATAGGGAAAAATAACTTATGATCTAGTTATACAGTCATGTTCCATATTAGGAATATTAGGAATTACCACCCAGGAAAATGATCTAGGTATCAGAGTGAATAATATATTGAAATTGTCTGCTTAGTGTGCAGCAGTGGTCAAAAAAGCAAATAGAATTTTAGAAATTATTAGGAAGATAATGATGAATAAACAGAGAATTTGTAATCTTGAATACTGTGTGCAATTCTGGTCACCACATGTCAAAAAAATTATAGTTGCACTAGAAAAGATACAGAAAAGGGCAACAAAAATGATAAAGGGTATGGAATGGTTCCCCTTACGAAGATAGGTTAAAGAGGTTAGGGCTGTTTCGCTTGGCAAAGAGACAACTTAGGGTGATATGATAGAGGCCTGTAAATTCATAAAAGGACTTCAATGGATAAATGTGAATTGAATATTAACTCTTTCCATTAAATACAAGGACTAGGGACTATTCCATGGGAGCACTGAGAGGAGAGGATCACCTTGCTGGTAGCTGAAAGGAATCAGTAAGCTTTTGCTTGGGAAATTTTCTTTTGTAAAAGTATTGGGGCGAAGTTAACTATTTGGGAATATTATTTAGTGTGTTTGTGCTTTTAATAGTCAGTAAGGCAGCGAATAAACAGAAAGACTATTTGTATTTTTAAATAGCCAGTAAGGCAGCTAATAAGCAATAGTTAGTGTGTTTATTTTTAATAGTCTATAAGGCAGCTAATAAGCAGAAGTTAGAGCGTTTATATATTTAAAAACAAAAATAAAAAGTAGCCAGAAGCTAGAAATAAGCTAGGAGCAGTATATCTAAGTAAAAAGGTTGAAAAGTTCAGTTTAGTTACTCACTTTGGAAAGGTGTTAAAGTAGTGTGATTTGGTTTGATTAGGTACCAACATTTGTTAATCAAGAGAGCAGTAAGTCACTCTGGCTGACTAACTGAAGTTAGACTGTTTGTATTCCACACATTAAGAAAGGTGGAAAGAAAGCAAAATGATTACCGGCATGGTTAAAAGGGGAGGTGAAAGAAGCTATTTTAGCCAAAAGATCTTCATTCAAAAATTGGAAGAAAGATCCAACAGAAGAAAATAGAATAATGCATAAGCGTTGGCAAGTTAAATGTAAAACATTGATAAGACAGGCTAAGAGAGAATTTAAAAAGAAGTTGGGCATAGAGGTAAAATCTCACAGTAAAAACTTTTAAAAATATATCCAAAGCAGAAAGCCAGTGAGGGAGTCAGTTGGACTGTTAGATGATCGAGGGGTTAAAGGGGCACTTAGAAAAGATAAGGCCATCATGGAAAGATTAAATGATTTCTTTGCTTTGGTGTTTACTGAAGAGGATGTTGGGGAGGTACCCATACAGGAGAAGGTTTTCATGGGTAATGATTCAGATGGACTGAACCACATCACAGTGAACATAGAAAATGTGGTAGGCCTGATTGACAAACTGAATAGTAGTAAATCACCAGGACCGGACGGTATACACCCCAGGGTTCTGAAAGAATTCAAAAATGAAATTTCAAAACTATTAGTAAAAATTTGTAACCTATCATTAAAATCATCCATTGTACCTGAAGACTGGAAGGTGACTAATGTAACCCCAATATTTAAAAAGGGCTCCAGGGGTGATCTGGGAAACTACAGACCAGTTAGTCTGACTTCAGTGCCAGGAAATATAGTGGAAAGTATTCTAAATATCAAAATCACAGAATATATAGAAATACATGGTTTAATGGAACAAAGTCAGCATAGCTTTACCCAAGGCAAGTCTGGCCTTACAAATCTGCTTCACTTTTTTGAAGGAGTTAATAAACATGTAGATAAAGGTGAACTGGTAGATGTAGTGTATTTGGATTTTCAGAAGGTATTCGACAAAGTTCCTCATGAGAGGCTTCTAAGAAAAGTAAAAAGTCATGGGATAGGTGGTGATGTCCTTTTGTGGATTATAAACTGGCTAAAAGACAGGAAACAGAGAGTAGGATTAAATGGACAATTTTCTCAGTGGAAGGCAGTGGGCAGTGGCATGCCTCAGGGATCTGTATTGGGACCCATACTTTTCAATATATTTATAAATGATCTGGAAAGAAATGTGACGAGTGAGGTAATAAAATTTGCAGATGATATAAAATTGTTCAGAGTAGTTAAATCACAAGCAGATTGTGATAAATTGCAGGAAGACTTTGTGAGACTGGAAAATTGGGCATCGAAATGGCAGATGAAATTTAATGTGGATAAGTGCAAGGTGATGCATATAGGGAAAAATAACCCATGCTATAGTTACACAATGTTAGGTTCCATATTAGGAGCTACCACACATGAAAGAGATCTAGGCATCTTAGTGGATAACACATTGAAATCATCAGTTCAGTGTGCTGTGGCAGTCAAAAAAGCAAACAAAATGTTGGGAATTATTGGAAAGGGAATGGTGGATAAAATGGAAAATGTCATAATGCCTCTGTATCGCTCCATGGTGAGACCGCACCTTGAATACTGTGTACAATTCTGGTTGCCGTATCTAAAAAAAGATATAGTTGCGATGGAGAAGGTACAGAGAAGGGTGACCAAAATGATAAAGGGGATGGAACAGCTCCCCTATGAGGAAAGACTAAAGAGGTTAGGACTTTTCAGCTTGGAGAAGAGACTGCTGAGAGGGGATATGATAGAGGTGTTTAAAATCAAGAGAGGTCTAGAATGGGTAAATGTAAATCGGTTATTTACTCTTTCGGATAATAGAAAGACTAGGGGGCATTCCATGAAGTTAGCATGTGGCACATTTAAAACTAATCGGAGAAAGTTCTTTTTCACTCAACATGCAATTAAACTCTGGAATTTGTTGCCAGAGGATGTGGTTAGTGCAGTTAGTGTAGCTGTGTTTAAAAAAGGATTGGATAAGTTCTTGGAGGAGAAGTCTATTACCTGCTATTAATTAAGATGACTTAGAAAATAGCCACTGCTAATACTAGCAATAGTAACATGGAATAGACTTAGTTTTTTGGTGCTTGCCAGGTTCTTATGGCCTGGATTGGCCACTGTTGGAAACAGGATGCTGAGCTTGATGGACCCTTGGTCTGACCCAGTATGGCATGTTCTTAAGTAGTCCACACCAAAAATGAGTGCTGAGATAAGGTTCCACAGTCCGCGCTCCCTGTTACGTGTGTTTGTACTCTCCAACTTTAATACGTTTAAACCCCTTGTGCATCCCCCCCCGATGCAGGCCCAGGCGAAACACGGGTCCGTGTCGGGGGACCCTCTTGTTTAAAGAACATGTTTATATATACACAGTGGAGTTGCCGCTATAAATAAATATTACTTTTGGATTTACAAATTGTTTTGAATCCTTGGGACTGTGGAACCTTATCTCAGCACTCATTTTTGGTGTGGATTATATTTAGAGTGCTTTGCTGTGCTTGGTGGCTTGTGGACTTTTATGTTCTTAAGTAGAACATTTAAAACAAATCACAGAAAATTTGTTTTCACTCAATGCACAATTAAGCTCTGGAATTCAATGCCAGAGGATATGGTTAGGGAAGTTAGTATTGCTGGGTTTAAAAAAGGTGTGGATAAGTAAATATCCATAAACTTCTATTAATCATATTGGTTTAGGGAATAGCCACTGTTTATTATCAGCATCAGTAGCATGGGATCTAGTTAATGTTTGGGTACTTGCCAGGTACTCATATCCTGAATTGGCCACTGTTGGAAACAGGATGCTGGGCTTGATGGACCTTCGGCCTAACCCAGTAAGGCAACTTCTTGTGTTTTTATGTTCTTAAAGATGAAGTCTGGCTAAAGATCATAAGGTTTCAATCTTGTCTCCACTTGTTTCTTTAGATTCCATAAGATGTCTGAACTACTTCTTTCCAAAGCTATTAAAGCAAAGAGCAGCATCCTTCTGAAAAACCTGCAAAGTCACAGTACATAAGAACATAAGATTTCTCATACTGGATCAGACGAAATGTCCATCAAGCCCAGTATCCTGTTTCTAACAGTTGCCAATCCAAACCTTTTTCAAACCCAGCTACATTAACATCTTTATTCACATCCTTTAGCAACAAATTCCAGAATTTAATTATGTGTTGAGTATTTGTATTTTTTGAATGAGTAAACAACCGATTTGCATTTAATCAATTCATTCTGCTCATTATTATAGTCCTCTATCATATCTTTCCTTGGGTATCTCTTTGCCAGAGTGAAAAGCCTTAACCTCTTTATCTTTTCCTCATAGAGGAATCATTCCGTTCCATTTAGCATTTTGGTTGTTCTTCTCTATATTTTTTCTAATTCTGCTATATATTTTTTGAGATGCAGTGACCAGAATTGCATACAACACTCAAGGTGTGATTGCATCAAAGAGTGATGCAGAGACATTATGATATTTTCTGATTTATTCTCTCTATTCCTTTCCTAATAATTTCTGGAATTCTGTTTGCTTTTGTGGCTACTGCCATACATAGAGCATTTCGACATATTATCCATGATGATGCCTAGATCATTTTTCTGAGTGGTGACTCCCAATGTGGAACCTTGATTTGTGTAGCTATAATTTAAGGTGATCGTCCCTGCATGCATCACTTTGCACTTGTCCACATTAAATGTCATCTGACATTTGGATGCCGAAGTCTTGCAAGGTCTCTTGCAATTTCTGACAATCCTTTTGTGATTTAGCAACTTTGAATAAAATTGAATGATCAGCAAATGTATTCATGTCACTCATTGTTCCCATCTCTAAATTAGTTACAAATATGTTAAAAAGCAGTGATCCCAGTACAGATTCCTGTGGAACTCCACTATTCACCTTTCTCCACTGAGAAAATTGAACATTTAACCCTAATCTCCATTATCTATCTTTTTTTTTTTTTTGTAAATTTCTTTATTGAGGTTTTATTGTAACAACTTACAAAGGAACAAAACTGTTTCCAAGACTAACATCGTGTTCTAACATCGTCCCCATCCCCCCCCCCTCCAGGACCCGTCCCCCTCCCCCAACCCCCATACACACCACTCCACAAGTAGTTAACCGTACAGACACAGCCGTGTCATACCATCCATTGCCCACCTTCCAAACTCAATGTAAGGGCCCGTAATTGCATCCTTCTTCTGAAACCTTGTATGGACCGGACAGTTACAGGCATCCTACTTCGAACTGCCACCGTTCCTGGAATGCGTATACTTGTAACCAGTGGTGGTTAAAATAAGACTCCTCCGGGCATCCGAAAGAGACCACCAGAGCCTGTTCCATATTGCCGAGCATAGAATCTGTTTCGCCATAGGCTGAGTCTGTGCAGTCCAAAGTTCCTGTTGCAACAGCGACACCAGCCGCTCATGCCACTGACCCGCCGTAGGTCTCTCCGGTGAAATCCATTGGCACATAATAGTCTGTACCGCAATAACTAAAGCTTTTTCCAGAAAAGTCCAATCCACGTCTGGTAAGTCCTGCAGAGAAGCCATATGCGGCAAGCGAAACAGACATAGTTTGATATCCTTGGGAAGTGAGACAGTCAGTAGAGACTCCAAACGCAACAAGATCTCTGTCCAAAAGAGCTCAATTTGCTCACACTCCCAAATCCCATGAAAGAAAGTGCCAATTTCCCTCTGACACTTAATACAGGTAGGAGATTCACATAATTTCGCTGCAAAACGTTGCGACTGAGAAATGTACATACAATGCAAAAGCTTGAAACCCACCTCTTGAAGGATCACATTTTCTGACACTTTAGCGCTTTTTTCTAGGATTTCACCTATTGCTTCAGTAGCCAGATAGACATTGGCCACCCTCACCCACTTATTCTGTATCTCCAGTATAGCCAGCTGCACAGGGATTTCCCGCAAGGCTTGAGACAGCGAGGCGCACGAATGACCTTTATTGGATCGGGGCATAAAGAACCCCCTTAAACTCTCCCAACCTGGGGCCAGAGTATAAGTGCCCATCAGGGTGTATATGTAATGCCTAACCTGTAAATAAGCGAAAAAGTCTTGCTTCGGAATCCCATATACAGACTGCATCTCTTGGAATGTCCACATTATCCCAGTCCCTGGGGCAAATAAATTATAAACATTCTGTATCCCCTTAGCTCGCCACCCTTGGAACACCCCACCCCGTACCCCACTAGGGAGCATAGGATTACCCCAGAGAGTAACATAAGGCGTGGTGATGCCACCTAATTTTAATTGTTGAAGACACAAAAACCTCCATGCCTTCCTCCCTGAAGCAAGCAGCATATGACGATGGTACCCCGTGGGCAGTTGTGCCCCAGGCACTTGTATCAACGTTTCCGGATTATAGGGATAGAGCCAGGCTAAAAGAAATTCTCTAGGTGTAAACTTCCCTGTATTCTCTAACCAGTCTTGTATGTGTCGTAAGATGCACGCTAAATTATATGCTCTCCAATTGGGACAAGCCAACCCCCCCTGCGCCAGGGTTAGCTGCAAGGTCTGCAGGGACAGTCTTGATTTACGGCCCCCCCATAAATACGTGCGGATCGCCCGGCGGATATGATCAAGATCAGTCTTTTTGATCCACAAGGGGAGCTGTTGTAAGACATACAACCAGCGAGGTAATTCCAACATTTTGAGTAATGCAATTTTCCCCTTCAGGGATAACGGTAAAGTACCCCATGTTTTAAGCTTGTTAGACAGATTGGTGAGTAACGGACGGATGTTCACTTCATAGAGGCAATGAACATCTCTAGTGAGAAAAATACCTAAATATCGCATGGTCTTGTCTACCCATCGCAGTTTAAACTCCCCTATCCAATTTTTCCGTATGTTCGGGCCCAGCTCCATAGCTTCAGATTTATCTACATTTATTTTTAGCCCTGCAAAAGCCCCAAACAACTGTTGATGTGCCAGAACTCGATCCAAAGATGGTTGCGGAGATGTTAAAAACACCAGAACATCATCGGCAAACGCTGAGACTTTGAATTCCTGCCTCCCCCAGACAAAACCTTTTATCAGGGCATCCGCCTCAATTTTCCGTACATTATCTATCTTTTAACCAGTTCTCGATCCATTAATTCCTATACCATGCCTTATTAATTTCCTCAAGAGTCTCTCATGAGGTACTTTATCTAATGTTTTCTGAAAATCCAGATGCACTATATCAGCATTTACCCACATAGGCATGTGTCCACTTAAAACTTGTGCCTGTGTACACTCAGGGTATTTTATAACACACTCGCTTATACGCATGTATATTATAAAAAGGTTGTGTCCCTGGCCGACAAATGTGCGCACAAGTGCCTGCATGCTTGTTTAAAAGTTACCATCTGAATGAATGGAGTGAGTTGTATTTGGCTAGATAGACCTAATGGTCCACTTAATTTCATGACAAAGGATTGGGTTGAAGGTTTTGGATAAGTCCTGGAGGCCTTTGATATTCAGAGGGATGGTTTATGGGCCATAGAATGACCATTAATGTTTCAGAGATTTGGTCAACGCCCTGGAATTTACAGAGCTATGGGAGGGGGTCAGAGGTCATGCACTTTAATTCAAGGGATGAAAAGTGGTTGGGCCTTGGATTCCTGAGTTAATACAATCTGCTAAAACTTATAAAGAAACTACATTTTCTGAGTTGGTATTTAAATTTGCAGAGATAGGAGAGCCAAGTTAAGCATCATCATGTACCTATCCAGTTTTAGTATCTGATGAGGTAATTTGTAATTGTATTAGAATAATTTGCATGCATGTTAGCATTACCAAACAGGAACACTAATAGGGATGTGAATCGTGTCCTCGATCGTCTTAACGATCGATTTCGGCTGGGAGGGGGAGGGAATCGTATTGTTGCCGTTTGGGGGGGTAAAATATCGTGAAAAATCATTAAAAATCGTTAAAAATCGAAAAATCGAAAAACCGGCACATTAAAACCCCCTAAAACCCACCCCCGACCCTTTAAATTAAATCCCCCACCAAATAACTTAAATAACCTGCGGGTCCAGCGGCGGTCCGGAACGGGCTCCTGCTCCTGAATCTTGTCATCTTCAGCAGGCGCCATTTTCCAAAATGGCGCCGAAAAATGGCGGCGGCCATAGACGAAAAAGATTGGACGGCAGGAGGTCCTTCCGGACCCCCGCTGGACTTTTGGCAAGTCTCGTGGGGGTCAGGAGGCCCCCCACAAGCTGGCCAAAAGTTCCTGGAGGTCCAGCGGGGGTCAGGGAGCGATTTCCCGCCGCGAATCGTTTTCGTACGGAAAATGGCGCCGGCAGGAGATCGACTGCAGGAGGTCGTTCAGCAAGGCGCCGGAACCCTCGCTGAACGACCTCCTGCAGTCGATCTCCTGCCGGTGCCATTTTCCGTACGAAAACGATTCGCGGCGGGAAATCGCTCCCTGACCCCCGCTGGACCTCCAGGAACTTTTGGCCAGCTTGTGGGGGGCCTCCTGACCCCCACGAGACTTGCCAAAAGTCCAGCAGGGGTCCGGAAGGACCTCCTGCCGTCCAATCTTTTTCGTCTATGGCCGCCGCCATTTTTCGGCGCCATTTTGGAAAATGGCGCCGGCTGAAGACGACAAGATTCAGGAGCAGGAGCCCGTTCCGGACCGCTGCCGTTCCGGACCGCCGCTGGACCCGCAGGTTATTTAAGTTATTGGGGGGGGGGGTTCGGGAGGGTGGGGGATTTAATTTAAAGGGTCGGGGGTGGGTTTTAGGGGGTTTTAGTGTGCCGGCTCACGATTCTAACGATTTATAACGATAAATCGTTAGAATCTGTATTGTATTGTGTTCCATAACGGTTTAAGACGATATTAAAATTATCGGACGATAATTTTAATCGTCCTAAAACGATTCACATCCCTAAACACTAATACACTTGAAAATGACATGTTGTTCATGGGTGTTAGCTAATACTCTTTAATACATAGACCCTTTAATGTGCCATTTTTCACGTGCTTATTTTGGTGATAAAATTGATAGTTGGCACAGTACTTCTCCCAGATCTTGATCACATTTTTCGTAAAACTTTTAGTAAGGTTGAAGAAAATATTTTCTTACAAATTACATTTGGGATAGCATTAGCCATTGGGAGACTACCTTTTTGCAGAACCCTGTGAAAACCAATTGCTTCAGCTGTAATAATTAAAAAGATGTCAAGCTATTATAGAAGCTGATACTTGATTTAGCTGCATTGCTTCTTTCAAATTGTTGGTAGAAAATCAGCTGTTTTAGAGGCATTGTATTTGAAGTGGAAAATGGAAAGATACCTTTACTTTGCCATCACAGTGTACTTGGCAAACTTATTTGGAGATGTCTGATTGTATGCATAGCAATACAGTATGAGCTTATTCCACTCCATTTGTAAAGCAATTACTTCAAAGAAGAATAGGCCAGAATATGTTTGTGTTCTGCTGCTGTTCTTGTTGTGTGATAGCACTGGCATCTCCTTCAAGCAAAAGGGCAAAGGGTTTATTTCTTATAACACTAAAATCATAATTTTCTACCTAGGATGAAATTTAATTACATGCAGAGGAAGGTTGGTGATGAAATGATGAATCTGGTTGTAATCTCTGATGGAATGTTTTAATTCCTTTCCCTCCTGGCTATATTTAATATCTTTGCCAGTTGGATTAGTTATGTGTGACGGGGGCCCTAAAACAGGTCCTGGTTAATAAAAATGGACTCTTGGAGAAATTCTTTGGGAATGTAATAAGCCTCGACTTTTGGGGTTCAGTGATGAATATGATGGTTTGGGGAGAAGGAGACAACTGCAGTATTTGCATTCAGCACATGGAATGCTATTTACCATTCCCTTTGCTCATAAGGTTCGTAAGGTAGCACATACAAAAAGGGTGTTTTCAGTGGTTGATCCAGAGATTTGGAACACTTCCCCTCTGGATATTAGATAGGAATTAAACTACCTGTGTTTAGAAAAGATGAAGGCATGGTTGTTCCCATATAGTTAACCTACTATAGCCCTACATAGGTCATGTAGCACTATAGAAATATTAAATAGTAGTAGGTGTGGTAGGACAATGGAGATTTTTTTTTAATTATTTTTTTTAGATAGGGTTGGGATTAGGGGCTTTTCTGTGTTGTATATTTTATGATGTGTTTTTATTATTTCATGTTATTCACTGCTCCAATTAGATCTGGAATCCGAGTGGGTAGTATATAAATTCATACATAAATAAATAAACCATGAAGGCAATGGTCTATTAAGGGAATAATAAAATATATCTCTAATTGTGTTATGTGGAAGAGGAGGAGTGTGCATAAGTAGCATATAAGAGGTGCCTAGAGTGGGAATGTGCTTCTTTGCCTGGAAGTTGTTGTTCAAGCTGGAGTGAAGTCAGGGTGGGATGAATCTTTCTTTCCTTCCCTGTAGTCACTGATAGGGATGTGCAGGCAAAAAGTTTTCGTTGAAACGTTGATACGTTGAAGGTGAGGGTCGATTCCGTTCAATATGGAAGTATGGAGAAATCCATAAGTTGTGGATCTGTCCATACGTTTCCCGGTTCCCTAAATAAAAATTTAAAACCCCCACCCTCTTTAATCCCCCCCCCAAGACTTACCAAAACTCCCTGGTGGTCCAGCGGGGAGTCAGGAAGCCATCCCTGCACTCCTTTGTGATTTCCTCACGGCGCCGATAGCCTGTGGGGCCGAAGAAAAGATCGGCGCAGTCAGCCACAGCCCGAGACCAGGCCAGCGGGGCTAAAGAAAAGAAGATGGGTGCTGCTAGCCGCTGCCGGAGACAAGCTCTTCAGCTGGGGGCCTTTGTATGTATATGTATTTGAGATCAGAAGGGTGCTTCTGTGTATGTATATGAGAAAGGAATGGTGCTTCTATGTGTGTGTGTATGTGAGAAAGGAATGGTGCTTTTGTGTGTAAGACAGGGAAGGTGCTTCATGTATGTGAGATAGGGAGGGTGCTTCTGTATGTGTGTGGTGTATATGTGAGTCAGGGAGGGTGCTTGTGTGTGTCAATGTGTGTGTGCGAGAGAGAGATGGAGCATGTTTTTGGCCAGCTTGTGGCTGTTAGAGAGGGCATGTGTGTGATTGAGCCTGTTTGTAAGTGAGATAGAACATGTATGTGATTTAGAGCTTGTTTTTAAGTGAAATGGAGAGAGCATGTGTGCGATTGAAAGCCTGTGTGTAAGTAAGAAAAAGTGAGAACATTGTGTGATTGAGAGAGACTGGCCAGAAAGGTGACGTGTGTATGTGTGAGAGAGTGATCAGGGAGATGACTGGTGTGTGTGGTAAGAGAGAGAGAGACTGGTTGGGGAGATGATTGGTGTGTGAGAGACAGAAACTGATCCTGAGGGTGTGACTGGTGTGTGTGAGAGAGAGACAGAAGAGACTGGTTGTGGTCCCTAATGAAGAGGACCGTGAGGACAGCTTCAGCAGCTACTGCTGCTTCTGGTGTGGCTGCAAGGGAAAGGAGTAGGAGAACTGCTGGAGAGGGTAAGTAAAGGTGGCTTTTTAAGTTCATTTTTCTTGATTGACTACCATTTTAATTATTGGGTAGTATGTGATGTGTCTGCTGTTTGAAATATTTTATTGGTGTTTGGTAAAGCTTTCAAAATTTGCATGAGTCTAATTATTGGATATTCTATTCATCAGCTGTTTTGAAATTATTTTATTAGTATGATTTTACTATTATGATTAATGGTTTATATATCTTGATTTTATTGATTGTTTCATGAGGAATGGTAAATTTTTTGTTTTTCCATTGTTGCTCTATATAGAGTCTGGCGTGATGCGTTTTACAGTTCAGTTGTCTGCACATTTCTATTTATACTTTATGTGGCTTTATTCTGTATTTGGTGAGGGATTGTGTTCTGCATGCAAAGACTGAGATGAAGCATTCTTTTAATATGTGGTTTCTCTGTAGGGATCTGTAGTAGCTTTAGCTTGGCCTGTTCTGTTTTCCTGATAGGAGGTGTATTGATATTTTAGATTCTGGTGTAATATTTGTGGTATTCTTTTTCATAGGTAGGGTTGCTATTCTTTGAGTATTGGCAAGGGAGGACCATGCCAAAATATATCACAGTAGGTATGATGTCATATGAATTCCAAGATGAAAAGTTTTCTTGTTGGCATCACAACAGTGCATGAAATTATCACAATAATGCATATATTAATTTTACCTCAGAATGTCACTTTTCATGTAAAATATGTGTTAAATGCATAATTTAAAATTGTGTATGGGGAGGTGAGGGTAGGGTGTCAGGCTGTAAGGTTTGCCTAGGGTGCCTAATACCCTTGCACCGGCCCTATGCACAGCAGCAACGCTTCACCCCACCCAGGCATAGTTCATCATGTTTCAGGTCCTAGCATGTGTGTTAGACTCCTTGGTCCGTGTTTCAAGATGGGTCGGGTGGACAGTACGCCCCAGTTGACAGTTGTGCCGCATGCTGAGCCTCATCTTGTCTTGCCTCCTTGTCTTTCCCCTATCAATACCATAGCAACCTGACAACCTCAGCTCTGCCAGCCTGTCTAGCCCCTATCAAAACCACAGGGATCAGACTATCTCCACTCTGCCATCCTGTCTTGCACCTATCAACTTTCTGCCATTCTGCCTTGCTGCCATACACCAGATGATTCCACTCCTTGTGGTGTTCTTGCCATTATCATGGTTCATCAGTGTGTTGATGCTAGTCTTTCTGCTGCTTTGTCCCTTTATCGGCACCTTGTGGTTTTTTCTTATACCCATTTTGCTTGCTATGTTCCCCCTTCATTGTGCTGTAGGATGTTGATGCGACTTGCTTGCCACTTTACCTATCGTGCTGCCTTTGAGGGTTCATGCAACTGTTATCGGTGCTCTCTTTTGAAGTTGTGGTGTGTTTTTTTATACTCTCGCTGCTGCTTTGCACTTCTGTTAAAGCACTCTTGCCACTCCTGGTACCCCTTTGCCCTTTTACAGTGCCTTGGGCTATTCACGCCACTTTGGTGCCACTTTGCCACAGTCTAAGTACCTTGGAGCTCTTTTCTTGTTCTGATGATTGCTCCCCAGACGTTTCATCAGAATTGATAAGAAAACCCCAATTCTGCAGCCAAAAATAGGCTGCAAATAATTTGCACATTGACTTTAATGGGAAAACGGAAAATGAATCAAACAAATTGGTTTTCCCCCTATGAAATGAATGCAACAAATTTGGGACCTGGCAAAACGAATTTGAATCGAGACAATTTATTTTCCTTCTGCACATCCCTAGGATGTATGAGTTCTGAACCCTATCTCATTTGAAAAGGATGGACTAAGGGCTAATCCCTATTCTAGTGCAGAAGAAAAGAAGGTGGATGTTATTCTGAAAGTGATTCTTGAGACAGAATGTTTTGTCATTGTCATTGTTACTACTCCTAATGCTGTGAGACATCTGTGTATCATGAGAAATCTGACTATTTGTGACTGCTGGTATCCCTAGATTATTTGAAGATACCCTTTGGAGTGAGACTCCTTTTTCCTAAGGTGCAGGTTTGAAAGAGGCTTCTATCTGTTACGAGCGCGCTCGGGCGCGGTCGTCTCGAGCTGGTGGTGAGCCCTTGGGCCACGGCAGGACTCAAGGAGGAGCCCCAAGCCACACCGTGGTAGGCGAGCTGGGCAGGCATGGTGAGCCAGGCGGGTACAAAAGCAGGGGAGCAGGCACGGAGTCTGACCCTCAGCCGGACCTGCACGCCCATGGTAGCCAACACTGGGAAGTTGACTGATGAACGGTCCTCCGACTGTTCCCGGCCCTTTCGGACCTGCCGCTGGGAATGGCAATGGGCAGCAGGCCGGACAGAGGCGAGGGCAGACAGAGTCCTTTACACTGAAGACGTCAGACGGGGCTGAAGCAGACATCCAAGACAGGCTGAAGCAAGACGTTGGAGACATCAGGGCAAGGCTGAAGCGAGACATTGTAGAAGAGGGCAGGAAGGAGACATGGGCACTGTCCCTGAGGGCGCCCTACTCAGCCCACCCACGGGACTGAGTCGCGGACCACCCCGTCCCATACGCGCCCTACTCAGCCCAGTAAGGCTGGACGCGGACCACGCTGGGAACAGGAGAGTGCTGGGAAGATCCAGGCGAGCAGGAACTCCGATGCTGGGATACTGACATCCGAAGCCCCTTCGGCTGGCAGGCAGGGAAGCTCAAGGGCCCGGGGGACGAATCCCTCCTGTTGGCCACTCCAGGGCCCAACAGGACAGAAGGCTCAGGAACCAGACAAAGACATAGGGCAGAACAACCAGAACTGGAACAGGAACAGGAACAGGCAGCTTCAGGAACAGACATCAAAGCAAGGTCAGGAACAGACATCAAAGCAAGGTCAGGACAAGGAGCCAACAATACATGGAGGACCTGGATCGGCAAGGTTACAGGCGACTGTAATGCTCAATCCGAAGGCAAGTTGCAAGTGACAAGAAAGTCCTTATATACTGGAGGTAGAAGGCAACTCCCTGGGAGGAGCTTGCCAGGACCGCCCACCGCTGGCCCTATAAATAAGGAGGAGAGCTGCGGGCCGGCCCCTAGGAGAAGGGCGTCGCCAAACAGGAAGTCCAAACGCTGGCATGCAAGCCACAGGCACAGCTAGGCCTCTCAGGCCCTGGTGCAAGTCCCGGGTGGAACACAGGCGAGGCCCTGGCTTCGGAGCGGCCTCCGGAGGAAGGTGAGAGACCACCTGTAGCGCAGCAACAGGGGGGATCGTAACACTATCAGTTATGCAAAAAGTTAGAGAACAGTCAGAGGGGAATGATGTTTGGTGGCGCTTTCACTGTCCAGCATGGTATTTATGGCTCTTACTTGTGAAATCAGGTCCACTACACAATCTACTTGCCATTTTTATTTTTGAACCGACATAGAGACTAAAGTTCAGCTGTGAAACAGGTATCAGACAATCTATCATTTAATGTGCCCCAGCAAGTGGCTGCACCACTACTAGCATGATCTTCGTATCCTCTAGAAGAAATAGAGTTCATCTTTATCTTTCAAATAATCATTGTGTCCTATTCTTATCTTCATGGCCTTTGCCAGCTGCATTTGCATTACAAGGTTTGGGCTCTTCCATCTCAGAGCCTCTGTGCCTGACTTTCTCCTTTCCACTATGGTTATTATAAAGCTTTCATGGTATATTTTTGTAGTACTGTCACTGTCACTAGTACCTAGTACAACTGCTTTTCTTTCTACTGTTAAGAGTTTCTTTTCTTCTTGACATATTTGATGCTTGTAATAGATTAAATTTGTTATTCCGGTGATGGTACTGTTATTAGTGATTAGAATGATGACTTTGGGAAGTGGGATTGTCTATGGAGAGTCAGCAGCTGCCACATTACAAGTATTGCTGGTGGAAATTGGTGGTACTTGTATCTAGAAGAATTTTAGCATGCTTCGACGTAGACTCAGAGGAAAGCTTTTTAATTAACTTTTACTTGTTTGAGCCCAATAGGCTTTCCCATAGATCTTCTTTTTCTTGCCGCTGCTGGTGTTATCAGAAATGCTTTTGCCAGCTCACATTATTACTGTTATAAGAGTGTAATTTTGTCGGTGTCCCTGCCAATATGTTTACCTCTGTGACTGTGGGATACCTAGTACAATGTCTTATTTCTTTAATTGCAATAGATCAAAGAAGAAGAAATGAATTTCTTTCATAATTTTATATTGTTTCACTGTGGGAATACCAGCACTATTTATGACCTCTTTGACTTAACTAATGCATACTGATCTCGACAGTATACTGGCTTCTGTCTTTCTTCTAACATAGTCAGCAGCATTCTAGCTTGGCAAACTTTATAAGTATAAATATCTATTAGCCTGACTTCTATAGCCCTTTCTCTTTCTTTCTTCAAATGCTTTTTTAAAACTCATTACTGCCTTTCCTCACTGAACATTTTTATTTCTTCATGTTCCTGTCTGTTTTCACCTCTTTCTTTTTTGAACAGCTCAGACAGTTGTTCAGTGTGACTTTGCTTTGAGAACTCCTTAAAGATGGTGGAGTAAAACATTGCCAATATAGAGCCATCTAAGCCTCACTATAAATTTGATGTTGGGAATGTTCTATCAATAGCAAGTACAACTGGGAGTGACAGGAGGGTCCATACCCTAAAGGGAAAGTCAGGAGTACAAATGGTGACTCCATGAGCTACTGGGGGACTTTTGGTGTTTCGAAGTGGAGAAACAGACATCTTGGAGGGAACCAGGAAGGAGCCACAAAAGGGCTGTGCTCTACCTATGACACCATTGGATTTGTAGGAGAGAGGAGTCCCTTTCTGCAAATGATGTGAGTTTGACCTAGAAGGATCCAACCGCCTAGACAACTGTGGGAAAATTTGTTCCAGTCAAACAAGCCATCTGTGAGTAATTTTGGAAACCAGAGGAGGATACAATTTTTTTTTTTAGTGTGTGTGTGTGGGGGGGGGGGGGGAGGGGGGTGAAGTCAGAGGCCTTCATGAGAATAATAATGGTGACCAGTTTTTTGTTTTTTTTCTAAATTGATTTAATCAGCATAGGGACCTGTGACTGCTTTGTTTTTTTTTAATTCAATAGACTGTTTTTCTGTTTGTGAATTTTTTGTAATCTCGATTGTGTATGTTTTTGTACTTGTCTTTGATTTGCTTCAGTAAAAGTTATTTTCTGTGTGGAACTCAATACTTGAAGTGTGGACTGTTTAATTGTAAATATGATCCTCTTCAGGATCTTACAGGTAAAACCTGTCCTCATTACAAGCATCGAGCAGCTCATTGCTCAGCAGAGAATGGAAGCATGATTCTCCCCTTGGAAAAGGATGAGCATTGCACCAAAAATTATTAAGTAATGTTAATTCTGCAAGAATAACTCAAAGAGTTTATTTCTGCAGTATTCCTGTATAAATCAAAGGAAGAAAATTGGGCAGATTAGATGAGCCTTGAGGTCCTTATCTGCTGTCATTTTCTACATCTATTCTCTGTTTTATAAATGATACAATCTAACCTGGGGATTTCCATGGATCAGTGCAGTTCAGCAGATTTAGCTAAGATAAACAGCAACAAATTGGATAGAAGTTTCCTGCAGATTATGTTTCAAACTCAAAACTGGACAGAAAACTACCTGGTTCAAGTGCAAAGCATACTGTTTTGCACATCTCCTATTGATTAAGCATCTGTTCCTTTATCGTCAGCTCAATTACTTCTAGAAAATACATACATGCAAATCGTTAGTTGCTAAGTTCATATTTAGCCTTCTTATATACTGCAGGTTAACATCCCTACATCAATCTTTTAGTTCATTATTTTTCTAATTGATTCCTTGAATATCAAATGAAATGTGACTATCAATAACTGCATACATTCCTTAAGCAGCCACTGGTGAATCATCTTTAAAACAGTATTAGAAAGAGAACTATTTTTGACTTTTCATCAGTAAATGCTGTACAAGACTAGATGGTTCAGGGGAATGATCACAGCATTACAGATCATCTTACCTCTAGATCACCAGTTCATATTCAAGTTAAGCTGGCCTATGTTAGAATCCAATGAATCTGTGAATTCTATTGTACACATCATTGTGACATTTGACCAGGAAACAATGAGGGAGAGTGAAAATAGGCACAAATGAAATTGCAAATTCCTATCTTCATATTCCTTGTGAAATTGGGTTTTTTATTCATAAAGAGTGCAATAATCAAAGCCATTTCTGCAGGTAAAACAGTGCTTTACCCATGCAAATTGACTTTTTGAAATTGCCTACTATCTATGCTGGTAATGATATGTGTGCTGTGAACAATGTGTGTACTTTTACCTGCATGCTCTGGAGATGTACCTATAGAAAGGGTAAGCCTATCTGTGGTGTTTGAACCAATGTAGGCTGTTTAATTATTTCCCCCAAAAGGATTACTACATATCTCTTCTTTTTTACTTGACATACGCAACACTGTGCAAAATAGTGAACCTCGATAATGCTTTGTTATTGTTAGACTGATATAATACCTTTGATTAATTTTGTTATCTTGCACGCTTTCACTTAAAAATGTTACTAGCTTGGAACCTTGCTTCAAACGTTTGCAGTACTCCCTTGTTCTGGCTATCTTTCATCATTTTAAAGCCTTTCTCTTCTGTTAGATATTTTCTTTGTATCATATTGCCCAGTTATGTAGGCTTTGACTTGTTATTGTCACTTTAACATTTTTTCAAGAACAAGTTCTAGAAATTCCAGATTTCTTCCCATCTCCAAAACTGAAAAAGTACTGATAAAGATTCACTAAAAAAATGTGAATTGCAGCATCATCAAGGCTTCAGCTTTTATTGTTATTCTGCTTACTCATGTATAGTTTCCATAACTGCATATCTAGCACACACAACAATAAATGACACAGAAAAAACTACCAAGGCTCCTTCTTTCAAGGTAGAGAGTTTGAATTTCAACAATGGCTATGGCATTCTAGCAGTTATATATTTGTTGGTGATGTTCAGAAAGAAAATATTCTTTTTTTTTTCATTGTGGAGTTTTTCTTTTTCCAGGATTCATTTTTTTTTATATTTATTTCGTTTTGGCTCATTTGCCAATAAATAATGAATAAAGTTGCACAACACATGATAGCAACATCTAGAATTATGGATTAGGGGTGGGAAGAAAAAATATTGTTTCATTTTTTGTTTTATTTTGGGGCTGTTCCCCACAAATTCCATTTCATTTAGGGATATATTTTAAAAGAAGTGCGTGCGTGTCCATGTGCGTGCACTTCCCAGCGCGCACACATGGACACACCGATTTTATAACATGCGCTAGCAGAGACTACAGTGTATACATCAACACCTCTTGTTAGACTTTTCATTGCTTATAAAAAATAAAATTATTTAGTGATATCAATTTTACAATGAATACCTCTGAATGTGTCTGTAACACCATCATCCTAACCCCAACCCACCTCTTGAAAACCCACCCTGATTCAAAGTGACCCTCTACAGTGGTACCTATATATAGAGTGTCAGACTGACCCCATACAGAGGAACTCTTTCTCTCTTTCTTTCTCTCTCTTTCTCTCACTCACTCACTCAACTATTGGCATATGCGCAAGATGAGTATTTTAAATGCTATGTGCATACTTTATAAAACGAGGTGTATGTTTATATGCGTACATGCATTTCTTTTATAATTTGCCAGGGAGTGAGCTGATTGAGCGATTAACTCACTTACTCTGAACACATCGAAGAAGGCAAGTAAGAATGTATATATAAAAAGACAAATTTCATATGCATTGTGACAAATCCTAGAAAATGTGTTCAAAAGATTTGAGAAACACTAACGCATGATGAGGCGATGCTTGTCATGTGGAACACCATTTTCATTCACCCAACCTCATATCCTCCTCCTCATGACAAAACTACTGTTAATTGCTTCCAGAACCACAATATTGTCTAGTCTGATTACTACTGATCTGCTCAACTGCCCACCCCAAATACTTAACCAGCACAAGGGCTATCTCTTAAGGACTGGCTAAAGGTTGCCATCCAGGCCTTTGAACAACTCAAAGAGTCCTTTGCATCTGTGTCCTTCCTGCAACATCTGGACCTGGACTGGGCCTTCTTCCTTGAGGGGATGCCTCCTCAATTGGAGCTGAACCAGTTCTTTCTCAGGCAAACCCAGATGACAAACTTCATCCTTGTTCCTTCTTTTCAAGGAAACTTTTAAAATTCGGGGTCGGCGTGCGCAAGGGGGTGAACATTTGTGCACCTTGCGTGCACCAAGCCCTGCGTGTGCTGCCCGTTCCCTCTGAGGCCACTCTGAAATCAGAGTGTCCTTGGAGGGAACTTTCCTTCCACCTCCCCCCACCTTTCCCTCCCTTCCCCTACCTAACCCACCCCCCAGCCCTATCTAAACCCCCCTACCTTTATTATAAAAGTTACGCCTGCCTGAGGCAGCTGCCGGTGTGCGATTCCCTGGCCCGGCAGCTGTTTCGGAAGCCTCGGCCACGCCCCCAAAACGCCCCCGGGCTAGAACCACACCCGCAGCCCCGCCCCTGGATGACGCACAGCCACGACACACCCCCAACACGCCCCCCCCCCAAGAAAGCCCCGGGACTTATGCACATCCCGTGGCTTGCGTGCGCCGCCAAGCCTATGCAACATAGGCTCGGCGTGTGCAGGGGGTGGAAGGGGCAGCTTTTCGGGAGTTATGCGCGTATCCTATGCACGTACCCCTTTGAAAATCTGCCCCATAGTGAGCAACCAAGGAGTTCAGTTCATCTCAACATTTTGGAGGAACCTTTGAACTAAACTCAAAATATCCCCCAACTTCTTGGCATATCATTCTCAATCCAATGGATTTATAGAAAGAACCAACCAAACTGAAAGCTTTTCATCAGGCATATGTCTCTAAGCAATAGAACCACTGGGACCAATTACTACCGACAGTGAAATTCTGTTATCCATGAGAATCTTCATGAGCTTCTTCCTTCTTAATTTTCCATGGGAGACACTCCAAGGTACCCCCTTCCTAACTACATTGACACCAGTGGCCAATCAAACAGCAACCAACCTCCTGGATCTCTGGGAAAGAACCCATCAACTACTCCATAAAGCTGCTGAAACTTATAAAAAGAACCCTACTAAAAGAAGGCAGCCTTTACTCTCATTCTTGCCTGAAACTCTAGTCTGGTTAAATGCATTAAACTTTCACCTGAAACTTCCCTACACTAAGGGCCTCATTTTCGAAGTGGCTCGCAGCCGATAAGGGAAGTTTTGCACGCGAAAAGTCCCTTATCGCGTGTAATACCAAAATGGGGGTGGAGTCGGCCCTGGAAGAGGAGGAGTCAGGGCATCACCGGGGCCGACTCTGCGAAGAAGCCACTGATGACGAAAAGGTAAGGCCCTTTTCGCGTCTGAGTTCGCGCCCAATAGCTACACCTTCTATGGTGGCGCTATTGGGTGCGAAACCGGCAGCAATCGCACTGAGATGGTGCGCTCGCTGCCGGCTAGTGCAGGCCCGCCCCCCGTTTCGGCCCCCCGCCCCTCATTACCTAAAGTTTCGCAGGAATGTGATACTTTAGAAAATGAGGCCCTTAATTTGCTCCCCAGTTTATTAACCCATATCCAATCCTGAGACAGATTAGACTGATGCCTTCTACTCTATGCATCCATAATGCATTCCATATTTCACTTTTGAAGCCTGTGATTCTTAACTGAGAAAACAGGTATCTGCCAGCACCACAGAAGCCTCGGTGATTCTGACACAGAATTTGAAGTATAAGAAACCTTGGAGGCTAAGAGAATACAGGGTAGGGTCCACTATCTAATTTCATGGAAAAGGTAAGGGCCAGAAGAGAACACCTGGGAGCCAACCAAGAATGTCCAGGCACCCCAACTAATCAGACACTTACACAGACTATTTCCCCATAAGCTCAAGCCAAGGGCTTGTGGAGGGGGCTTAGAAGATGGAGTGCTTTAACGTTGGGTCAGTCATGGCAACCACTCTATGGTCACCCTCACTCACCCTCTGAATGCTGTCCTCTTGATGTGGCCATGGCCTCCCTAAGTGCAAGCACACTGCAGCAAGTTACTAGCTACACAGCAGGAAATTTGCTTCAGTGCTGTCTAATGATATTACTCCAACTGGAGTTTGAACGCTAGCTGTTTAAGAACATGTCTTTACTTTCTTGCAGTGATTAGTTGTTTCAGTGTTCCTGTGGGCTCAATCAAGGGGGAGGTTACTGGCTAGACGAGGACCTAGTCCTGTGGCATGTCAACTGCTGCTTGTTAAGGCCTGTCTTGTACTTGCACAAGATAGGCTGTGCAAACTTAATAGTGATAATAAAAGCTGTGAGCACATCATCTGCTTCCCGCAGATGATGTACCTCCCCAGAAATTGTGATTTACTCCTTTTGGTAAGGAAACCAAGGGTTCCTTACATAACCTTTTAAAAATAAAGGCAGGATAACAGGGAGTATATATATTAGCAATCTCTAACATAATCACAGAATATTATCAAACTGGAAAATATACAACTGTCATTTGAGAGCTTTTTTTTCATAATTGTTTGCTAATGGATCCTAAAAGCTAAATTTTGCAGATGAAGTCTATAGTGCATAACACATGTTTATCATTTCTCTACATATTCCATTAATATTGTTTTCCCATCAATACATGACATGGTACATTTCTTTCTTCTTTCATGACACTCAAATTACATAGTAAAGAAAAAAGGTTCATTTTTCTAAGCACTTTATTAAAATTTTATGTAAAAAATAATTCACAATGTCTTTTTTTACACCAAATTAAAACTAAAGTTAACATTTCAGTCATTTTTTACACATCGGACATGCTGTTGATAATTCCTATCTTACAAGATAATTAAACAGCAGTTGACCTCCTCCTGAAACTGGTATTAAAAAAATCAATATGATTTATTCTAAATTTAAAAGTGTGATAATTTAGGAAACAAATTAATGTTTTCTCTTAGCGGGTAACAAAGTTATTGCTATGGGCCTGGAATCCTGAAACTCACCTGGGGAGTGGCACAGGATTGCAAGGCAGGACTTGGACAAGATAAGGGACAGTCTTCTGTCTAGCCAGCTCCCTCCCCTGCAGGTTGAGCTCTTGGGTTCGGGGGGTCAGTAGGTCTTTGTGGTGGCAGTAATGATCCTTAAAATTCAGGGAATAGCTAGTATCAAATAGTAGAAAGAAATAGTGACTAGTTTGCAGCAACCATCAATTATTCATATACATCTCCACCATGCATGAATGTACCTTAAAATCTTTATCTTTTAATTTTTATTAATCTCAAATACGTTAACAAAATGAATTTTTGTAAAAGGGGGAGACCTCAGTACTGGCAAGATACCTGATTTAACAGATTCTCAATGACCAGTATTAGGTCATTCATAGGTCTTGCCACCTCTTTTGTTGTTTTACATATTGCCACCTCTTTTGTTTTTTTTTTACATATTTTTCATAAAATCTCTGTATTCTCTGTATTCCTCTTGCACACTTTTTATGTTTGTTGCTGCTCCTTTCAGTTTTTTTCTAACAATTTTTCTCATTTTATCAAAGGAGGATTGGAAATGGTCCAGCGTAGCGAGGAACAAAATGAGTGGAGGATAACTTCAGTCTGTGATGTTTGGTAGATAACCAGACTTTGTCACCGGGTTTGAAGACAGGCGCTTGAGAATGGTGAGCATCATAAAACTTCTTAGCACGGTCACTCACTTTAACTAGCATGTCTTTCATCTGAGTCCACAGGTTATGGATTTCATCAGCAGTAGATTGAGCTGCTGGGGACGTCACTGACAGCGTCAGTGGAAGTGGTGGTGTTGGAGAGCATCCATATACCACTTCAAATGGTGCTGATCTAGTTGATGTTGCTGAATGAGAATTGATGGCGAATTCAGCCCAAGGTAACAGTTCAGCCCAGTTATTCTGACGGCAACTCACGTAGGCTCGAATGAACTGTTTTAAGGTTCTATTCATCCGTTCTGTTTGGCCATTTGATTGCGGATGATAGGCTGAAGTGTAGTCTAGAGAGAGATGTCGAATAACTTGCACAAGGCCCTCCAGAATCTTGCAGTGACTTGAGAATCCACCAGGGCGATATGAAGATCTTTGCAAGCTCCAAGGCTGAAGGTAAGCCAGGCAGCATCACGAAATGGGCCATCTTGCTGAAGTGATCAACTGTTACCCAGATGGTATTCATTCCTCCAGAAAGGGGTAAATCGACTACAAAGTCAGTAGCGATGTGTGACCAGGGCTGTTCTGGAACTGGCAGTGGTTGCAGCAATCCCCACGGTTGGCCAGAAGCAGGTTTGTGTTTGGCACAGTTGGTACAAGATGCCAAGTAGGATAGGGTATCTTTCTTTATAGTAGGCCACCAATAGAACTTCTGGACCTTGAGCAGGGTGCGGCGTTGACAAGGATGGCAAGCCAGCTTGGAATCGTGTGCCCAAAAAAGCACTTTCTTCCTGAGGTGTTTAGGCACTATGGTCTTACAAGCGGGCACAGAATTTGTAGTCGCCAAGATGACTCTCTTCGGGTCAATTATGTGCTGAGGTTCTTCAGGCACATCCTCTGAGAGAAAGGAGCATGACAAGGCATCAGCTCTGGTATTTCTGTCTCCGGGGCGACATTTAAGCACAAAGTCAAAATGATTGAAGAATAAGGACCATCTGGCTTGTCTGTGGTTAAGATGTTGCGCATAGTGGAGATACTCTAGATTTTTAAGGTCTGTGAATATGGTTATTTGATATTGAGCACCTTCGAGCCAAGGCCACCATTCCTCGAATGCTAGCTTAATAGCCAAGAGCTCTTTATCTCCTATCCCATAGTTCTTCTCTGCCAAGGAGAAATGTTGTGAGAAGAAAGAGCAGGGACGTAAGGATTTAGAATCTCCAGTTTGGCTCAATACAGCCCCCACACCGACATCTGAAGCATCAACTTCTACGATAAATGGCTTGTTGGGGTCAGGATGCCGCTAGCATGGTTCTGTGGAAAAGGCAGTCTTTAATTTCTCAAAAGCAGAAATGGGCTCCGCAGACCATTTTGAAGCGTTGGCACCCATGTGGGTCATTGCGGTCAAGGGTACTGTTAAAGAAGAGTAATTCTTTATAAAGCTTCTTAAATAGTTGGTAAACCCCAAAAATCATCTCAGGGCCTTCAGGCTGGTAGGTTGGGACCAATTTTTGATACTGTCTAGCTTTTGAGGGTACATCTGGAAGCCATCTTTAGACATGATATAGCCAAGAAAAGGCACGGAGTCATTATGAAATTTGCACTTGGATAGTTTCGCGTAGAACCGGTATTCACGGAGTCGGCATAGTATTTGCTTGACATCCTCAAGATGAGAGGGAAGATCCTGAGAAAATATCAGGATATCATCCAGGTATACCACGACACTCTTGTACAACAGGTCCCGCAAGATGTCGATCATTATGTTCTGAAATATAGTGGGTGCTTTGCACAGGCCGAAGGGCATTACTAAGTACTCAAAATGGCCGTCTCAAGTGTTGAAGGCTGTTTTCCATTCGTCGCCACTGCAAATTCGAACTAAGTTGTAGGCCCCCTTCAGGTCAAGTTTTGAGAATATTTTGGCCCCCTGAAGCCGGTCAAACAGCTCTGAGATTAAAGGCAGGGGGTAGCGATCTTTAATCGTGATCTCGTTCAGACCTCAGTAATCGATACAAGGACGTAAGGTATCATCCTTCTTCCCCACAAAGAAGAAGTCTGCGCCGGCTGGAGACTTTGATGGTCTAATAAACCCCTTCTGTAAATTTTCCTCGATGTATTCAGACATCGCTTTGTTCTCAATCGCTGAGAGTGGATAGACACGTCCTTTAGGAGGTTCAGTATTGGGTTTCAGTCTTATGGCACAGTCATAGGACCTATGCGGAGGAAGAATGTCAGCAGCTTCTTTGGAAAACACATCACTGAAAGATGCATATTGGGGCAGCAGTCCCGGCATCACTGGAGTTGTAGACATGCAGATGACAGGAGCAATCACCTTAAGGCACTTTCCATGACAACCTGGGCCCCAGTAGGAGAGTTCGAAGGATGCCCAGTCAAATTGGGGTTGGTGCGACTGCAACCAGGGTAACCCTAGGACGATAGGGTGCATGGCCTTCTCTAACACAAAGAAGGGGATTGACTCATTATGGAGAGCTCCGGTGAGAAGAGTTACCGGTTCCGTTTGGCAAGTCACATCACTTGGTAAGGGCTCTCCATGGATGGAAGATAGGAGAAGTGGAACCTTCAAAGTGACGAGGGGGATCCTCAAATGTTCCACTAGGTGTCGGAAGAATAAAGTTGCCTCCTACCCCTGAATCCACCAGGGCAAGAATTTGAAACTCAGATGGTCTGCAGATCAAGGAGACTGGGAGAGAGAGCGGAGGAGAGGGCGTCGTAAGGCCTAAGAACAGTCCTCCTGCAGGACTTAGGCCCGTCCATTTCCTGGACAAATTTGGGCATGTTGGGACATCGTGACCAGCCTGTCCACAGTACATACACAGACCATGCCTCTTCTGAAGTCTTCTCTCTTTGGAAGTCAAATAACTGCGACCAAGTTGCATCAGTTCATCTCCACTGGCAGCAGGAATTAATGGAACCATCCGAGGTGCAGGTTTAGCACTAGCCTCCTTCTGACCTGGTCCTCTATTAGGCCGGAGTTCTTTCACCTTATCACGAAGCCGGTGGTCGATCCTAGTAGCCAAAGCCACTAGTTCATCCAGCGAGTCAGGTGTTTCACGAGCGGCCAGCTTGTCTTTCAAGCGAGTATCCAGGTGTCTGAAGAAGAGATTTTTCAGACATTTGGGGTCCCAGCAGAGTTCTGTAGCAAGAGTCTTAAACTCTATCGCAAAATCAGCCAGTGGTCGGTTGCCTTGCTTCAGGTCCACCAGAGCAGAACCGGCAATGGTCACTCGGGCAGGATAATCGAAAACGGATTTGAATAAGTCCAAAAATCCATCTATATCCTGCAAAATAGGATTCTTGCGTTCCCACAGTGTAAAGGCCCAAGACAAGGACCTTCCATCAAGATAAGATAGAATGTAAGTAGTCTTGGCAAAAGCTGTGGAGAAGTGAGAAGGCTGTAATGCAAAATGCATGCAGCACTGGTTTAGAAATGAACTGGAGCAGCCAGCGGTACAGCAGTCTTTAAGGTTACTTCAGGTAACTGACCTTCATTACTGGAAATAGCGCCTTGGGTCTTCTGTGCGTGCAGCTGATGAAACGCTGAAGTGAGTTTCTCCAACGTGTCTTGCTGTTCAGAAATGCGCAGGACCAGGCCCAGAATGGCCTGCAGAGCATTGAGCTGTGCCGGATCCATGGAGTTAGCAATCTGTTATTGTTTGTAAGGTTTTGGGTGGGCCCTTGGACACTGTGGCTGATGACCACACCCACGGGGGGAAGTCCCGTGAGGGGCCACAGGTCAGGCTCAGCCTTAGGACATACTACACACTACTGCCACCAGTAGTGGTTCTGGTATAGAGCCTCGTTGGTGGATTACTCACACAGCGGTTTCTCCCGGAAGGTAACACAGAAGCTGGAATAGAGGCAGGCCCTCGAGGAGCGAGTACCTAGTTCAAGGGAACAGCTCTGAGAGAATATAGATGGTAACTCACTGATGGTTTAGGCAGCAGTTTCTTCCAAGCAGAAGTGAAGCTCAGGCAGCGAGGCCGGGAACATGGGCCCTCAAGGAGCGAGTACCAATTCCAAACAGCGACCTGAAAGAAAAGAGAGAGGCCCCCGAGGAGCGGTACCCCGATAGAGTAAGTCCAATTAAGGAGAGGCAGAGTAGCTAGGTACGGAGAGTGAATCCCATCTGTAAGGAGTCCCTTCACCTTGCTAACTCGAATAGCTAGCAAACAGAGTAGGCTTTTGTATCCGGGATGCGTGACGTCATGACAGGGGGACGCCCCTGAGGTTTGCGCCAAAGAAGGAATAAGAATCAGGGCCATGTAGCGCGCATGCCCTATGGCAGCTGAACAACATTGCGGGAGGCAGCGCCCAAGCCGGACCGGGGATGCTGGAGAGCACGGCAGGCAGACACCGCAGCAGCCAGACGGCCATCAACCATGAGAGGAATCGCCAAAGAGGTAAGGAGGGCGGAGTGGAGACTTTGGGCAGCGACAGTCTTAACACAGGTACAGAGAGAGAATACTACTTCTCCCAGTCTGTTCATCTACAGCTCCTTGTTGTCTATCTGCATCGGGCCCTACACCACCATTGTGGAATGGGACTCCGCTGCCGAGCATCACAGACAGTTGCTACCTATCCTCTCTCTACTGCTTATTTATTTATTTATTTATTTATTTTTGGTTTTTATATACCGGAAGTTCCTGTATACAATACATATCACTCCGGTTATTGGGAACTCTATCTACTCAGCTACAAGGGAGTGTGTAATAATATCTGCCAGTCTGTCTCTCCTACAGCACCTCACTGGATATCTGCATCTGGGGCCTTATACCACCATTGTGGGATGGGTATCCTCCGTCGAGGATCCCAGACTGTTGCTATCTAATCCACACTCTACTGCCACCTCTGGTGAATCATACAAGCTGCATAATAACGATATATTCTCTGTGTTTGTGCATCTGAGTCTAGCCTGGTGCTACAGTTCCCTATGGGGCTCCTCCCTGTGGGAGACACTATCACTGTTGCCCCTAAGAATCCACCAAACACCTCGATATCATAACACATGCCCTGCCCCTTCTGCTTCCACAAACTCCTCACCATTAAATCAAATACCACCTTTTGCCCCAAAACGTCACTTATTAAACTTGAAAACTGTATATATATGATGTATCAATAATCAATACCTAAACAAACATCATATTTAATAGCTGAGAAACAATGTATATTTATAAAGTAGAATGTGGCTCCTCATATATCAAATGAGCTTCTTTGTTATTTAAAAGATTGCTCACAGGCAAACATTTATAGCTTGTTGAATGCTATTTTGCAGTCTGTCTTATTACTCCAAGACTCTGTTGCCTTCATTTAATCATTGGTAGCCTCGTTCTACAATGTTTACGTTTTCACATTTTTTTGATTGTTTTTAAATAAGCAAGACACTTATCATTGTATAGCGTGGTTTTGACAGCTTTTTACAACACCGGCCCGACCCGACACGGTACGAGTTTCGTGGGCTTCTTGAAAACAGCTGTTAGTCACAAACTTGTTGCTGAGACCAAGCAGCAGTGTATGCAGCAGGACAGACTTTGTGAACACACCGCAGAAATTTTCCAGCCCTGAAAAAGCCCACGAAACACTTACCGTGTCGGGTCGGGCCGGTGTTGTAAAAAGCTGTCAAAACCATGCTATGCAATGATAAGTGTCTTGCTTATTTAAAAACAATCAAAAAAATGTGAAAAAGTAAACATTGTAGAACGAGGCTACCAATGATTAAATGAAGGCAACACAGTCTTGGAGTAATAAGACGACTGCAAAATAGCATTCAACAAGCTATAAATTCTTGCCTGTGAGCAATCTTTTAAATAACAAAGAAGCTCATTTGATATATGAGGAGCCACATTCTACTTTATAAATATACATTGTTTCTCAGCTATTAAATATGATGTTTGTTTAGGTATTATTTACCAAAACGTCACTTAACACCTAACCTTTCAGATCTACCCCCATCCTCCCAGTCTCCCCTTTATATTAATGATAACCCCAGGTAGGGTCCCTCCTCCCCTAAACCCACAAAAGTGACAAAGGTGGGCTAGTGCCCCCTGGATCCCTCCCAGATCCCCAGTACCGTTAAAAACTTTATTGGTGGTGAGTAGAGGACCCAGTCAGTGCCATTTTCCAAAATGGCACCGACCAGCCTTTGCCCTTACCATGTGGTAGGAGAAAAGGCCAGGAATCACCATTTTGGGAAATGGTGACAACTAGGCTCAGAATCTCCACTTATTACCAGTGAGGTTTTTAAAAGTGGGGGGATTTGGTGAGGCACTAGCCCTGCATGGTCATTTTTGGGAATTAGAGGAAGAAGGGAAGATAACTGGTTAAGTAGGATGTTATCCAGCCACTCAAGGCTGGATAACTTAAAAACCTAACCAGCTATATTCAAAAACATCTGGTTAAGTTATAAGTTATCCGGCTCCATGTAGCTGGATAACTTTAGCTAAGTATATTCAGCGGGATGTTTATCCCGCTGAATATATGGAAAAGTTATCCAGATAAGTTGTCCAGTAAATGGTGTAATGAATATGACCCCCTGCATGTCTTATTTTGCTTCTACATTTGCTTCATGGCAGTCAAATTTCAAACATCTGATGTGTGGATGCAGCATCAGCCTTTTGCAGCTTATGCTTGACATGATGAGCCTGCTGATTCTCTTGAGTAGTCACTAAAGTGTCTTCACCTAGCAGTTCAGCTCAGTGCTCTTGAGGAGTGTGCAAATTCATCCAACAACCTCTCTAGCTTATTCTCCAATATAGCACAGTTCTGATATGTCAGCATGGTGTTTCCTCTAGCCCTCCACTGAAGATGGCGCCTTTCCCATCCAGTCAAGGTATCCCTCTCTCTGCCACCTCCACCAAAAGAGGCGCCCTCTCCCAAAGACTCTTTCTTATCTAGCCAGCAATAAATGAAAAATGATTGAGAATGTCATGTCTGCCTCAGCTAGTATGAGATGCATTCCAAAGGCTGATTTACTAGAGTGGAAACCAATCTCCTGAGCTATTGAACTGCATGGTCCTTTGTATTGTGTTGTTTCACGTTTAGCACTTGCCTATATAGACCGTGTTAACAATACTGTTTTGTTATGCTGACAAAAGTAATGGGTAAAATGCTGTTAGCCATTAATCAGGCAGAGAAAAAGGGAGTCATGCAAGACATCAGTCAATCAATTGATTTATAAAATGAAAGGGTGAGTAGGATTAGGGAAATAGAAGAAAGAGATATAACTTTAGATGATAGCTGGAGGAATATTGAATGAAAACTATTCTTAGATACATATATTTTTGGGTTTGCATGTTTATCAATTTTCAGTAACAAGTTTGTGACTAACAACAGTTAAGCATTGTTTTGGGGCATATGAGGAAAATGGCAATTTTCATTAAACCGGCTAGGTGCAAGGTATGCACACTTTTATATCCAGGTCATGTTCAGTTACTTTCCAAGGAGAAACTACCTGAAAAGTTAAAAAATAGCTTACACATCTGTGGGTAGAGTACAAAATTGCCCACATTATTTTGCACCTGCTATTTGTCAGGGCATAAGAATGGGGGAAAGATATATTTATATAGGTGTTTTATGTATTCATTTATTTATTATTATTTTATATTATTTATTTTTTATGTTTGTATTCCAGCAAATGTAACAGAAGCTGTTCTAGGTGGATTATAATATAATAACTTAAATACACCAAAGTCCCAAGTAATCATAAAAACATAAATTAAATGAGAAACTACACAAGTACATTTGGAAAATATCTTAAAAATGTCCCTGTGAATGTCACCTGTTATGTGCATATTTTTAGTCACTTTCAGAGATGCAAGTTTTACCTAGGATATGAAACTTGCTAATTTTGAAATTACCTGACTACATGGTTTTGAAAATTGATTATATGGTATCATTTCTATAAAAGAAGTACTGTTCATTGTATTTAAATGGAATGCACATTTTGGAGCCTCTCTACTGTCAGTGTGTGACACTTAGCAAGCGCACTAAATGGCTCCTGAAGTACGAAACCCCTAGCAGGGGCAAAACCAAGTTTGTTTAACATATATGCAAGCAGGGTGGGAGGGAAAGTTGTACAAGCAAATTCCATTTCAGACTTGAGAGAGGACTTTGGACTTTGAGGGATTGGAGGGAGGGACAAGTGAGATAGTCCCAGCTGGAGGTTTCAATTTAATTTGGAAGGTATGGATTTTATACCTGGGTGGGGGAGATGTTAGTAGCTGAAATTGATTTAAATATATAGTCTGCCAAAATCTGACCAGCAAGATTTGTCTGCTATCGGTACACGTAGTTTTTGATGACCAAGTTAACTGGCTAACATTGAAAATCAGTACTAATTTCAGCTAACTTCCCTTTCTGGACCTTACTCCACTCCCTTACAGTTTCCCCATAGACCCAAAATGAGAAAAAGCTTTAATTTCATAGGCCTCCAAGAAAGATGTATAAATGTTTCCACAACCAAAAAGCAGTTATATTTCAGTTGCTCTGTCACTGCAAACTTTTCACAAAAAAACCCTTATTCATTAGAAGAATATAATAATAAAGATGGATAGAAATGCTTTGACTTTACAATGAAGTAGGACAAAGGACCTGTTTACTGAGGTTTTCCTGCTATTCTATAACTATGCGAAAAAATGTAAATAATATCCAAACTCCATTATGTGAACAACTGCATACTGCTTGAACCTCAGAAAATTCTCAAAATTTAGTAATTTGTACTGATCTATGTGAAAAATACCCCATTATTTCTTATCATATATAGGATTGTTAATTTTCAAAATCCACTCTATTCAAAACTGGAACTGTTATCTTTTGCTAATCATTGCTCAGATACATTCATTTTCTTCAAATCCTATCTCTCTAAACTCATCCATTCTCTCTTGCTTATATTTGTTGCTGTCATATCAAATTAGTGACAATTATACATGATTATGCATATTGTATATATTAGTAAGGTATTTTGAAACAATTTTGCAGGAAAGATATAAAGTATAAAATTGCATTGCACAGCATGACAGGTGCACATGCGTGCAGGTTCGTTGGCCCACGCCCAGGTACGTGGTCATTTTATAACATATGTGCATATTTGTATGCATGTTATAAAACAGCTTGAATGTGGGCATATGTGTGTAAAATTTTAAGTGGACACGTGCCTAAGCGCGTAAGTGGGGGGATTTTAGAAGACATGTTACAGCAATGCTCTTACCAGTTTTTCCAGTTCATTCTCAGTTTGTTGAGGTAAGGAATATATATATATAATATATATAGTATTAATATATTTTGCACACCTTGTTCAAATGTAAACCGACATGATGTGATTGTATCATGAATGCCGGTATATAAAAAACCTAAATAAATAAATAAATAAAATAAATAGAACTTCCAAACCCCCTTAGTTTAATAGCCTCCCTTCTCCCCTGTTACCCTGATCCTTAAAACCTACCATTATGTCTATTTTTCTTTATTTTATTACTTACGCGTCCTCCATAGTAGAAGTAAAGTTACAACCAGGGGACTCAGGACCGTGCCTGTGGGCCTAATATTTACACTAGAGATGTGAATTGGAACCAGAATCGGTTCAGATTCCGGTTCCGATTCACATCATTAATTTTTTTTGTGCGGCCCGATCGCGGTTTTGTTTATCAGCTGTGCCCGAGCCAATAAACAAAAAAACCCACCCGACCCTTTAAAACTGATCCCTTAGCTTCGCCCACCCTCCCAACCCCCCCCCCCCAAAACGTTTTACAAGTACCTGGTGGTCCAGTGGGAGTCCCGGGAGTGATCTCCCGCTCTCGGGCCGTCGGCTGCCACTAATCAAAATGGCGCCGATGGCCCTTTGCCCTTTCCATGTGACTGGGTATCCGTGCCATTGGCCGGCCCCTGTCACATGGTAGAATTAATGGACGGCCGGCGCCCGGGCCTCCCACTGGACCACCAGGTACTTGTAAAAGGTTTTGGGGGGGTTTGGGAGGGTGGGTGAAGCTAAGAGATCAGTTTTAAATGGTCGGGGTGGGTTTAGGGATTGTTTTGGTGTGCCGTTTTTCCCGCCCTCCCCCAAAACGATAAGAGAACCCCACGAACAATTTCGTGGGGTTTTCCTATCGGTTTCAGGGAGCTCCCGATTTCTGGCGATTTTGAAAATATTGTACGATATTTTCAATCATCAGAAGCACAATTCACATCCCTAATTTGCAAGCTATTTTGAAGTTGAAATCCAGGAATGCCCATGCACTGCCCAGACCACACCCATGCCCTGTCCCTTTTTTAGAAGGTTTCATTTGTGCGTGCAACGGGAGATACATGCATACTTGGGCGGCTTTCAAATGCGATGGCCCAACTTATTCATGTTTCTCCTAGTTTTGGCATATGCCATAAGAACATAAGAACATATGGTATAACATTCCGGGTCAGACCAAGGGTCCATCAAGCCCAGTATCCTGTTTCCAACAGTGGTCAATCCAAGTCACAAGTACTTGGCAAGTACCCAAATATTATATAAATCTTAAACTACTATTGCTTATTAATTAATAGCAGTTTATGGATTTTTCCTCTAGGAACTTATCCAAACCATTTTTAAACCCAGTTACACTAACTGCCATAACCACATCCTCTGGCAATGAATTCCTGAGCTTAACTATGTGCTGAGTGATTTGTTTTAAATGAGCTACTTGCTAACTTCATGGTCTGCACCCTAGTCCTTCTTTTACCTGAGAGAGTAAATAACCAATTTACTGAGTCCTTTCATGATTTTGTAGACTTCTATCAAATCCCCCCTCAGTCGTCTCAGTCGCCCTAACTTCCTTAGACTTTCTTCATAGAGTAGCCATTCCATGCCCCTTATCATTTTGATTGCCCTACTCCAGTGCAACTATATCTTTCTTGATCTATGGTGACCAGAATCGCACACAGTATTCAAGATGCTGTTTCACCACGGAACAATACAGAAGCATTATGACATCCATCGTTTTATTTTGCCATTCCCTTCCTAATAATTCTTAAAATTCTGTTTGCTTTTTTGATCACCACAATACACTGAGCTGACAATTTCAATGTATTATCCACTATGATGCCTAGATCTCTTTTCTGTTTGGTAACTCTTAAGTTAGAACCTAAGGGGTAGATTTTCAAAAACTGCGAATAGGCGTACTTTTGTTGGCGCTCCAGGCGCCAACAAAAGTACGCTGGATTTCAGTAGATACGTGCGTAGCTGCGCGTATCCGCTGAAATCCGGGATCGGCGCGCGCAAGGCTATGGATTTCGTATAGCCGGCGCGCGCCGAGCCGCGCAGCCTACCCCCGTTCCCTTCGAGGCCGCTCCGAAATCAGAGCGGCCTCGAAGGGAACTTTCCTTTGCCCTCTCCTCACCTTCCCCTCCCTTCCCCTACCTAACCCACCCGCCCGGCCCTGTCTAAACCCCCCCCTTACCTTTGTTGGGGGATTTACGCCTCCCGGAGGGAGAAGTAAATCCCCGCATGCCAGCGGGCCGCTAGCGCGCCGGGATGCGATCTGGGGGCGGGCCCGGAGGGCGCGGCCACGCCCCCGGGCCACCCCGGGCCGTAGCCACGCCCCCGGGCCCGCCCCCGGAACGCTCCCAACACGCCCTGAAAACCCCGTGCGGTTCGGGCCCGCCCCCCGACACGCCCCCCCGACACACCCCCTCCAAAAACCCTGGCACTTACGCGAGTCCCGGGGCTCTGTGCGCGCCGGTAGGCCTATGTAAAATAGGCTTACCGGCGCGCAGGGCCCTGCTCGCCTAAATCCGCCCGGATTTGGGCGGATTAAGGCGAGCAGGGCTCTTAAAATCCGCCCCTAAGTTTGTACAACTACAGCAAGAGTAATTTTGCCCTATATGCATCACTCTATACTTGTCCATGTTAAATTTCATCTGCCATTTGGAAGCTCAATCTTCCAATCTCACAAGGTTCCCCTGCAATTCATCACGATCTGCTTGAGATTCAACTACTTTGTGTCATCTGCAAATTTGATCACCTCACTCATCGCATCCTTCTCCAGATCGTCTGTAAATTCACTAAAAAGCACCGGTCCAAGTAAAGATCCCTCAGACACTCCACTGTTTACACTTTCCCACTGTGAAAACTGACCATTCAATCCTAGTTTCTGTTTCCTGTCTTCTAACCAGTCTGAAATCCACAAAAGGACATTGCCTCCTATTTCTCGACTTCTAAGTTTCCCTTAGGGATGTGAATCGTGTCCTCGATCGTCTTAACGATCGATTTCGGCTGGGAGGGGGAGGGAATCGTATTGTTGCCGTTTGGGGGGGTAAAATATCGTGAAAAATCGTGAAAAATCTAAAAATCTAAAAATCGATTTCCCGCCGCGAATCGTTTTCGTACGGAAAATGGCGCCGGCAGGAGATCGACTGCAGGAGGTCGTTCAGCGAGGGTTCCGGCGCCTCGCTGAACGACCTCCTGCAGTCGATCTCCTGCCGGCGCCATTTTCCGTACGAAAACGATTCGCGGCGGGAAATCGCTCCCTGACCCCCGCTGGACCTCCAGGAACTTTTGGCCAGCTTGTGGGGGGCCTCCTGACCCCCACGAGACTTGCCAAAAGTCCAGCGGGGGTCCGGAAGGACCTCCTGCCGTCCAATCGTGTTCGTCTATGGCCGCCGCCATTTTTCGGCGCCATTTTGGAAAATGGCGCCGGCTGAAGACAACAAGATTCAGGAGCAGGAGCCCGTTCCGGACCGCTGCCGTTCCGGACCGCCGCTGGACCCGCAGGTTATTTAACTCATTTGGGGGGGGTTCGGGAGGGTGGGGGATTTAATTTAAAGGGTCGGGGGTGGGTTTTAGGGGGTTTTAGTGTGCCGGCTCACGATTCTAACGATTTATAACGATAAATCGTTAGAATCTCTATTGTATTGTGTTCCATAACGGTTTAAGACGATATTAAAATTATCGGACGATAATTTTAATCGTCCTAAAACGATTCACATCCCTAGTTTCCCTAGAAACCTCTCATGCGGGACTCCATTGAATGAATGCACCCTGAAAATCCAAATGTACCACATCTATGAATTCATCCTTGTCCAAATGTTTATTCAATTCAAAAAAATGATGGAGATTTGTGAGGCAAGACTTCCCTTGGGTAAATCCACATTGGCTGTGTCTCAATTTGGTTAGCATGTCTATCTAAATGTTTTGTGATTTTATTCTTTATAACATATTTCACAATTTTTCCCAGCACTAAAGTCAGGCTCACTGGTCTATAGTTTCCTGGATCACCTCTGGAGCCTTTTTAAATATTGGGATTACATTGGACATCTTCCAATCTTCAGGTACAATTGATAATTTTAATGATAGGTTGCAAATTAATTGAAATAGGTCTGAAATTTCATTTTTTTTAGTTCTTTCAGAACCCTTCTCTGTATACCATCTGGTCCAAGTGATTTACTATTCTTCAGTTTGTGAATCTGGCTTTCTACATCTTCCAGGTTCACTGTGATTTGGTTCAGTTCATCTGAATCATCACCCTTGAAAACCGTCTCTGGAATGGGTATCTCCCCAATATCCTTTTCAGTAAACACCAAAGAAAATATTTTTTTTAATCTTTCTGCAATAGCCTTATCTTCCCTAAGTGCCCATTTAACCCCTCAGTCATCTAACATTGAGGTCCAACTGACTTCCTAGCAGGCTTTCTGCTTCAGATATATTTTTTAAAGTTTTATTGTGAGATTTTGCCTCTATGGCCAACTTATTTTCAAATTCTCTTTTAGCCTGTCTTATCAATGACTTACATTTAACTTGTCAATGCTTATGCTTTATCCCATTTTCTTCTGAAGGATCCTTCTTCCAGTTTTTGAATGAAGATGTTTTGGATAAAATAGCCTCTTTTATCTCACCTTTTAGCCATGTTGGTAATCATTTGACTTTTGTTTCCACCTTTCTTAATGTGTGACATACATCTGGACTGTGCTTCTAGGATGGAATTTCTTTATCATGTCCCCGCAGCTTTCAATTTTTTTAAACTATTTTTCTCATTTTATCAAAGTTTCCTTTTTGAAAGTTTAGTGCTAGAGCTTTAGATTTACTTGCTATCCCCCTTCCAGTCATTAATTCAAATTTGATCATATTATGATCACTTTTGCCAGCCAAGCATCCCCACCACTATTACCTCTCTTACCAAATCCTATGCTCCACTAGGAATTAGATCTAAAATTGTTCCTTCTCTCATCAGTTCCTAGACTAATTGCTCCATAAAACTGTTATTTATTCCATCCAGGAACTTTATGTCTCTAGCATGTCCTGATGTTTCACTTACCCAGTCAATATCGGGGTAATTTAAATCTACAAAGTCAATGGTGCAAGTAGAAGGATAAAGTCCCATTCATTAATATAAGAATTTTATTGAACAAAAGTTCATAAATAATTCATTCAATACGGCAACTCCATACGGATAGCAACAAAGAGGTTAAAGTCCCCCGACACGGTTCCGTGTTTCGCGGTGGCTGCATCGGGAGGGACCAGAAAAGTGTTTATTCACATCTGCAATATAATATACAATAGTAAGGAGTGGAACAAAAACTGCCATAACAATTATACATGTAAAGTGCACATACCTAAGAGTTTCCTCAGGAGCGCAATCGCCCTCTGATTTTCACAAACATTTAAAGAGCAAAAAAAAAGGCGCGAAGGGCAACTCTCGCGAGATGCTGTAATTAGCAGACAGACACCTGGCACCGATAGCCCCTGTCACATGATAAGGGCAAAGGGCCATCAGCGCCATTTTGATTAGTGGCAGCCGATGGCCTGAGAGTGGGAGATCACTCCCGGGACCCCCGCTGGACTACCAGGTACTTTAGAAAAGTTTTTGGGGGGTCAGGAGGGTGGGGGATTGTAAATAATTAGATCTAAAGGGTCTGGGTGGGTTGGGGGGGGGGTTGTCTGCCCTTTCTCCCCCCCCCAAAAAAAAAATAAGAAAACCACACGAAAATTTTGTGGGATTTTCCTATCATTTTTGGGGACCCCTGATACATGATGAATTAGAAAATATCGTACGATATTTTCATCCATCAAAAAAATGATGCACATCCCTAGTCTCAATAGAATTGGAATACTCTTATAAAAGCCAAAAAACCACAACAAGCAACAAACAAAGATTTGGCTAAAGAGAACTCTATATGTGTTCTCTAGCAACCATCATACATGGCCACAGTAAGCTGAGTGGCTTATATATGCAAGCTCGTATGGCTACTGGGCTTGAATAATCATCGGTTGCTGAGAATCTTAGAAAGTGCTACCACTAGGTGCCGAACAACTACCGTGTGAGCACTTATCTGATTCCACATGTAGAAGATTTATGCATATAACCCTGAAGGGCTGCTCCAATACTGCGGTGTTTCGGAGTGTTAGACTCCTTCCTCAGGGATCCTTCAGGATATGCTTATGATACTGTGTGGAAACAAAAAACAGTTCTTAAATATGCCTACGGGGCTAAAAGAGACAATGAAACAATATCAGGCTGGTGAGGAAAACTTACTGAGCCTTTTGGTTGCAGTCAATACGCACGCTCGTAGAATTTCACTGAGGACACAAAATATAAATGCAATAAGTGTCCAGAGACTGGTGCTGATGTTGTGCCTAACATTCAACCAAATGAACTCAATGGAAATGCAGGATTTTTTTCCTGTTGAACTCTATGCCAGCCCAGACATAGAGCATCACTCTACAACCGAGATGCTCCTCTCTGTCATTGTGATATAATTTGCACCCTGGTATATCATTATCCCATTGGTTATCCTCTTTCCACCATGTTTCTGAGATGCCATTTAAGTCCATGTCCGGGTTGGACATTGTTTAAAAATACAATCCTAGAGGTTCAGTCCATATGTATTCCACACATTAAGAAAGGTGGAAGGAAGGCAAAACGATTACCATCATGGTTAAAAGGTGAGGTGACAGCAGAAAAGGACCAATGGCTCATCCAGTCTGCTCAGCAAGCTTCCCATTGTAGTATCTGCCATGCAGGTTACCCCAATGTATTAGTCAGTGCTGCTTAATGTGCTATGCTTATGGAGTTGTCCTTAGAACCAGTGATGTCTTTTTTTCCTCAATGTCTGCGCATCAGTACTCCAGACTGTAAAAAAGTCATAGCTAATGCTGATTGTCCCTAAATCCACATTTCTCTTTCCCTTTATCCCCATCCTGTCCTTTGAAGTAGAGAGTGATGTTGCAGTTGAATCAAAAGCATCAAGGCTTATTTGTTAAGTGTAGTAATCCATGTCTTCAGTTAAGGGTAGTAACTGCTGTTCTGTTCAGGTTACTCCCATGGTTATTAGTTTCCCCAAACCATAAAATTGGGGGCCCTCATTTGTTGCTATCTAAATCCAATTCCCCGTTTCCCTTGATGTTGAAGCAAAGAGCAAATTTTGGAGTTGCATCAAAAGTATCCAGGCTTATTGGTTAAGGATAGTAACCACCATACCACCAAGTTACCCCCATGCACGCTTTCTTTGTTTTCTTTAGGGCTTGTCTGTAGAAGCAGTCCTGGGCTTTTTCCCTTATGTCTGCATTTCAGTATCCCAGACCATGGAAGTCAGGACCCTCAGTTGTCTTCTGAATCCAATTCCTCCTTTCCCCTGCTGTCTAAGGGGGTCATTTTCTATAGCTTTCACATGTGAAAAGTCCCTTTTCGCATGCGATAGCTAGATCGGGGCGGAGTCGGCACCGGAAGGGGAGGAGTAGGGGTGGGACCGGGGCGGACACAGCAAAGACATTGATGACGGCAAAAAGGTAAGGCCCCTTATCACCGCCAGTAACGCGCCCAATAGCACCACCTTTCACGGTAGTGCTATTGGTTTGCGAAAGCCGGCAGTGATAGCACCGTGGTGGTGCGATCGCTGCCGGCTTTCGTGGGCCCGCCCCCCGGTACCACGCGATTCACTAAGGCCTGCTATTTTAGAAAATCCATGCCTAAGTGGGGAGCAATGTTGCAGTAGCATTAAAAGCATCAAAGCATTACGGTTCAGGGTAGTAATCTCCATGCCTTCTGCTAAGAGTAGTAATCACCATACCAGCAAGTTACCCCCCTGCATGTTTATCTCATTTTCAGCCTCTAGCCTTTAGAGATCCACAGTGTTTATCCCATGCCCCTTTGAATTTTTTGACTGTTCCCTTCTTCACCACTTCCTCTGGAAGGGCATTCCAGGCCTCTACCACCTTCTCCATGAACAAATATTTCCTGACATTGGTTGTGAGTCACACCCCCCCCCCCCCCCCCCCCGGAGTTTCATTTCATTTCATAGTTCTATTGTTTTCTTTCCAATGGAAAAGATTTGAAGTCCATATATCATTGAAACCTTTTAGGTATCTGAAGGTCTGTATCATATCTCCCCTGCATCTCCTCTCTTCCAGGGTATACATATTCAGATCCTTCAGCCCCTCCTCATAGGTCTTCTGATGCAGGGCCCACACTATTTTCATCATCCTTCTCTGGACCACCTGCATCCTGTCTCTATCTTTTTTGAGATATGGGCTCCAGAACTGAACACAATACTTCAGATGAGGCCTCACTAAGAACTTGTACATGGGCATCATCACCTCCTTTTCCTTACTGGTTATTCCTCTCTCTATGCAGCACAGCAATCTTCTGGCTTTAGCTATCGCCCTCTCACTTTACGTCACCATCTTTGGAACCCCAGACACTATCACCCCTCTTGGTCCGTGCCCAACAGCCTTTCACCCCCCATCACATACATCCCTTTTGGATTACCGCAGCCCAGATTCATGAGTCTGCACTTTTTGGCATTGAATCCCAGCTGCCAAATCTTCAACCACTCTTCAAGCTTTCTTAAATCACATGTCCACTCAGTTGTAGATCTTAATATCATCTGCAAATAGGCATTCTTTACCTTCTATCCCTTCCACAATGTCACTCACAAAGATATTGAACAAAACTGATCCCAATACCAATCCCTGTGGCACTCCGCTTAAGATGGCTCTCTCTTCAGAGTAGATTCCATTTACCATTACACTCTGTCTCCTATTAGTCAGCCATTATGTAATCCATGCCACCATCTTGAAACTCACTCCCAAGCTTCTTATTTTATTCATAAGACTCTTGTGCAGGACCATATCAAAAGCTTTGCTGAAATCCAAGTAGATCACATCAAGTGCTCTTCCTCAATCCAATTCTCTAGTCACCCAATCAGAAAAGTCAATCGGATTTGTCTGACAGACCATTCCCTTGCTGAATCTATGCTGCCTTGGATCCAGAAATCCATCTGATTGTAGATAGTTTTACTATCCTTTCCTTCAGCAGCATCCCCATTAAGTTTTTGTGTGATTTGGCTCAATTGGTATTATGTAATAACATTTTTATATTCCAAGGGAATATATTTAGAAAACGATATAGCTATAGGAGTAACTATGGCTACAAAGATAACCAAGTTTATATGGTGGACTAAGAAACATTGGGTTTATCAGGGTAATTTTAGTGATGATATCAAATTGTGGAAGTGTTTTATTGATGGCTTCTTTTTTTTTATTTGGGAGGGAGGAGAAAGTAAGTTAATCTTTTTTCAGTGTTTGAACTCATAAGATAAGAACATTTCATTTTCAGTATGTAAACATCAGAGGTATGTCTCATTTTTATTTGTTACTCTTCAGAAACAAGTCAGCAGTAATTATATTGGTATATCAGAAGCCCATATATAGGAACTCCTGTTTACATTTGGTAGTGTTCATTCCCAGAGGTTCAAAGAGAATGTATATATTAGCCAGATTCTTTAAGTGATGAAGTTTATGCTTGGATGCAATGGATTTCAAGTTTCAGCACAAATGTTGACATGACAGAAAGGTTTCAAACTTGAGGTTACCCTTATGAAGCAATAAAGAAAGCATTATTCGAACATTGTTTATGTACAGGATTTAATATACTGGCACATGTTCATAAAGAGGAAGATTCATGAATTACATGTATATTAAAAACATCTCATGCACATATGTGGCAGCTTATAAAATCGACTGGACATGCACATGTGCTGGATGCTTGCCAATCTCCTATAGTTCCTGTAGTTCCACATAACAGAATGCAATTTTGAATAGAATTTTTTTCCTGATTTTGGTGCATGCCAAACTTTTAAAATTCACCTTTCATTGTAAAGATATTGCAAGTACATTTTGTTTTTGATACAGCTATTTGTTTTGCATTCAGTAAGGGATGCACTATTAAAGAACATATTATAATCTTTAATTTCAGGAAAATAATGTCATCATGTCCAGAACGAATGGTAGAGTCCTCCTCATGTGGACTGGATCAGAAGGAACACAGTCCTCCTCATGTGGACTGTGTTCCTTCTGATCGTGGAATGTTTTAGTCATCCTGTAACTAATAAAGAGTATCCATTGCAATATATAACAAATTGCATTGCAAGTTTTGAAATTTATTTGGTTACTAATTTCTGTTCACAGTTTCATATAGGAAACACTAACTATGGGCCTCATTTTCCAATATTGCAGCAGTAACGCATGAGGGGGCGTGTCTTATGCAAATAAGGCATTTTTCATGCAGTGGGGAAACATCGCCGCACGCGATGATTCATTGGTTGTTTTATCGCGGTGCATGATGTTTTCGTGAAAGTGTCCAGCCAGGAGTATTGCGGTCCACAATATTCCCAGGAGAGAGAGAGAGAGAGAGAGAGAACCTTCCTATAATGCCTATGCCCTAGACAAGAATTTGTATCCCTATGGGAGGCAGGGCCGGCGGAAGCACTAGGCGAACTAGGCGATCGCCTAGGGCGCTGAGCATTAGGGGGCGCCGAGCCGCTGACGGCCAATGGCCGCCGGTGGACGTCATCCCAATGGCAGATACACACAGCAAGAAGATCGCAGGGCCGTGGTACAGTCGCGTCTAAACATGCTGGTGCTACTCCTCCTTCCTGCCCGCGCGGCCCCGGAAGAAAAATGTTGCCGGAGCCGCGCGGGCAGGAAGGAGGAGAAGCAAGGAGGAGGAGCATCAGCCAATGCAGGAACTTCTCCTCCTTCCTGCCCGCGCGGCCCCGGAAGAAAAATGTTGCCGGAGCCGCGCGGGCAGGAAGGAGGAGGAGGAGCATCAGCCAATGCAGGAACTTCTCCTCCTTCCTGCCCGCGCGGCCCCGGAAGAAAAATGTTGCCGGAGCCGCGCGGGCAGGAAAGAGGAGGAGCATCAGCCGCGTGCCGGAAGGAGGAGGAGCATCTGCCACGTTCAGAAGAGGATCAGCACGGCTCGAGAAGACCGGGGCCGCTGCAGAGCCCATCCTGCAGTGGCCCGTGAAGAGGAGGCCCAGAGGTGAGAGAGAGAGACTGAGGGTTTGTACAGTGTGTATGTGTGCGTGTATGAGATGCGTTGAGAGACTGTGTGTGTGTGTGGGAGTGAAGACCTGAATGTTTGCAGAGACAGCATGGGAGAGCCTTTGTGTGTGTAAGAGACAGCATGTGGTAGTGAGAGCCTGTGCTTGAGCAAGACAGCATGTGGGAGTAAGAGAGAGCCTGTGTGTGTGTGTGTGTGTGTGTGTGTGTGTGTGAGTCAGCATGTGACAGTGAGAGCCCGTGTGTAGGAATGATTGTATGAGAGAGAGCATGTGACAGTGAGAGCCTGTGCTTGAGCAGGACAGCATGTGGGAGTGAGAGAGAGCCTGTGTGTGTGAGTCAGCATGTGACAGTGAGAGCCTGTGTGTAGGAATGATTGAGAGAGAGCATGTGACAGTGAGAACCTGTGCTTGAGCAAGACAGCATGTGGGAGTGAGAGTTAGACAGCATGTGCAAGAGAGAGACTGTGTATAAATGATTGTATGAGAGACAGCATGTGAGAATGAGTGCCTGTGTATGTGAGAGAGAGAAAGCATGTGAGAATGAGAACCTGACCGTGTGTTTGAGGGAAGCAGACAGATGGAGAGAAAATAAATATGTTATAAAAGGAATTGGCAAAAAAATAAGAAAGGGAAGGTGGAAAAAAAAAGCCTGTGACCAACCGATTAGAAAACTAAGATCAGACAGCAAATGTAAAAAGAAATAAATTACTTTTTACTGATTGGAACATGTAATCTTTGGGAATGTGCAAGAGTAGCACTTTCTCTATGCGGATCTCACAATGTACGAGATCAGCATAGAGGAACTGGAAGCCCATGGGGCCTGCACAGAGGAGGCAGCAGAATGGGCTTCAGTGCCAATAGCAGCAATCAGCACCTCCGCAATAGCCATACAGCAGCAGTGACAGTGGCAGCAGAAGAATGAGAGAGGCTCTGAGGTTGCTGGCAAAAGAAAGAGAGGGGGTCTCTGCCTTTAGTGTGTGCATGTGTATGAATGGGAGTCTGCCTGGGGGTGTATGTGTGTGAATGCATGGGTGCCTGCCTGAGGGTGTGTCTGTGAATGAGAATGTATGGGTGTCTTCCTGGGGTTTGTATGTGTGAGAATAGGTGCCTGCCTGTTTGTGGTGTATGGGTTTGTGTGAGAATAAATTGGTGCCTGCCTGGGGGTCTGTGTGTGTGAGAATAAATGTGTGCATGCCTGGGGGATGGGGAGGGAGTGGTGTGAAAATGAATGGGAGCCTGCCTGGGGTTCAGTGTGAGAATGACTAGGAGCTTGCCTGTGTGTGTGTGTGTGTGAGAACGAGTGGGAGCTTGCCTGGGAGTGTGTGTTTGTGTGTATGTGAGGGAGCCAGTGAGAGTGAGAGCATGAGTGTGTATGAGAAAATCCAGGGGAGTAAGAGTTTGTGTGGGGGTGTGTGTGGAGGGGGAGAGAGTGCCTTAGAGCCTGAGTGTGTCAGTGTCTGTGAGAGCAAGAGGTTATGGTTGGGTATAAGAGCATGAATGTGTATGTATGTGACAGTGTATGTGTGAGAGAGAATGGACATGTGAGTATGTGTGAGAGAGAGAGGATAACCTCTTAATCCTCGACAATATCAGGGTGACTGGAAATCAAGAGCTCCCATGTATGGACAGCAGGGGCTTTTTAAAATCCTTATTAATTTTAATTATTGTGTGTTATTTGATATATGTACTGTTTTGAAATATTTTATTGGTGTTTGGGAAATTGTAAAAAATGTATATGATTTTAATTAATAGAAATTCTATTTATCAGTAGTTTTAAAATATTTTATTAGTATGGTTTTACTATTATAACTGATGCTTTGTTTCTTGATTTTATTTGTTTTATGAGGAATGGTGGTTCTGTTTTTCCATTATTAATACACAGAGTCTGGCTTCTTGGGGTTTCCATTCCAGTTTTTGTCTAATTTGTGCTCCTTTATTTTGTATTCTGTATTTGGTGAGGGTCTGTCTCTGCTCTGTGTGTGTGACCACGATGAGAGATTCTGCTAGCATGTAGTGTCTGTATAGGGATCTATAGCAATCGGGTTTGTTTTGTTTCCTCAGTAGGTGGTGTATTGTTATCCCAGGACCCAGTGTAATATTTACCCTTGCTTTTTCACAGGTAGGGTTATTATTGTTTGAATCCTTGGTGTTATTACTGTTATGTTATGATGGGATTGCAGTATAGATTTTGGGTGTCTCTTTTGCGGTGCTTTATGTTAGTTCACAATGTGTCTGGCAGTGGAAGGTGTTTGTGCTGCTGTTACTGTGAGGTGACACCAGAATTTGAAAATATCTTTTAGTATGATGAGCTGTAAGGGAAACATCCAAGCTCCATTGTTTGGGGGAATTTCAGTGGATGCACAGAGATACAGAACTGGAGGTGCAGGATTTGTATTGACATTCTGTCCCTTCCTATATATTCCAGACTTCATTCTCATAATCATATAGAATTAGTTGAATGAGGCTATCAAATAATTTTATAGTAGTTTTACTAGAAGTGTGAAACTGGCCAGCTTTTTAAAATAATGCAGAGGACCCTTTGGACTTTTTTTTAACAACACTTTTTTTTATAACCAATTTTAAAGCAGGATCCATGCTATAGAGGTGGGTGTGATGAAGAAATGTCATTTTGGCTCCCCCCCACCCAAAACAAATTCTTCTGTCTAGAGATGCCACTGATTTTCTGTGGCACACAAATGCATTGGCCCCTGGGCGCTGGAGACCCTTGGTGCACCACTGGGTGCAAGCCATATGGGGCCGCAAGTGGTGGCAAAGAGGAGTGGAGATTTGGCGGGCCGCAAGCAGTGCCCAATCTGCTCGCGACCCAGAAAACCCCAGTCAGCGGGCGTGATTGAGAATGAGGTAGGAGTCGGGGCCGAGACCGGGGGGGGGGCGCAAGGAAGAAGGCTCGCCTAGGGCGCCAAATCCCCTTGCACCGGCCCTGATGGGAGGGCCACCTAGTAACTCGAGGTGGGGATTAGGTATGAGCGTCGGGGGTTGGGGGCCACTTTCACATTCCACATGAGACGTACGGAAAGAACAGTGGTCTCTAGTGAAGATTTGCTGGCCGTCGGAGTGAGGAAACTCACTCCAAGAGGAGATTTGGGCAACGTTCTCTCCACCTAGCTTGATGGACACTCTACCTGGGCAACAACAAGCCAGGTGGAGAGAATGTAGCCCAAATCTCCTCTTGGAGTGAGTTTCCTCACTCCGACGGCCAGCAAATCTTCACTAGAGACCACTGTTCTTTCCGTACGTCTCATGTGGAATGCAAAAGTGGCCCCCAACCCCCGACGCTCATACCTAATCCCCACCTCGAGTTACTAGGTGGCCCTCCCATAGGGATACAAATACTTGTCTAGGGCATAGGCATTATAGGAAGGTTCTGTCTCTCTCTCTCTCTCTCTCTCTCTCTCTCTCTCTCTCTCTCTCTCTCTCTCTCTCTCTCTCTCTCTCCAGACATATCGTGGACCACAATAACCCTTTACTGGCCCGTAACACAAATCAAAGGGTTGTAGTTAGCAGCCACGCTAACACTGCAGCTGTTTCGCCGCACACGATAAACTGGTTCCCACTTTACATATGCTCCACCCCCTGAATACCGAATTACTAATTTGCAAATCGCGTTAACGGCTGTTAACACGATTTGCGAATTTATCACACGCGGTAAACTGCTTGGAAAATGAGGCCCTATATGGTGCAATAGAGCACAGAAGTTTCCTGAACAAGAAGAAAACATGGTTTTCCAGGATATTTTTTTTAACAATTACAGGGTTTATAAAACAGGAGGAGAAAGACAGAAGAAATATACACAGTTTGAACAGTGCTAGATTTTCAAAACAGATACTGTACAACTGAATGGTTTAAATGAAGAAGTGGAATGGAATATGTTTTTGTGATTGATTTTATATTATCTTCAGGATAATCTCTCTCTCTCTCAAAATGTTTTTGCCTTAACGCCCCCCCCCCCCCCCCCCCGGTGTATTAATCAGCGTGTGAAGCAAAATATAGCACAGTGTGAGAAATTTATCACACTTGCAGAAATTGCCTATGTGATGCGGGAGCAGGGTAATTAGCCTAATCGTGCCCCTTTTTATCACACATACTATTTTCACTATATTTATAGCATTTTCATAAATCTAGGGGTTGGTGTGTAAGAAAGTTAAAATGAGGACTGTATCATTTTGCAGAGGTTCTCATAGTGTGTAGAGCAGGTTTCCTTTCTAAGATATCTTCAGTAACAGTAAAAGATAAAGATGACTGATTGCCTTCCTTTTGGTCTATAAATAGCTAATATGCATATTTATAGATATACTTGTCTACAGTGGCTCTACTTGAAATAGGAAATCAAAAAGGTTATATTGTTCAGGTAGACAGGTATACTAAAGCCCAGAATTAGGAATTACAACATGTTGGAACATTTAATCATGAATTAAATGCTGCCATTCTCCCAAGAAAATAAAGAATAAAAAGCAGATCAGTGAAATCAAAGCAGTAATACTCTCTAAAATAGTCTGTTTAAATAAAATATGTGCTGAGCATTATTACAGGCTCACTGTTACAACTATGTCTGTTTTTGATATGGAATGTATTGATTTTACAATGGACTTTGAGATTTGCTTAGTACGATTTGAGTCAAGCAATTTATAATTATTGAAAATAAATAAATAGATAAAATTTATTTTGTCATAGTTCTTTTATGCACTGTGTACAGAAAATGCAAAAACTGAGAATCAATATCATAGCCAGATGTGGTTAAAAAGGAATTATAATTCTACTTTAATGGTCTGCTGCTGTTTAGTTGAAAAATTGAGTTCTAAGAGAAACATCAATAGAGCTACATTATGCAATACATACTATCTGATTCAGTAAAGAATATATCAATACAGTTTAAAGAGAATTTTACATTTTTTACTTAGTCATATTGAAGATATTTCCAAATTATCCTGTTTTTCCAGATCAGTGAGTACTCAAATAATGTGACAAAAAGTAAACTCTGTAAAGGAGGTACAAAATAATTACAGTATCAAAGTTCTCAAACAGTATTTTGATGGGTACAGGCACAAGGGTTAAAAAAAATGATGGCTAAAGTGTATTACATATGAGAATAGATCAGAACTTTATATTCTATCCAGAAAGGCAGGAAGGACCGAGGACATTGATTTGCAGAGTTCTCCCTCTGTGATAGATGGGCTCAGTCTAATGTGGTTTGCTGCATCTTTGTTGATCTTTAATAAATTAAAAATGAATTTCCATATTTAAATAGTAATTTTAGATTTTGCATTGTATTGTTCTGAGATATATTTAGACAATATAGCAAAGGGCTTGTAAAATCCATTGAACTGGTTAGTGAATATATTCTCATGCAACACAGATTGATCATTTTTATGCCATTTGATGAATGAGGTCCAACATTTAGATTTAAATAATATCTATGATTGACCAATCTTAATATTGTCATGTTCACAGCTGGTAACTGCTTGTGCCAGCTATAATCCTCCAATTATGGCAAAAATGTTTACTACTCCTGGCCAATTATTACTAAACATAGCTTTCAAAGGCTTAAGCAACATTTCATTATAGGAGGACTATAAGCAAACATTTTGAATTCCAGACCTATTCATATTCCTATTTTCTAATTATTATTCTATTATTATTATTATTATTATTTATAAGTAGTTTTTTACTAACAGCTTCAGTGTAAACAAAACAAAGTTCTACAGGAATGGAAGGAAGCAGAGTATAGAGATTTACAGAAAGTGGGTATATCTTCAAATTAAAACTTATCCTGAAATGATTTTGTAATACATTTTATTTGAGCTTGGAGCATACTGATTCAAATGCATTTAAAATTGGAATGCATTCCAAACTTATTTACAGGAGAATTAAATGAGGGCTACAATTCATTTTTTAAGGCCTAAAGGATGCAATAAGATTACTCTGAAGGTTGAAATGTATATCACCAGTATGAATCCTGCAGAAAAAGTGTATATTTATGTGGCAGATTTTTTTTTTTAGAGGAAAAAGACCATGAGAAACCACAAAAGCAAGTGAATATAGATGTATAAACTTCAAAATAGGTTTGGTGAATAATCTGACAAACCTGTAAACTTTTAAGGTTTATTGAGTCTTTTTGAAGAAATCAAATATAATTTTGAAAATGTGCATGATATATTTCAAAAATCGGAAGCTACGGTAATTTTGTTATTGATCTGTTTAGGGTATTTTTTTTTAATCCAATGTTAATTGTTTGATTTAATTTCGTGTAGAATTTTTCTCAGATCTGCTGGTAAAAATTTAATGGATTTTCCAGTGGATCTCAGGGGAAAATCTAAAAATTATTTCATAACATAAGCTGTTGGGAATCTTTCTTGCACTTCTCCCTTCTTTAACTTCCACATGATCAGTCCACTGAAGTCTAAACACATCTTCCTTGTTGGAAGTTAAGGTTGCAGGTTTACTAACAGAAAGGTGAACTATAAAAGTTGCACCTGAGCCAATTGTCTATTAAGGATGTGCTTTTATGCTAAAATGATACAGAAATAACTAACTGGATTATTCATCAAAATGCATTAGGGCCCAAACACATGTTAAATGGGTCTAACGTACGCGATAAATAGCACAATGTGCGGTAGAATGTAAATTTTACATTTAGAATGCAAGTGGGAGGAGTTTGGGAGGAGTTAATGGAAATGAGAGTCTGCTAGCATGGAATATAGTAGAGTAATGATGGTAATACGGGACTTTTTGCGATACGTCAAAAAAACTTTTTATCGCATGCTCGCGGCTGTTATCACGGATTGTGGCTAATCGCGGCGATTATGGTGCGATATAAAAAGAGGGATTCTATCAGACACACCTACCAGACCCTCTTGGCCCAATAAAAACACCTATTCTTACCTGGCTTGTCTACCTAAACCCATAATGTCTGTGGCAAGTTTACTTGTTGGGGGATACTGAATATTTCAGGAGGCTCGCTGCAGACAACAAGAGGAACAACAACAACCACAAGAACAGGCAAGGAAAGTTCCAACCCTCCTAGGGAAGTCCTTGCACTGGAGCCTGAGGCATAGTCCTCGCAGGGAGAGGGTTGGGGCCTACAGCAGCATCTAGCGCGAAGGCAGGCATAGCGGAGTACATACAGGGAGCGCATCTTACCTCTATGAGCCTCATTGCTGGGCATGCCAGAGGATTATGTTGTTAGCTCTTGGGCTATCATGGAATTATATGAAGAAATCCAAGGGTCATGGAAAGGTCCCATGCTGTGCTGTGACGCACCAAACTATTAGTCACCCTGTATTTCATGGCAACTGGCTCCTTCCAAATGACAGTAGGGGTTGTGGGGGGAATGTCCCAAACCACTTTTTCCCACCATCTGGACCAGGTCATAACAGCTGTCTTTGACCACATTAATCGCTACATAGCATTTCCTTGGGACAGGCAAGACTTGATAGACTTGAAGAGAGGCTTTTATGCCTTCACAAACTTTTCCAATGTTCTGGGAGCTATCGACTGCAATCACGTGGCCATCATCCCACCCCATGACAGGGAAGAGATCTGCTGCAACAGAAAGCTTTTCCACTCCATCAATGTGCAAGCGGTCTGTGATGCTCAAATGTGCATCCTAGATGTGGTGGCCAGGTACCCAGGAGCCGTACATGATTCCTTTCTACTTAGGCAATTGGGCCTGTGTGAAAATTTTGAGGAAGGCCTCTATGGCAATATTTGGCTCATAGGTAAGAGAGACGCTTCTTTCTCTACTCCATCTCTGGCTATGTGTTTTTGGCAAATGGCATGGTCATGGGGGGGGGGGGGGGAGGGTAACAGCATTGCTGACATGACAAGTGGCTTGTACACTTATGTCTATAGGTCATTACCCCAGAGTCTTCCATTTCCTCCCCATGCTGCAGAGACCTGCTAATCTTTATTTATTTATTTATTATTTTTATATACCGACATTCATCTCAATTGAGATATCACACCGGTATACATTCAGGTACTGTATTTCTCTATCCCCAGAGGGCTTACAATCTAAGTTTTTGTACCTGAGGCAATGTAGGGTAAAGTGACTTGCCCAAGGTCACAAGGAGCAACAGTGGGACTTGAACCTTGGTCTCATAGTCCACTGCTCTAACCACTAGGCTATTCCTCCTCCCTTGTTAGGGCAAACAATGCAATTGCCATAATGATTGGTTTATGAGCAGGCACTATACACTTTCTACATGTTCACTTTCAAAAGTGGCCTATTATTATCATCCCATTTGGAGCATTTGAATTCTCACTGGTTAATCAGAAGCTTGAAGTGTCCACACTGGTGGTACTGACAGATCACGTGTGGCCTGTTTGTGATGGGTCAGCCAGGATGTCAGGCCAGTTTGTCTTGGCCATCACACAGCTAAAACAGAAGCAGTACCCTGTGCATTTTGGGGGTCAGGCATATTCCTTGTGTCAGGGCTCAGAAATTGTTGTCTCTGGGGGACATAATGTAGAGCAGGAAGGGATTTGCCCAATCAGACCATGAGGTAGCACATTTTATACTATGAGAGATGTAGCAGCTCTTTCGTATTGCTTCAAGATTGGCTGACTGCTACAAATAAGTAGGCCTAGCTTAGTTGTGAGGGCCTGGCATGCATTTGTTGGAATCCCCAGATAAGACTTAGTAGTCTGGAAGATCTAGCTAGATTCATCTATGCTATCCTGGACATATACTGTCCCAGAAAAATGTGGTATGCTCTTAGGGTAGGGAAATAGGCTTTAAAGGCTCAGACTAGGTTATTCTCTTATAGCATGCTGTGGTTTGGCAGCCAGATCTCCAAGTGAATGTGCTGTGAATGATGCTTAAATCTGTCTTTGCTGCAGCAGATTCTGGCTACAATTGCAGGACCTGGATTCTCACCCCGTTGCCATTTCCAACATGCCGGCAGAGATGAGGTACAATGAGGCCTTATGTTCTACCCACTGGTGTCTTAGAAAGCACCTTTGGACTTCTCAAAAGTAGATAGCACTGTTTGGACAAAATGGGTGGAACTTTAATGTGTGCCCTATACAAAGTAGGAGATATAGTGCTGCTCTGCTGTGTATTCCATAATCTTGCACTATGGCATGGAATACCAACGGAAATACTCCCATATCTACCCCCAGATCCCCCCTGTGCACCCACGTAAGCCGAGGACACCATGCTGAATGGCAGCAAGCTTCATCAAAATCTTATAGAATGCTCATTTGCTTGTTAGGCCTCACCTACCCCATCCCCTTTAAGGGAAGGGAGACCTGTAGAGTGTTTGCTGCTGCTCTTCTCTCTATCATATTTCTTGCACTCACTGCTCCTCTGTCTGGGTCAGTGTGCATTGCAAGCGGGATCTGGGCCCAGTCGTCAGTAAGAGCATGAGCCCTTGGGTCATGGCACTACCCCATTGTGAGGCTCCAAGTTACATGCTGTGGGTGAGCGAGCACATCCAAGCATAGGCTGAACAGGAGCTTGGAAGCACTTGGAGACTTGGAACACTTTTAAGCTCCTCTGAACCTTCATGCACAAGACTGAGAGCCAGCAATGCAATGATGGTCTCTGGGGTAACCTTCAGCCATTTGGAAGCCCTTTTGGACCTGCCACTTAGGAACGGCATGTGCGTTAGGACAGACAGAGGTCGAGGACAGAAGACATGACAAGATGAATGTTGGAACAAGATTCTGAAGACTTGGAAAGACGAAGGCACTGAGGGAGCCCAGCATCGCAGCATGATCTACACAGCCCATGGACTGGTCACAGTCAATGCCAATGGATTGCAGGCTGAAGAACTCAGAAGACAAAAACATGAAAAGACAAAAGGTTGAGCAAGATTCTGCAGACTTGGAACAGATGAAGGCACTGAAGACTTGGGACAGACGAAAGCACTGAGGGAGCCCTGCACCTCAGCCTGCCCTACACAGCCTGTGGGCTAGTCATAGACCATGCCGACAGTGGCACAGACTCAGGCTTGGAACATGACTCTGAAGGCATGGACAAAACAAGGCTGAAGACTCTATAGAATCTTGACAGAATGAAGCTTAGCCGATGTGAAGTGCTAATAAGAACATAAGAACATAAGAAATTGCCATGCTGGGTCAGACCAAGGGTCCATCAAGCCCAGCATCCTGTTTCCAACAGAGGCCAAAACCAGGCCACAAGAACCTGGCAATTATCCAAACACTAAGAAGAACCCATGCTACTGATGCAATTAATAGCAGTGGCTATTCCCTAAGTATAATTGATTAATAGCCATTAATGGACTTCTCCTCCAAGAACTTATCCAAACCTTTTTTGAACCCAGCTACACTAACTGCATTAACCACATCCTCTGGCAACAAATTCCAGAGCTTTATTGTGCGTTGAGTGAAAAAGAATTTTCTCTGATTAGTCTTAAATGTGCTACTTGCTAACTTCATGGAATGCCCCCTAGTCCTTCTATTATTTGAAAGTGTAAATAACCGAGTCACATCTATTTTATTTATTTATTTTATTTATTTATTTAAAGGTATTTATATACCGTTTTTTAAAATAAAATTTTATCAAAACGGTTTACAACATGTTAAAAATAAAATAAAAATAAAATATAACTAAAATAAACTTAAATACATAAATTTGACTAAATAGCTAGATGATAACTAGCTAAAAACAAATTATTAATTAAAATTAGAATAAAATAAAGGTAGCGTGCCTTGAGCAAGGAGGGCAGGGAGGGTAAAAGGGGAACGAGAAGGGACAAATTGTAATATCCTTAAAGAACACTGATGGGAAGATAGGGGAAGGGAGAAGTTAAAGTGACATGTAACTGATGAGAGAAATTTGGGAGATGAAGCTTCATTTATGATCAGGGGGTTGCTTAGTGGAAGTATTAAATGCTTGTTGAAAGAGGAATGTTTTTAGAGCTTTTTTGAAATGATGAGGATTTGATATTAAGCGAAGAGGGTTGGGTAGTGAGTTCCAGAGTGATGGTCCTGCTACTGAAAAAGCTCTTTTCCTGGTGATGTCTAATCTGGCCTGTTGTGGTGATGGAATGTCTAAGAGATTTTGAGTAAGTGATCTTAAGTGTCGGGTGGGTTTGTAAATACGGAGTAAGGTGCAAAGCCAGGTGGATGAGGAATTATTAATTAGACTGTGAATGATTGAGATTACTTTATATTTTATCCTGTACTTTATGGGTAGCCAATGAAGAGAATGTAGGATGGGTGTAATATGATTGCGAATGGAGGTACCGGATAATAAGCGAGCAGCACTATTTTGAACTAGTTGTAGCGGATGAATTGATGAATCAGATAGACCTAGATAGAGAGCATTACAATAGTCTAGACCAGAGAAAATGAGAGATTGAAGGACAGTCCTGAAATCACGATAGAAAAGAAGAGGACGAAGATGTTTCAGAAGCTGTAATTTATAGAATGATTTCTTTGTTAGGGAGGAAATTTGTTGTTTCATGGATAAATCTGTATTTATGGTTACTCCTAGATTTATGGCGTGACAGTTAATTGGGATGGTTGAACCATTGAATGTGAAATGGGATGGCGGACCTATAGAGGAATCTGTAATGGATGTTAAATGAACCAATTCAGTTTTTGATGGATTTTATTTTAAACGATTATGAGATGGCCAAGAATTAATGGTAGATAGGTAGAGTGAAACTAATGAAAGGGTGTCAGACCAGGAAGTTTTATAGGGTACCAGAAATTGAATGTCATCTGCATAAATTTTGAATTGTAAATTGAGTGAAGATAAGATGTGGCAAAGTGGAAGAAGATATATATTGAATAGTATGGGAGACAATGAAGATCCTTGGGGAACGCCAGAGGGAATTGTGTAGGGAGTGGAAAATTGATGATTGATATTAACTTGTTGAGGGCGATCTGTAAGAAAGGATGAAAACCAACTTAATACTGTTCCAGTGATACCTATTGCTTGTAGTCCTGAGATGAGAATTTGGTGATCAACCGTATCAAATGCTGCTGAGATGTCTAAAAATACTATAATATAGTCTGTGTATGAATCAAAGGCCCGGAATAATGTGTCAAAGGTAGATAGAAGAAGTGTTTCTGTAGAGTGTCCCTTTCTGAAGCCATGCTGGTTAATGTGGAGAATGTTATTTTCGGATAGAAAATCGGAAAGTTGACATAAGACTGCAGATTCTATTAGTTTAGCTAATGATGTGAGAGAGGCGATAGGTCTGTAATTATTGAGATCAGCTGTACCTTTTGTTTTTGATTTTAGAATAGGTAGAATGGATGTTTTTTTCAAATTGGATGGGAATTGTCCTGTTTCTAAAGATTGGTTAACTAGACTACTAAGAAAAGAGTATGCATGATGACCAATAGCTTTAAAGAAAGCTCCTGAACAAGGATTGTATGGTGAGTTTGAGGGTTTTTGTTTGCTGATTATAATTTGAATTGAATTGTCTGAAACTGGATTAAATTCGGACCATTGATAATTAGGTTCTTTCTTGACACAGGTGGGGTAAGGTAGTTGTGAGAATTCTGTGGAGATGGTGGTTACTTTTGTTTTAAAGTGGTTGGCAATTTTATTGCAGAATGTTGTATCGTGTTCTGTGAAGTTTTCGTTGTGTGGAGTAATTAATGTTTTAACTATATTGAATAAAGTATTTGGATTTCCATTGGCTTTAGAGATTAACTTTCCATAATAGAGTTTTTTGGCTTGATTTATTTCTTTGTAATAGTGCCGAAGGGTACATCGATATGTGTTTTTTGCTTCGGTTGTTTTTTTATGTCGCCATTTTCGTTCCAACTTTCTAAGGTGTGTTTTAAGTTGATGTAAAGATTTTGAGTACCAGGGAGCATTGGTCTTTTGTTTCCTGTTATTTATTTGGTGTTGTTTATATGGAGCGATCAGATCTAACGTAGAGGTAATAGCTGAGTTCCATTTAGATATTGAGTCTTCAATATTTGATGATATGGAGGTAGGTAAATTGGGTGTTACTGCTTCTACAAATGCATCTTGGTTGATAAATTTCCTTTTAACTATTGTAGGTTGTTTTCTAGTTGTGTGTCTACTATGCTCTAGAGTAAGAGAAAAGTGAATTCTGTGATGATCTGACCAGGGGATGGGAATTACTTTAGTATCTTTCGAGGTTGGTGTGAAGGAGAGTGAATTAAAAAAAAAAACACACAAGGTCTAGAATTTGGCCTTTTATATGAGTTGGAGTTTGAATAAGTTGTTCCAATCCTAAGCCGGCAAAAGAGTCTAAGAGTGAGTTTGTAACTGTAGATGGAGTGAGTATATGTGCATTGAAGTCACCTAATAATATAGTTTTACTTAAGTCTACAGGAAGTGTTGTAATGGCTTCTAGAAAATTGGAGATCTCTGAATTGAGACAACCAGGTGGGCAGTAAATAATGCCTATATTTAATACTGTCGTAGTAATTAGTAGAATTTCAAAGGAACCAGAGAAGGTTATTTGTTTCTTTATCGGTTTCAGTGAGGATTTTATGATGGCTAAGAGACCTCCACCTCTACGGTGTGCTCTTGGTTCTGATATAGTAGTATAACCAGGGGGGGTTAAATTGTTTACAGTAACAATATCAGTATTGGTTAACCAGGATTCCGTGATTAAGAAGAAGTCTGGTTTGTTTGCGTAAACAAGATCTAATAGAATGGGAACTTTCTTTCGAACTGACTGAGCGTTACATAGAATAAAAGACAGAGTAAACATAGCTGGGAGATACAAAGTAGACATTATAGACGTTAGAGTTCGGTTAAGACATTTCTTATTTTCACCCTCAGGTGTTGTCCTTTTTTCATTATTTAAATGTATCCGGTTGTACTTTCCCTGGCCAGTGATCGTGGGGATTTCCATTGTATATAGATAGAACAAAGATGTTAGATATTTTCACACAGTTGAGTAGGTCGAAGGGATCGAAACGAAGGGGCGAAACAAAGGGGCAAGCCCCTTTTTCACGCCCCTTCGTCGCGCGGCGCACGGCGCGCGGCGCCTGAGAAAACGCCTCGGTTTTATGCAGCCGTCGCCTCCTGATGATGTCAGCGTGGGGGCGTTGCCTTGCTATCGGCCGGCTGTCTAGGCGCGGGTTTGAGGCAGAGAAATGGCAGCAGAGTCCAGCAATTAAAACAGAACAGCAGTGCTCTCAGGTGGTAAGTAAGAGAGCAAATCGGAGGCCCAGGCACGAAGCCCCTCCAAAAACGCCGCGGTTTTATGCAGCCGTCGCCTCCTGATGATGTCAGCGTGGGGGCGTTGCCTTGCTATCGGCCGGCTGTCTAGGCGCGGGTTTGAGGCAGAGAAATGGCAGCAGAGTCCAGCAATTAAAACAGAACAGCAGTGCTCTCAGGTGGTAAGTAAGAGAGCAAATCGGAGGCCCAGGCACGAAGCCCCTCCGAAAACGCCACGGTTTTATGCAGCCGTCGCCTCCTGATGATGTCAGCGTGGGGGCGTTGCCTTGCTATCGGCCGGCTGTCTAGGCGCGGGTTTGAGGCAGAGAAATGGCAGCAGAGTCCAGCAATTAAAACAGAACAGCAGTGCTCTCAGGTGGTAAGTAAGAGAGCAAATCGGAGGCCCAGGCACGAAGCCCCTCCGAAAACGCCGCGGTTTTATGCAGGCGTCGCCTCCTGATGATGTCAGCGTGGGGGCGTTGCCTTGCTATCGGCCGGCTGTCTAGGCGCGGGTTTGAAGCAGAGAAATGGCAGCAGAGTCCAGCAATTAAAACAGAACAGCAGTGCTCTCAGGTGGTAAGTAAGAGAGCAAATCGGAGGCCCAGGCACGAAGCCCCTCCGAAAACGCCGCGGTTTTATGCAGCCGTCGCCTCCTGATGATGTCAGCGTGGGGGCGTTGCCTTGCTATCGGCCGGCTGTCTAGGCGCGGGTTTGAGGCAGAGAAATGGCAGCAGAGTCCAGCAATTAAAACAGAACAGCAGTGCTCTCAGGTGGTAAGTAAGAGAGCAAATCGGAGGCCCAGGCACGAAGCCCCTCCGAAAACGCCGCGGTTTTATGCAGCCGTCGCCTCCTGATGATGTCAGCGTGGGGGCGTTGCCTTGCTATCGGCCGGCTGTCTAGGCGCGGGTTTGAGGCAGAGAAATGGCAGCAGAGTCCAGCAATTAAAACACTTGTTCAAGACCTCTCATGATCTTAAAGACATCTATCATATCCCCCCTCAGCCATCTATTCTCCAAGCTGAACAGCCCTAACCTCTTCAGCCTTTCCCCATAGGGGAGCTGTTCCATCCCCTTATCATTTTGGTAGCCCTTCTCTGTACCTTCTCCATTGCAATTATATCTTTTTTGAGATGCAGCGACCAGAATTGTACACAGTATTCAAGGTGCGGTCTCACCATGGAGCGATACAGAGGCATTATGACATTTTCTGTTTTATTCACCATTCCCTTTCTAATAATTCCCAACATTCTGTTTGCTTTTTTGACTGCCACAGCACACTGAACCGACAATTTCAATGTCTTATCCACTATGACGCCTAGATCTCTTTCTTGGGTTGTAGCACCTAATATAGAACCTAACATTGTGTAACTATAGCATGGGTTATTTTTCCCTATATGCATCACTTTGCACTTATCCACATTAAATTTCATCTGGTTTGAAATATTTGAAATATTTATTATTTCTATGAATATGATTTTACTATTGTGATTGGTGTTTTATATTTCTTAATTTGATTAATGTTTTATGAAGAATGGTAATATTTCTGTTTTTCCATTATTACTCTGCATATAGAGTCTGACTTGTTGTGGGTTCCAGTTCAGTTGTTCTCAGAACTTTTCTGTTTATACTTTCTGATCTCTTTATTCTGTATTTAGTGAGTGTCTGCTGTGTTCTGCATTTGTGACCGAGATGAGGTATTTAGGTGAGGTAATTAGCTGGTATGTAATTTCTGTGTAGGAATTTATAGCAGCTTAGTTTCCTAATAAGAGTTTTATTGGTGTTCTAGGACCTGGTGTAATATGTGCAGTGCTGCCTTTTCATAGATAAGATTATTAGGATTGTTTTGGTGTGGGAGGTTTACTATATTGTAATAGTAATTCCATTTATTCATAGCTTTCTGAGGGCCAAGCCTATACCCAACAAAAGTCTAATTCCATAGGAGTTCCAAGGGTATGTTTTGCAGTGTTTTCAGGTTCACACCACAGAAGTGCATGTAAATATAATATGCATGTTTTAAATGTTATTATTGCCTCAAAAGACTGTACTTTTGAATGTTCTTTTTCATGTAAAATTTGTTATAAATGCATAATTTAATTGTGTGTATCTGTAAAGGGTGTGGGGGCTTGTTGGGGTGGGGGGGAAGGTGGCGTGTGTACAAGGCTGTAAGGTTGTCCTAGGGTATCTCATACTCTTCCCTATCCATTGGTTCTGGGGTGGGAGGAGGGGCATGTCAGTTTTAAAAAATATAGATTGCAGGATGGAGCTGGGCTTTATTTGATGGGCCTGGGACAGACACTGAATGAATTGGGGGAGGGGCGCAGCACAATCATTTTTCACACAGAGCAGCAATAAAGCTAGCACCGACCCTGCAGACCATCCCTTATCATTGATAAGGATGTTAAACCTTAGACTTGTTTAAAATATTCTGCATCTTGGATCGGGTACCCTGCCATAGTTCTGGTGTTGTCATGCCCCGGCACAGGCTGCTGTGTTGGGGCACTCGGGACTGTCCCCGGACTGCCCCCAGACCACATCATGCCCCTGGCCCCGCCACTGGACCACTGTCTTGTCCCTGGCCCTGCCCCCAGCCCTCTGCCATGCCCTGGTCCCGCCCCCGGACTGCTGCTGTGCCCCCAGCCCTGCCCCCGGACCACCCATTTTGGAAAGCCAAGGGACATACGCGCGTCCCGGGGCTTGCGCGTGCAGGGGTTGATTTTCGGGTGTTACACACATATCTTACGCGTGTAACCCTTTGAAAATCTACCCCTTAGGGCATAGTTAAGCTCTGACATTCATTGCCAGAGGATGTGGTTACAGCAGTTAGTGTAACTGGGTTTAAAAAAGGTTTGGATAAGTTCCTAGAGGATAAATCCATAAACTGCTATGATGGTAATTAATAAGCAATAGTAGCTTGTGATCTATCTAATATTTGGATACTTGCCAGGTACATGTGACTTGGATTGGTTACTGTTGGAAACAGGATACTGGACTTGATGGACATTTGGTCTGACTGAGTGTGGCATATCTTATGTTCTTATGTTCTTATGTAAATGTCGATGGGAGACAACAATCCAATTTCTGCCCATGACATTGCCTGAGTTTGAGTGGAATGGCCCTGAATCCGACTAGGTAATGGCTTCCCAGCATCCATATATGCGGTCAAGACTACCTCTTAAATCCAGCAAGCTATTGTAGCCCGCAAGAGTGATTCTCCCTGTCTAGGTCTGCCATGGAGGACAAACAGGTAATCTGACCTATGCAAAGGCCCAGTGGCCTCCAGATACCTGACAACAAACCACTAGAAATCCAAGGGCTGCAACAAATGAGACTTTTCTACATCTCTTTCCCTGACCAGAGGTGGCAGGGAATTGGAGTGGTTCAATTGAAACTCAGAAACCATTTATGGTTAAAAGAGAAATGGCTCCAGGCAATACAAGACCTGCAACAAGGAAACCCTACCTGCCGAACAATTTGCTACAAGGAGCACTTTTCTCAAGATCAGAAACTACACGGACAGAGTACATAGCAGACGAAAAGTAGGGCCTACCAAAAAAATCCAAAACCAAATTGAGATTCCATAGGGGCACTGGAAACTCAAAAGAGGACAAACATGTTCCACTCCTTTCAGAAAATGAACCACATCAGAATGAGCCAACAAGGATCAACTATTGACCGAACCCCTGAAACAGGCAAGAACAGTTACTTGTACCCTTAAGGAATAAAGGGTCAAGCCTTTAGTCAAGCCATCCTGCAAAAATTCCAAAATGAACGGTAATTTGACCAAATAAAGAAGAGTACCGTGATCCTCATATCAGGCCTCAAACACTCTCCAAATCCGAGCATAGGACAAGGAAGTGGAGAACTTCACTGCCACAGAGTATCCACATTTCAGCAATCGAGCCCTGTCAAGGGCCATACCGTAAAACAAAATTGAGTCGGATCTTCGTGAAGGACAGGCACTAACTACTGAAAAAGGTTTCTGTGCGCCGAAAGTTGAAGAGGCGAATCCACCAGGAACCTCCGCAGATCTGCATGCCATGGTCTCCTGGGACAATCCAGAGCAACCAAGATCACTATCCCTCTGTGGCAATCTATCCTTTGAATCAATCTGCCCAACATGGGCCATGGAGGAAAGGCATACAGCAACTTGTCTTCTAACCACTCCTGCACTAGGGCATCAATCCCCAATGACCTCAAATCTGTTCTGCTGCTGAAAAATCATGAAACATTTGCAGTGTGCAAAGTTGCCAACAGGTCCAGAATGGGAGACCCCAGTGATCCTGAATCAGCTGAAACTCCTCATTTGTCAATGCCTACTCTCCTGGGTCTAGACTCTCCCTGTTAAGAAAGTCTGCTCTTACATTGTCTTAGCCTGCAATGTGTGAGGCTGAAATCATCTGGAGTTGCACCTCTGACCATTTCATAAGATGATCTATTTGGTACCTCCTTGCCAATTGATTTAAGCCACAGTCATTGCATGGTCCGACATTATATGGCTTGAGCAACCATGCAGCCTGTCATTGAACTGTAAACATGCCAACCGGATCATCCTGGCCTCCAGGCAATTGATGTTCCAGAGAGACACTTTGGCACTCCAGTGCCCTTGTGCCATCAGCTCCTGACAGTGAGCTCCCCAACCAAGGAGACTATTACAAGAGTGGATTCTTGGGCCGGCGGAGGAGGGAACCAATGGGGAGGAGCCCCAGAGGGCCCTTCCAATGGCAAGTGAGGCTATAGGGGACCTGAGACCCCTCGGGACCTTCACCACTACCAGCCCTCCACGGACATAGGTGGAGCATCGGGCATCTTCCTGGAAGGCCAAGACAAAACTAAAGGTTTTAGTAAAGAGGTATGGAAAGCATTATGGATCTTCAAGGAGGCTGGCAAGTGAAGTTGATAGGTCACTGAGCCCAGTTGCCGAAGGATGGAGAAGGGACCAATGTAGTGAGGTGCAAGTCGCATGGAAAGTACCTGTAATCAGATAAACCGGGTACTGAGCAAAACCTTTTGGCTAGGTCGATATTGAGGTCCGGCATGGCGATGAAGATCTGTGAATTTCTTGGCTGAACTACGGGCTTTGAGGAGCATCTTTCGCACCTGTGTCCACAGATTTTTCTGGTTCTCTGCTGTCATCTGGGCAGCCAGCGAGGACACTGGAAGTGATAATGGAATAGGAGGAAGCGGCTGCTTGTCATAGACTATCTGGAAAGGGGAAGCCTCCATGGCAGTGCAGGGATGAGAACTATGTGAGAATTTGGCCCATAGGAGTAGTTCAGCCCAATTGTCTGGGCATCATTGATGTACATTCGCAGAAATTGTTTAAGGGAGCGATTCGTCCTCTCTGCCTGGCCATTCGCTTGTGGGTGGTAGACTGAAGTAAGATCCAGATGGACGAGGAATTTCTTACAGAGATTTTGCCAGTACTTGGCGGTGAATTGTGGGCCACGGTCTGAGGAAATGTGCTGGGGTAGGCCGTGGAGTAGAAAAACATGCTGGATAAAAAGTTGTGCTAGGCGCAGAGCTGAAGGAAGAGAGAGCAGAGTCATGAAGTGGGTCATCTTGGAAAATCGATCCACGGTGGCCCAGATAACAGTGTTCCCTCCGGAGGGAGGTAGGTCTACTAGAAAGTCTGTTGAAAGGTGCATCCAGGGTTCACTAGGTGGAGGCAGAGGCTGGAGCACGCCCGTGGGTGCTTTTTGTTGGGCATAGGTTGGGCAGGAGTCCACATAGGCGTGAATGTCCGAACGCATACCGGGCCACCAGTAGTAGTGTAACAGACGTGCCAGGGTTCTCGCCCGTCTGGGGTGTCCAGCAAAAGGAGAATCGTGATCCCAAGCCAAGACTCGGCTCTGAAGTCTGCGAGGCACCACTGTCTTCTCTACGGGAACCATCTGGGTGGCTGCAAGGATAACAAATGCAGGGTCAATGATGTGACTCACACTATCAGGTGCCTCTTCCAGGGAGAAGGACCATGAAAGGGCACCTGCACGTTGGTTCTTTGAGGCAGGATGATAATGCAGCTCAAAATCAAAGCTCGTGAAGAAGAGGGCCCAACAAGCCTGGCGGGGGTTGAGGCGCTGAACCTGGTGCAGGTGCTCCAAATTCTTGTGGTCAGTATAGACCATTATACGATGCTGGGCACCCTCGGGCCACTGGTTCCACTCTTCAAAGGCCATTTTGACCGCCAAGATCTCTTGATCACCTATCGAATAATTCTGTTGAGCTGGAGTGAACTTCTTGGAAAAGAAGGCATTGGGAAGTACCGTCCCGGCCGAATCGAGTTGACTTAAAATGGCCCCGACTCCTTCAGAGGAGGCATTTACTTCCAGAATGAAGGGAAGATGGGGATCTGGATGGCAGTGGCAGGATTGATACAAAAAGGCCCATCTTAAGGCCTGAAAGGCTTCCTCAGCCTAGGCAGGCCAGTCTTTTACCAGAGCTCATTTACGGGTTAAACTGGTCAGAGGTGCCGCCAGGTGGGAGTAATTCTTGATGAAGCTTCGGGAATAGTTGGTGAAGCCTAAGAAGCGTTGAAGACTGAGTAGGCCTGTCAGCCGAGGCCAATTCAGAATACTTTTCCTCTTGGCTGTGTCCATTTTGAACCCCTGGTTGGACACTATATAGCCCAGGAAGGGCAGCACAGTCCTGTCAAAGAAGCATTTCTCTAATTTTGTATAGAGACAGTTCTCTCTCAAGAGCTTCAGGACTTGACATATATGCTGTCGATGAGTTTGCAGGTTCTTGGAATATATCAAAATGTCGTCCAGATAAACGACTAGCAGACGCATAGGAGGTTGTGGAGGATCTCATTCATCCAGTTCTGGAAGACGGTGGACACATTAGAGAGTCCAAATGGCATGACTTGATACTCGTAATGGCCGTTTCTTGTGTTAAATGCCGTCTTCCATTCACCACCCTCCTTGATTCGGACGAGATTGTATGCACCTTGCAGATCTAATTTAGTAGAGACCTGGGCCCCCTGTAGGCGGTCAAAGAGATCCATTATCAGAGGCAAGGGGTAGCAGTCCTTGACCATAATCACGTTCAGGCCACGATAGTCTATACAGGGCTGGAGAGACCCGTCCTTTTTCCCCATGAAAAAGAATTTGGCTCCAGCCGGTGATTTGGAAGGATGAATGAACCCATTCTGGAGGTTTAACCAGATATAGTCAGTCATGGCTTGGGTCTCCGGTTCCAAGAGTGGGTATACTCTGCCGCGAGGAGGTGTGGAGCCCAGAATCAAGTTGACAGCACAGTCCGATTGCCGATGGGGCGACAAGGTGCTAGCTGCTTTCTTAGAGAATACATCTGCGAAGTGAGCATATTGAGGCATTAGTCCCGCCAGAACTTCAGAGATAGGTTCAGGAGAAAGCTCGCCGGAAGCCAGGAAACATTTAGGGCAGCAGGAGGAACCCCAGTGGTTGACTCGGAGAGATGTCCGGTTGATCTGAGGATTATGCTGCATGGGATACCCAGAACCACCGGGTGAATGGCCTTCTGTATGATATAGAAGGAGATGTGCTCACGATGCCCAGATTCAGCAAGGCACTCCAGCAGAAGGGTTGTATTGGTGATCCTACCTGGCAAGGGTTCTCCATGGATTGATGAGAGGACCAGTGGAAAAGGACAAGGCTAAGTGGGAATTGATAACATCCACAATCTCTTGCATGAGAAAATTCCCATCAGCCCCTGAATCCACCAGAGCCAGGGTAGGAAGGCTGCAGTCCTGGAAGGTCAAAGTCACCAGCAAGGTGAGTGGAGGGACAGGAGCAGTTAGGCCTAGGGTCAACCCTCCTGTGACTCCTAGGCCCTGGAGTTTACCGGCCACACTGGACATTGGACCAGGAGATGTCCAGAACCCCCACAATCAAGGCAGAGACCTGAGCAGCGCCGCCTTTGGCGTTCCTCTGGTGACAAGGGACCCCGGGCCAGTTGCATGGGCTTGTCTGGAGAGGCCTCAGAGGATGACTGTGGGGAGTTGATAAGGTGCAAATTTTCAAGGTGTAGTCCATCAGGGAACGACAACCCTGTCTGAGATGAAGGAGTTCCGTGCTGACTTGCGACTGCTGCCCAGGGGTTTCGAAGATGGCTCAAAAATGTGCCAAGAAACTCGAAAGGTCCAGCAGCAGTGGATCTGAACGTTCCTATAAGGGCGAAGCCCAGGCCAGGGCCTTCCCTTCTAGCAGAGACAGAATATAAGTTGTCTTGGTCAAAACATCGGGAAAGAGTGCCGCTTGCAGGGAAAAGTGCATATTGCACTGGTTAAGGAACCCACGACAGTGCTGAGGCTCTCCTGCATAGCGAGGGGGAGCTGGTAAAGGAATCACCGGTCAGGGAGGTGCTGCTGTCAGCGAGCCGGAAGGAGGGCTGGCCTGGACAGAGGTGGCGGCCACAGAATCCAAGCGGGCGTTGAGACGTTTCTTAGAAGTCCCAGTGACTCCAGTACCTTCTGTTATTCCAGGACTCTTTGGGCCAGCCCAGGAATTGCCTGCAATCAGGAGCCTCAGCTAGATCCATGGCCTTGGCTAGCTATTACGAGAGTGGATCCTTGGACTGGCTGAGTAGGGAACCAATGGGGAGGAGCCCCAGAGGGCCTATAGGAGACCCGAGATCCCTCGGGACCTTCACCACTACCAGCCCTCATTCCCCACAGGATGAGCCCTTGGGTACCGGTGCCGGCTGGACTTACAAGGGGTCTCAGGCTGGAGGTGAAGTAGTCTGTAGGCAAGGACGTAGGCAGAGGACGTACCTCGTAGTGAAGCTGGCCGGGGTCTTGGCAGGCAGCAAATCTTATAGTCAGGCAGGCAAGGGTCTTGGCAGGCATCGTATCTCGTAGTCAGGCAGGCAAGGGTCTTGGCATGGAGAAGCAGAAGACAGGAAACAAGTAACAGACAACGGTGGAACCAAACAGAAACTAAAACCAGGAGTAGCCAAGGCAAGGCCTGAGAAGCAGGCCCTGACTTAAATACCTGCAGGTTTGGGAGGAGGAGTCCAGGAGTCAGGAAGAAGACCAGAGCAGGAGCCGCCAGTGTGCCATCCTGCACGTGGCGTCGGCATGGAGGTCTGGAGGGAGGGCCGCGACATGGCTTGCTGGCTGTGACCACTCACTGAAGCGAGATTCCTGGGTCCAAGGAGGTAGAGTCAGCCGAGCTGATAGGTGGAGGGGTCTGACTGCAGTCCCGCTTGGCCGACTTTCGCAACAGAGACTCGCATCCATTTTCAGGAATAGCCAGTCCGGAGAGGATAGTGAAATCCCTTCTGTAGATGATCCTCCTGCAGCCACCACTGCAGGTAGGAGTAGTCCTCCATTGGCAGGTGGAGCTGAATTGAATATCCTAAGACTACAGATTCCATTGAGACAGCAGGGAGCACTGAAGAGGATGCATATGAACCCTCGCCCACAGCACCACTTCCAGGATAGTTGCCATTAAGCCAAGGACCTGCAGGTAAAACTTTACAGTTGGTTGCAGAGTGTTCAACAACAGATGGAGCCAAGCTAGCAACTTCTGAATTTGAGCTTCCGGCAGGAACACCTTGGCCTTCTTTGTGTCAAAATGAACCCTCAGGGATTCCAGGGACTGGGTAGGCTGAAGACTGCTCTTAGCTAGTTCACCACCCGGTCGAGCTCCCGCAACAGGGAAATCACCTTGCGAATCACCAGGCAGCGCTCTCTTCCAGCAACTTGTGAATCAGCCAGTCATCCAAATACGGGTGTACTAGGAGTCCATCCTTTCTCAACTCTACCCTAACTACCATCATTACCTTGGAACAAGTTCTGGGAGCGGTGGCCAGACCAAAGGCAGCACCCAAAACTGAAAGTGGCATTCCAGAACTGCAAACTGCAGGAAGCATATATATTCTAGTTGGATGGGAATGTTGAGATATGTCTCTGACATATCCATAGAGGTAAGAAATTCCCCCAACTGCACGGCCATTATGACTGAGTGCAATGTCTTCATGCGAAAATGCTTCATTTGCAGATGTCAATTGACACCTTTGAGATCCAGGATGGGACAAAAAGAGCCTTTCTTCTTTGGCACAATGCAATAATGGAAAATTGCTCTATATTTTCTTGAGATGTTGGCATTGGGGCCTCAGCCCTCATACTGAGGAACCTTACCAATGCAGTTTCTACTGCCTGTTTTTTTTTTGTTTTTTTTTTTGTGGTGACTGGCAGGGAGACTCCATGAACATGTTCCAGTGAACACTTTAAAACCTCAATGCATATTCCTCTTGTATCACCTCCAGGACCCACTGATCCAATGTGATTTTGACCCACCTCTGATAAAAGAGAGAGAGGCATTTCCCAGTTTCCTGTTCCTGGGGATGGGTTGGCAAATCTTCAGTAGGAGGCTTGGGAGAGTCTACTACCTGAGCCTGCACCTCTTTTGGGTTGTTGGGGATGAAAGGACTGAGACCCACTGAAGGGTTGAGTCCTCTGAAGGTTGCTCCTCTACAGGGTCAAAAATGCTTGGATCCTCTAGCACAATTTCTCATGTGAAGGGTACGCGGTTCCTGCTTCTTATCCTCTGGAAAACAAGGAACCAGAGATTTGCCCCACTTACTGGCCAGATTCTCCTACTCTCAACCAAAGAAAAGCAAGCTGTTAAGAGGCAATGTGGTGAGCTTAGCCTTGGAAGTCACATCAGCCGACCAAGTTCTCAATCATAACTGATGCCTGGCTGCTACTATCGAATACACTCCTCTGGCTGAAGTGAGGATCAAATCATAGTCCACATCTGCCAAGACGGCAAAAGCTGGTTACACAAATGCCTTGGAGAGAAGCAAACAAGAGTGAGCCACCTAGGAACAACAAGAAGCGATCTGCAGGGTAATTGCCACTACTTCAAATGCTCGCTTAAGGATAGTCTCAATCCTTCAAGGCCACTTTGCCTTCCACAGGAATAGTGATCCGTTTGGAGATTGCATATACAAGTGCATTTCCACTTTGGGAAAAACAAAAGCATGCTCTTTCCACTGGATCCAGGGAGGATCCCGTAGGGACCAGGGCCACTTGGATTTAGGTGGGCCTCGCAGGGTCTCCTGAGAGAATGAAAGTCCGGTGTGCCCATGAACACAGGAGCAGCACGATTGGGTTCGAAGGTGGAGGCTGGTTGGAACAAGGAGAACCAGAACAGAGTTGCTGATGACAAGGTGAGGAACAGAGCCAGAATTTGGAGACGAGGTCAGGCAAGCAAGGGTCAAGATCCAGAGGTCAGTCCGAGGAATGGTCAGCAAAGCAGGGGTCAGGTAACGGAGGTCAGATGAGGTGAAAAGCAGGCTCAGGTCTTGAGGCAGGCAGCAGGCAGGTGGGCAGGCAGGCAGGCAGGCAGATCAGGAACAAGCTGAGGTCTTTGAGGCAGGCGGCAGACAGGCAGGCAGGTCAGGAACAAGCTGATGTCAGTACCAGAAGACAGTTCGGGAGTACTACCTGGGTAGACAGACAGACAAACACAGGAACAAGCAGGATGCAGGAACTAGGATGCAGGAACAAGACAGGAACAGAACTGGAACAGAAGGATCCTGGAACGAGACTAGGAACAGGTAGGAACAGGAACAAACACAGAGGCAATCTTAGAGCAAACTGACCCGATTACCAAGGCAAGGAAGCAAGGGCAGGAACTTCCTTATAACAAGGGATCAATCAGGGCGCACTGCGGAGCTAAGACCCGCCGTTGGCCCTACAAGAGTCTGGGTGGTCTGCACGCGCATGTGAAGAGGCATGGCCAACATGGCCGAGGACGCCGAGCCTCGGCGTGAGGCCTGGCGCGCAGTGGAAGGCCTGGCGACCGCCGCCGTGGGATGCCGGGGCATGGCAGGACTGGCAACTACCGCGATGGAGGTCGTCCCGGGACCCACTGTGGAACCATGAAGGTGAGCAGGCCTGCACGCGGGACGGCCACAGGTGGGGCGTGTAACAGTACCCCCCTTTCTAGGCCTCCCCCTACGCAGCTGTGGTTTCTCAGGGTACATTCTATGGAAGGTCTTTAGGATATCCTTATCAAGGATGTTTTGGGAGGGTTCCCACTAATTCTCCTCAGCCCCATGGCCCTCCCAGACTAAGAGGTATTCCCACTTGCCTCGGTGTCACCGGACAGCGAGGACCTCTCTTACCTGGAGAGAAGTATCAGGTTCTGCAGAGATATGAGGAGCAGGAGGGTCTTTACTTGAGGGCCAGGAGATGACCAACGGCTTTAACAGGTACATGTGAAACGTGTTGTGGATACCCAATGAACGAGATAGCTGGAGTTAATATGAGACAGCTCCCACTCTACGGATCACAGGAAATGATCCTATGTATTTTGGAGCCAGGCTATGAGAGGGAAGTCTCAGTCAAATGTGTCAAACACTCAGCCACACTTTCTGGCCAGGTTGAAAGAGTGGAACAGGTCATCTCTGAAGATCAGAGTGCACTTGGTATGTTCAGCAGCTCATGAAAGTCACTCTTTTACTTGGGTTCACACTTGGCGAAGGGTTTGAGCTATGAATTGAGCCGCTGGAGTCGGGACCATCAGAGGCACAGGCAGAGGCAGTCAGGGCTTCCGTCTGAAGACTACTGCAAACGGGGATATGTCAGTGTCTGCTGCGACATGGGTATTGTGCGACAGCTCAGCCCAGGGGAGAAGATCTGACCAATTATTTTGCTGATCATTTTCTTAGGAGCGTAGGAATGTCTTCAAGATACGATTGGTCCTTTCAGCCTGCCCATTGGCCTGGGGATGGTAGGCCGACATATAACTCAGCGAAATGTCGAACTTTCGACACAAGGAACGCCAATACTTGGTGGCAAACTGTGATACAACAAGCCTTCGATAAAGAGAATGATGCAAGCAAATAAATAAGGATAAGCGGATATAGAACACCCAGCTCATAATCTCCAGATACTACATGGAAATTATTTTATCCCTCAGATAATCGTAGTCAACAAACTGACAGGTTGAATAGCAAAAACATATATTCTCCCATGAGAATTTAATCAATGTAAATTCCATGTCATAAACCAAAGAGTACTTAAATGTGTAGTTGTTACCGGATAATATTGGCACCCTCTATGTATAGTATGATCTACTTTTTTTGTTTGATATATGTGCCCTATTGTAAACCGTTATGATGGTAAATAACTTAATGATAATATATAAAAACTTTTAAATAAATAAATACAATCTCCTTGGGGAGTCCATGGAGGTGAAATATGTTTTTCAGGAAGAGCTTTGCCAGTTCCGGGGCTGAAGAAAGGCCCAGCAAAGGAATAAAGTGACCCATTTTTGAGAACCAGTTGAAGCAACCCAAATCACTGTGTTATTCTGGGAAGGAGGTAGATCAGTAATAAAGTCCATCGAAATGCTGGACCATGGCTCGGTAGGTGCTGGGAGAGGCTAAAGCAAGCCCCAAGGCGTTCCTGTTGGTGGTTTTTGCTGGGCGCAAGTGGGACATGAGTCCACATAGTTTTGTGAATCTTGCACCATAGTAGGCCACCAATAGTGCCTTTGCAGCATTTCTAGTGTCTTGGCATGACCAGGGTGGAGTCATGAGCCCACTTTAAGATGGGCTCACGTAGCCGGCAGGGAACGACGGTCTTTCCAACAGGGACTGTGGTAGTTTCAGCAAGGGAAATACAAGCAGAGTCGATAATGAAGCTAGGAACTTCCAGGATGTCCTCAGGCTCGAATGATCTGGAAAGCGCATCAGTGCGCAAGTTCTTGGAACCAGGATGAAAGCAAAGGTTGAAGTCGAACCTTTCGAAGAATAAGGCCCACCGGGCCTGACGAGGGTTCAAATGTTTGAGATGTTTGAGATGTTCGATGTTTTTGTGGTCAGTGAAGATGGTAAACTTATGTTGCGCCCCTTCCAACCAGGGGTGCCAATCTTGAAGCGCTAGTTTGACCGCAAGGAGTTCGTGGTCACCAACGGTGTAACATTGTTCTGAGGGGGAAAACTTATATGAGTAAAACGAGCAGGGAGTTAGCTTGCCCATGGGAGAGTGTTGACTCAGAACAGCTCCAGCACCGATCGCGGAGGTGTCGACCTCCACAACAAATGGATGTTTAGGATCCGGATGAAAGAGACAAGAGCCAGAGCTGAAGGCTTCTTTGATCCTCTGGAAGGCAGCAATTGCTTTAGGCATCCAAACTCGGGTGTTGACCCCTTTCCTAGTCATAGCAGTGAGTGGGGCAACTATGGAAGAGTAATTCGCAATGAAGCTCCGGTAATAATTGGTGAAGCCTAAAAAGTGTTGCAATGCTCGAAGGCCTACTGGCTGAGGCCAGTCACGGATTCCCTGAAGTTTTTCCAGGTCCATTGAAAATCCACGATCAGAGATGATGTATCCCAGAAAGGGAAAGCGATTCTGCTCAAATAGACATTTTTCCAGTTTTGTGTACAAATGATTCTTTCTCAGACGTTGGAGGACAATGTGGATGTGTTCATGGTGGGATTCTATGTCATTAGAGAAGATCAGATTGCCATTGAGTTATACAACTACGAAATTGTACAGGAGATCTCGGAAGATTTCATTCATGAGGCGTTGAAAGAGGGCTGGGGCATTACAAAGCCCAAAAGGCATTACCACATATTCATAGTGGCCATCTCTGGTAATAACGCTGTCTTTCAAATGTCATCAGGTAGGATGCGTACCAAGTTGTACACACCTCTCAGGTCCAGTTTGGAAAAGATTTGCGCCCCTTGAAGGCGATTGAACAATTCACTAATGAGGGGTAGCGGGTATCGATCCTTATGAGTTATCGCGTTGAGACCCCGGTAATCAATACAGGGACGTAGTCCACCATCCTTTTTCTTCATGAAGAAGAACCCCACTCCTGCGGGGGAATCAGATGGACGGATAAAGTCTTTCTCTAGATTCTCTTTAAAGTATTCTGACATAGCCTGAGTCTCAGGCTGGGACAATGGATAGGTTCTGCCTGTGGGAGGCATAATGCCCGGCAGGAGTTAAATAGGACAGTTGAACTTGCGTAATGGAGGCAAGGTATCCGCTTTCTGCTTAGAGAAGACATCACTGAAGTAAGAATACTGCAGAGGTAAACCTGGAAGGGTAACGGGTATGACAGGGGATACGGGATGCAGACAAGTCTTTTGGCATTTAGGGCCCCACTATACCAACTTCAGGGACTGCCAATCTAACTGGGGTTTGTGGACCTGGAGCCAGGGTAGCCCCAGGATTACCGGATGAGTTGAGCATTTTAGGAGTACCCACAGTGAGATGGATAGCCACTGTCCGGTGAGTAATGAGACCTGGAAGATGTTCTCCCTGAATGGCGGCAATACAAAGACTCACCTCTAGGGGTTGGAGAGGTATTTTCAAGAGTTTGACGATGTTGTCCGTAATGAAGCTACCGCTCGCTCCAGTATCGATTAGAGCAGTGGTCGCAAAGGTGTGGGCCTTGATGCCCAGGGATACAGGAAGCAAGAGTTGAGGGCCAGAAACAGTTGCGCCCAAGCTCGGGACCCCCACCTGGCTCAGGTGTTGCAGTTTCCTGGATGGATGGGGCAAAACTGCAGACGATGTCCAGAAGTGCCATAGTAAAGGCAAAGCCCCTCCTTTTGCCGACGGAGATTCTCGGTCGGAGACAATCGCCCACAATTCGCCTCCATAGTTTCTACTATGGAAGAAGGTGGTAGTGCAGGAATCTTCGCTGGACTGCAGGGTGCACCTGCGGGGGGTACTGGAGGAGGGCATGGAGCCTTTACTTCTAGATGTCTTTGCCGGAGGCGATGATCAATCCTCACGGCAAGGGAGATCAAGTCTTCCAGAGACGTGGGAGTCTCATGGACATTCAGCTCATCTTTCAGAGCACAGGAGAGTCCATCTAGGAAGATGGCTTGCAGTCAATCTTCTTTCCACCCAAGTTCTGTGGCCAAGGTCCGAAACTCCACTGTGTATTCGGAGAAGGTCCTTGATCCTTGACGGAGGTGGAGTAAGCTATGACTAGCGATAGCCATGCAAACTGGGTCTCCGAAGGTCTGCTTGAATAGAGCAATGAAGTCAGAGAGCTTAGAGAGGATGGGATCAGAACGTTCCCATAAGGGAGAGGCCCATGATGCCAGAGCCTTCCCTTCCAAACGGGACAGGATGAAGGTGACTTTAGTGATCTCCCTCAAAAACAATGAAAGTTGTAGTGCGAACTGCATAAAGTACCTATTAAGGAAGCCACGACAGGAGCGTGGATCCCCATTTTACCTGGGGGGTTTAGGAAGTGCTAGAGCTGCTTTGGGAAGCACAGTGACTGAGAGGCCCACTGGGTTGGCCATTGCTGTATATTGTAATTGAGAGCACAGTTCTTCCACCGAAAAGGCCAGCGTCCTTAAAGCTTGATGATGTTGTTTCACTATGGTGGCCAGTCCTAGTAGGGCACTGGAGGCAGGAGACTCCACTGAGTCCATGGCCTTGGCAACCTGTTGCGCTCGGGGGTGGACCCTTGTCCTGGGACAGTGATGGAACACCTCCTGAAAGGGAACATGAGGTAACTGCCCTCAGGGGTTGGAGCACTGGAGGAATCAGAGGCTGTGAAGAGCTTCACCACTGGAAGCTCAAGGTCCCCCCAGGAGGAGCCCGTAGGGACCCGTGCTGCTTGGACTTAGGTGGGCCTCACAGGGTCTCCTGAGAGAATGAAAGTCCAGCATGCCACGGACACAAGGGGAGTGCGATCAGGTTCGAAGGTGGAGGCTGGTTGGAACAAGGAGAACAAGAACAGAGTTGGTGATGACAAGGCGAGGAACAGAGCCAGAATCTGGAGACGAGGTCAGGCAGGCAAGGGTCAAAATCCAGAGGTCAGTCCGAGGAATGGTTTGTAAAGCAGGGGCCAGGTACAGGAGGTCAGATGAGGTCAAAGGTAGGCTGAGGTCTTGAGGCAGGCGGCAGGCAGGCAGGCAGGTCAGGAACAAGCTGAGGTCTTTGAGGCAGGTGGCAGGTAGGCAGGCAGGACAGGAACAAGCTGAAGTCTTTGAGACAGGCAGCAGGCAGGCAGGCAGGTCAGGAACAAGCTGAGGTCAATACCAGAAGACAGTCCGGGGGTACTACCTGGGTAGACAGACAGACGAATACAGGAACAAGCAGGACGCAGGAACTAGGATGCAGGAACAAGTCAGGAACAGAACTGGAACAGAAGGATCCTGGAACAAGACTAGGAACAGGCAGGAACAGGAACAAGCGCAGAGGCAATCTTAGAGCAAACCGACCCGATTGTCAAGGCAAGGAAGCAAGTGCAGGAACTTCCTTATATCAAGGGATGAATCAATGCGCGCCGCGGAGCTAATATCTGCCCTTGGCTCTACATGAGTCTGGGCGGTCTGCGTGCGTGCATGTAGAGGTATGGCTAACATGGCCGAGGATGCCGAGCCTGGCGTGAGGCCTGGCGCGCAGTGGAAGGCCTGGCGACCACCACCGTGGGAAGCTGGAGCCTGGCAGAACTGGCAACTACCATGAGGAAGGTCGTCCCGGGACCCACTGTGGAACCATGAAGGTGAGCAGGCCCGTATGCGGGACGGCCGCGGACGAAGTCGTAACATATCCCATGGCTTCCAAAAACATTCTAAAAAATGGTCAACAATGCACTGAGTGGTGGCCAGAGGTGCTCAACTAGACATCTAGAAATTATGTGTCCAACACTTAGGTGCACACACCTAGGTGCTTACCTAGGCAGCCAAAAATTAAGAGCACAAGAAACTTAAGCGCACAGTATCACTTGTGTGCATAAGTAAGTGTGCGGCCACTACATGTTGCTTAATATTGACACACAGACTACAAGGCCTCATTGTGTGCTTAAAATCTGGGTGCACAACCTGGATGCACAGTGAGACGCACATGACGGACTGACAAACTTGTAAAGGGAAGCCTTAGAAGGCACGCAAATAGCCGTTGCTGCCTACTACACGGTGCACAGTGAAAAGCCTCGGAGCGGGGCCTAGCCTAATGAGACTGCTCAACCCATCAAGCCGCCCACGTCCCTTGACCTCCCACAGACTAGAATGGATATCAGACCGGCGTGCTGAGCATGGAGATCAGGGGAGGAGGAAACCCTGTACAACAAAAAACAACTGATTTATGGTTCCCAGTTACATTTAATTGAGTTTATGAAAGTTCTCTTTAATAGTTTTCCTGTATACTTGTGTTAATGTATTCTGCCTTGAGGCGACTGGTTTATGGTTCCCAGTTACATTAAATTGAGTTTATGAAAGTTCTCTAATAGTTTTCCTGTATACTTGTGTTAATGTATTCTGCCTTGAGGCGACTGTTTTAATGTATTTCCGCCCTGGAGGCGACTGTTCAGTTCCTTGTAAACCGGTGCGATATGTATTCTTTACAGGAACATCGGTATATAAAAATTAAAAATAAATAAATAAAAAAATAAACTCCTGCGAAGTCTCTTTTTTTTTTTTTTTTAATTTACCGGAGCTCAGCCATACTTGGCTGAGTACAGAGATGGTCTCCAGCTGTGGGGGGAGAGGGCATGTGCTGTCGCCATCATACTCAGCTTCCTGTACCCGCTGCCTTTCAGTTGCTCAAGCAGCTAAGTCCACGCTGGCAAAACCAGCTACTGGACCAAGGTACACATCTGAAGGACTACGGAAATCGCCTCGGGAATTCTCAACTGGGGGAGGAACCATTTGGTATCAGCGCAGTAGAGTAGGGTGAATTTTATCCTTAATTCTCCTTTATTTTAAAATGAAGCAATCCGCAGTGGGGAGATGCATGTCCACCATCTGCTGGAGTTGGAGAATTCTGGCAGGCTGATATAACTGCAGGGGTGTATATACTGTGACATCAGTTTACTCTGTCTCCATCTACTGGTAGGCATGCATAACCCATTTGTTCTGGAACCATTTCACTGGGTGCTAAGAAAGTAAGATTTTTGGAACACAAGGGGGTTGATCCCAAATTGAAATTTTGCATGATGTTTTTTTTTTTTTTTGGAGGGGTACATGGGGATTTCACAAAGAGATAGTAAATTTACCTTTGGAGATGGAGGCACTTAAGCTTCCAAGATTTTTCATTGACACTTTGAGGGATGGGAGAAGGACCTTGCATGGGCTGCAAGATTCCTTGAAAATATCACTTCCTGGGCCAGGTTTGCCATGTCCAGGAATGTACTTAGTCCCTGGCCATGGCAATGTGCAAAAAAGAAATCATACAAGTTTGCTGCAGATACTAATAAGCTAATTATTGTAGGTTACAATGTTAGCCTCTCAGTAACTTACTGAGGATAATCGAAAAGACTTGATAGATGTAATCAACTGTAATGTAACCTGATCTGCAGTGAATTTTGTGGCATGAAAATATCCATCTGAAAGAAATGGTCTTCAGTTTCCATTTTTTTGGTGGTCAGTGTTGCGGTCTCCACCGCTTCCCCTTCTCTTACTCTGAACAGGGCTCACCTCCACTACAGGAAATGCCACATTCCGCACGCCCGGGACCCCTGCAGCTCCGCCGGTTCCTCATGGCGTCCGCCATTGCTTGCCTGTCTCCCCGCTGCCTCGCGCATGCGCGAGGACGCACACTATGTGCGCACAGCTCCCGGAAGTCTGGCCCCGCCTGTGCTAACGATGCCACGCCCTATGACTGATTTAACCGTCATCCGGACGCCTTCTCCTTGCCTTGCAACGAGGTTCACTACTGCCTAGTAGTTCTGAGTTGCGCTTTCGTCTGTTCCTCGCTCCTGACCTGACCTTTGGATTGCCTTGACTTTGCTTCAGCTTGCCGCCTGCCTCTGACCTCGGACCGTCCCTGACTTTGCTTCAGCTTGCCGCCTGCCTCTGACCTCGGACCGTTCCTGACCTTGCTTCAGCTTGCCGCCTGCCTCAGACCCTGGTCCGTTCCTGGCTCCGCTTCAGCCTGCTCCGGTTCACAGCCAGCTGCAGGCCCCGTTCCAGTCTTCAGCCTGCTCCGGTTCACAGCCAGCTGCAGACCCCGTTCCAGTCTTCAGCCTGCTCCGGTTCACAGCCAGCTGCAGACCCCGTTCCAGTCTTCAGCCTGCTCCGGTTCACAGCCAGCTACAAACTCCGTTCCAGTGTACAGCCGCTCCGGTTCACAGCCAGCTCCAGACTCCGGTCCAGCCTACAGCCTGCTCCAGTTCGCAGCCTGTCTTCAACTCCTGTCTCACAGTCCAGCTTGCCACAGGTGTTGTTGCTGCCCGCTGTCCTACCTTCAGCTGGTCCTTAACCCGCATTGCTGGCCTACAGACTCTTTGTGTTCTCTTTGGACTTTCATTGCTACACCCTCTGCCCAGGCTTTCTCTGTTTATAGACTCTGAGCTTGTCTCCTAAGTCCCAAGGTTCCAGGACCCTACGGGCTCCTCCTGGGGGGTTTCTGGTTCCCGAGTGAACACCGCTAGCCTGTGGCTCCGCCTCCCGGCCTACCCTGCCTCCCTGGGTAGACCGGCCCAAGGGTCCACTATCCTGACTGCAGCACCCAACTGCAACAGTTTGCAAGGCCATGGACTCGGCGGAGTCTCCTAGTCTACAGGCCATTCTGGGGATGGCTCAACGTCTCCAACAACATTGCATTGACACTCTCGCTGCCATGGTAGACCAGCTGGTCTCTCGCCTGGAGGCTTCCACTCGACTGTTGCCCCCCGCAGCTGTATCCACTACAAGTACTCAACTGCCCACGCCTACTCGGTATGCTGGGGACAGCAAGACATGTCGTGGCTTCCTGAACCAGTGTCAAGTGCGATTCACGTTGCTGCCATCTCAATTCCCCTCTGATGCAGCCAAGGTAGCCTTTATCTTCTCCTTGCTGGATGGCAAGGCCCTCGACTGGGCTTCACCCTTATGGGAGCGTTCTGACCCTCTGCTGCAGAATCTGCAGGACTTTCTCTTTAACTTTTGACTGGCCTTCGATGACCCTGCACGACATTCCACCGCGTCCTCTGAGCTCCTACACCTCCGACAAGGGACTCGCCCGGTGTCCGATTATATTATAGACTTCTGAACCCTGGCTATGGAACTCGCCTGGCAGGATGACTGCCTGAAGGGGATCTTCCTCGAGGGCTTGGCGGGTCGAATCAAGGATGAACTGGCAGGAAGGGAGCTACCGGAGGATTTAAATGACCTGATGGACATTGCGGGTAGAGTGGATCGCTGCCTCCAGCAGCGAGATAGAGAAACTCGCTCAAGCCGTAGAACCTCACCTCACCTGTCTGCCTCGGCCCGAACACCGGCTCCCAGGGGTCCTCCCTCTGCTATGTCCACGACAGAACCTATGCAACTGGGCAGGTCTCCACTCACTCCGGAAGAAAGAAGGAGACGACGGTCTCTGGGCCTCTGCCTATATTGTGGGGGCAAAGGACACTTTCTTTCTTCTTGCCCTGAGCGTTCGGGAAACGCTCATGCCTAGGCTACACTGAGGAGCTACACCTAGGCGCTACTGGATCAGCTCCTCTCTGCACGCTACCAGTAACCCTGAAATACCCAGGCGGGGAAATCCAGATTTGGGCCTTCATAGATTCCGGAGCCGAGGGAAACTTTATTGTAGCCGATCTGGTAACACAGCTTGCCCTGCCTACACTGCAGAAGGTCCGTCCCCTGCGGATCTCCTCGATCCAAGGGACCTTGCTTCCAGGAGTGATCACTTGCTCCACAGCACCAGTGACTCTGCAGACCGGCCTGTTCCACTCAGAGGAGATTTCTCTGCTCGTGCTGGAACGAGCAGTACATCCACTAGTGCTGGGACTCCCCTGGTTACGTCTACATTCTCCAGTAATCCAATGGGATGACTTCCAGCTGGTCCGCTGGGGTCCTGCCTGTTTTGAACACTGTCTGCACCTCCCCCGTCCGCCTCGGTCTCTGCACCTCTGCTCTGTGCATCTCCTCCCTGAGCCGTACCTGGGCTTTCAAGACGTCTTCTCCAAGGAGATGGCAGAGATCCTTCCTCAGCACCGGCCATTCGATTGTCCCATTGACCTGCTTCCAGGCACCACGCCTCCTCGTGGCCGAGTATACCCTTTGTCATTACCAGAAACAAAGGCGATGTCCCAATATATCACAGAGAATCTAGCCAAGGGATTCATCCGCCCGTCTCGCTCTCCGGCGGGCGCCGGATTCTTCTTTGTGGCCAAGAAGGATGGCTCCCTCCGGCCGTGTATCGATTACTGCGGTCTCAACGCCATTACCAGGTGGGATCGGTACCCTCTCCCACTCATTCCTGAACTCCTGGATCGCCTCCAAGGTGCTCGCATCTTCACGAAGCTGGATCTCAGAGGGGCCTATAACCTCGTACGCATACGCCCAGGGGATGAGTGGAAGACGGCGTTCAACACCAGGGATGGGCACTACGAGTACCTAGTGATGCCCTTTGGGCTCTGCAATGCCCCAGCCGTCTTTCAACACCTCATGAACGAGGTTCTCCGGGAAATGCTCCATTCACACGTTATAGTTTACCTAGACGACGTGCTCATCTTTTCCAAGGATGTGGACTCCTATCGCCAGCACGTCACGCAGGTTCTCCAGGCCCTCCGAGACAACCACCTCTATGCCAAACTGGAGAAGTGTATATTTGAAGCTGAGTCTCTGCCCTTTTTGGGCTATATCATCTCCTCTACCGGCTTCCGCATGGACCCAGAGAAAGTAGCGGCCATTACCAGGTGGCCTCAGCCCACGGGACTCAAGGCCCTCCAGCGGTTCCTGGGCTTCGCCAATTTTTACAGACACTTTATCCCGCGTTACTCTCACCGAGTGGCCCCACTCACGGCTCTGACCCACAAGGGAGCTGACGCTAAGAACTGGCCTGACGCTGCGGTAGCAGCCTTCTCCGATCTCAAGGAGGCATTTCTCACCGAAGTCTGCCTCCGGCACCCGGATCCCTCCAGACCGTTCATCGTGGAGGTTGACGCCTCCAGTATCGCGGTAGGGGCGGTTCTCAGTCAACACTCCAACTCGGGCCAACTCCTTCCCTGCTTCCTACTTCTCCAGGAAGTTCTCTCCAGCTGAAAATAATTACTCTATCGGGGACAAGGAACTCTTGGCGATAAAGCTCGCCTTTGAAGAGTGGAGGCAGTGGCTCGAGGGATCGCAGCATACCACTACCGTATACACGGACCACAAGAACCTCAAATTCTTATCACAAGCTCAACGACTGAACCCCCATCAAGCCCGCTGGGCCTTGTTCTTCAGCCGTTTTGATTTCATTCTTCAATACCGACCAGCGGCTAAAAATCTCCGGGCGGATGCCCTCTCCCACATTACATGTGCCGAGGAGGATCAAGAATCTCCTCAATTCATCTTGGACCCGTCCAAAGTCTACCTCTCTGCCCTAACTATCCTCTCCCAGGACAGGACAGTGCTCCCTTGCCGGGATCGGCTAACTGCCTTGCGCTGGGCTCATGACTCCCTCATCGGAGGACACGCTGGACGCGAGAGGACCTTGGAGCTCGTCAACCGGTTCTACTGGTGGCCCAACATCCGGCGGGATGTCATCTCCTATGTAAATTCGTGTCCTACCTGCGCACGCCAGAAGCCCAGTCCCGAGTCTCCCTGAGGCCTTCTACAGCCCTTACCGATTCCCACCGAACCTTGGACCCACATAGCTACGGACTTCGTAGTGGACTTGCCCCCGTCCAGTGGGCATACGGTCATCTGGGTTACCATTGACCGTTTTTCTAAGATGGTGCACCTGGTGCCTCTACCGAAACTGCCTTCAGCCCCCGAACTGGCTCGCCTCTTTGCCCAGCATGTCTTCAAACTACATGGACTTCCTCTGGACATAGTTTCAGACAGGGGCTCTCAATTCGTTGCCCGCTATTGGAAAGCCCTCTGTAAATGCTTTAAGGTAAAGCTCAGCTTCTCCACAGCCTTCCACCCCCAGAGCAATGGACAAACCGAGAGAATGAATCGGACACTAAAGGCGTACATTCGGGCTTTCATCAATGACAGACAAGACAATTGGTCCGAACTCTTGCCCTGGGCCGAATTCGCGTACAACAACCAAGTTCACGCTGCTACCGGCAAATCCCCATTCCACCTGGTCTACGGGAAACCACTGAGATCTCCACTACCGCTAGAAGCTCCCAGCGCCTCACCAGCCGTACAGATTACGGCCCGGCAATTACAGACATTGTGGCACTCGACGCAGAAACACCTTCGCCGCTCAGCCGCGTCTGCCAAGCAAGCGGCCGATCGCCACCGAAGACCAGCTCCCACCTACCAGCTCGGGGATCGAGTCTGGCTCAGCACAAAAAACATACACCTCCGGCTCCCATCCCGGAGATTTGCACCCAAGTTCTGTGGGCCATTCCAAGTTGCTGAGCGAGTAGGCCTGGTGTCTTATCGCCTAAGACTACCGTCATCCCTCCGAATCCACAACGTCTTTCATGCATCTCTGCTTAAACCGGTGGTCCTCTCTCGGTTTCATCGCACGCCTCCGGCTCCTACAGATACTGCAGTAACGAGGATCACACTTATCAAGTGCGGGAGGTCCTGGATGTCCGTTTCCACAACCGTAGGTGGGAGTACCTACTAGCATCGGAGGGCTGTGGTGACGAAGATAACACCTGGGAACCCAGCCGCAACATCCTTGACAAGAGCCTTTTGCAGCAGTTTCATCAGGACCATCCAGGAAAACCAGGTCCTCTCAAGAGGGGCCGTAAAGGGGGGGGGTACTGTTGCGGTCTCCACCGCTTCCCCTTCTCTTACTCTGAACAGGGCTCACCTCCACTAATGGAAACGCCGCGTTCCGCACGCCCGGGACCCCTGCAGCTCCGCCGATTCCTCATGGCGTCCGCCATTGCTTGCCCGTCTCCCCGCTGCCTCGCGCACGCGCGAGGACGCACACTATGTGCGCACAGCTCCCGGAAGTCTGGCCCCGCCTGTGCTAACGATGCCACGCCCTATGACTGATTTAACCGTCATCCGGACGCCTTCTCCTTGCCTTGCAACGAGGTTCACTACTGCCTAGTAGTTCTGAGTTGCGCTTTCGTCTGTTCCTCGCTCCTGACCTGACCTTTGGATTGCCTTGACTTTGCTTCAGCTTGCCGCCTGCCTCTGACCTCGGACCGTTCCTGACTCTGCTTCAGCTTGCCGCCTGCCTCTGACCTCGGACCATTCCTGACCTTGCTTCAGCTTGCCGCCTGCCTCAGACCCTGGTCCGTTCCTGGCTCCGCTTCAGCCTGCTCCGGTTCACAGCCAGCTGCAGACCCCGTTCCAGTCTTCAGCCTGCTCCGGTTCACAGCCAGCTGCAGACCCCGTTCCAGTCTTCAGCCTGCTCCGGTTCACAGCCAGCTACAAACTCCGTTCCAGTGTACAGCCGCTCCGGTTCACAGCCAGCTCCAGACTCCGGTCCAGCCTACAGCCTGCTCCAGTTCGTAGCTTGTCTTCAACTCCTGTCTCACGGTCCAGCTTGCCACAGGTGTTGTTGCTGCCCGCTGTCCTACCTTCAGCTGGTCCTTAACCCGCATTGCTGGCCTACAGACTTTGTGTTCTCTTTGGACTTTCATATCTACACCCTCTGCCCAGGCTTTCTCTGTTTATAGACTCTGAGCTTTTCTCCTAAGTCCCAAGGTTCCAGGACCCTACGGGCTCCTCCTGGGGGGTTTCTGGTTCCCGGGTGAACACCGCTAGCCTGTGGCTCCGCCTCCCGGCCTACCCTGCCTCCCTGGGTAGACCGGCCCAAGGGTCCACTATCCTGACTGCAGCACCCAACTGCAACAGTCAGTGATTAAATATTTCATTATAATCTTGGCTTTGTTTGTAACAAATGCAGTTTTTTACAAATAGAGCCCATAAAACTAGATTAATGGAAAAGTACATTCATTTATTATCAGAACCTATTTTTGTGTTATCTCTCCTTTGCACCCATGAAAACTGAGAACATTTATGTATTCTCCACTATCCACACATATTTCTTCACTAGTTAGAGAAAAAGCACTTTGATCATTCATTAGCCAAACAGATGTATGATTTTGGAGAGAATAGAATTAAGAGGAGAAGGGAGGTAATGATAGCAAGAACTGTTGCAGATTTCAGGAAAGCATGGGATATAAAACACACAAAGGATCCTTGGTAGTAAGAGAATAGTAATGAAGAAACTAAGCAGCCTGCACTGAGCAACAGCTACAGCTCAGGGAAACAGTGATATGGCTGCATTTTGCTTACTGGATTGCATGGGGAAACCTCAAGGAATGGCAATTGTATTACTATTGGGGACACAAAGGGACTGAGGGTTGTGTTCTATATGGAAATTTGATCTACTTTGGGTAAATATGCATAACATTTGCTGCTGGGCAGACTAGATGGGCTTTTGGTTATTATCTGATGTAATTAAGACTGGTTAGTGTAAGGGAAGCCTGCATGTATTAGAAACTTCCAAAGTCCTTGTCATTGCTACCAGAATTCTTTTTTCTCCACTTTCTTAAGTTTTGGGGAGAGCTTTTTGCAAAGGGAGGGAGTGAAACACATTCACTGTTTTTTTTTTAGTTTACTCAGCAAATGATCTGATCCTGGTAGTTAGGCAACAGGTAATGCAAATCAATTAATGATACTCTTTTGCTATATTTAAACTAGACTTGGAATGTGACATAATTATATTTTACTTCTACACTAAACTATTGTTGATGGTTTTAGCATTTTTTTTGTTAGGATTTGGCACTTGATCAAATAATTTATATGAAGTTTAAGTGGCTGTAGTTCAGTATGGTAAAACATTTATAATTATAGTGAAAAATAATACAATAATAAAACAATTAACAAGATGTAGAAATAATATTGAATGTATTGATAATCACAAATCAAACTGACCCCTCTGACTCACTAGAAAAAAAATACAACTTTCATAGATAAGATACCAAATTAAAGGTTTTGACGTAGGTTTTTAGAATCATATTAATTTTCAAAAATGAACTTTGATCAGATTGTACAATTGAACAAACCTACTGCACGGAGCTTTAATAGGGAGCAGGACTCTGTCACTTACATACTGATTGTCTATTTGATTTAATTAGAGAGATCATCACAATCACATAACTCAGAGTTTTGCCAGATTTACTATCCACAAAGTTTGGGTGGGGAAAATGAATCAAGGCTTTAAACTTCTCAAAACATAAATGCAAGAAGTGAGTGAATTCCATCATCTCATTTTGAGTAATTTGCATAGCAATTTTTGTTTTAAGTAATAACCTCCTATGTTTACTGATTTTTATTGTTTGAGAATTGATGTCAGTTTGCCACTCAACCTAAGTAAAGGCATTTAAATGTTACAAGTTTCTGACCAGTAATGTTATACTAAAATTTACTGTTTACTTAAATACATTTTAACTAATATTGCGTTATTGCAATATTGTAAATATTTGAGAAATATTTGTAGCTGGTGTCCTTAGCGCCTCCTTTTGCACAGGAGCGGCGGCTGTCAACAGGTTTGACAGCCGACGCTCAATTTTGCTGGCGTTGGTTCTCGAGCCCGCTGACAGCCATGGGCTCGGAAACCGGACGCCGGTAAAATTGAGCGTCCGGTTTTTGACCCGACAGCCACCGGCCGACTTCAATTTTTTTTTTCTTTTTTTTTTTTACTATTGGAAAGTTTCGGGACCTCCGACTTAATATCGCCATGATATTAAGTCGGAGGGTGCACAGAAAAGCAGTTTTTACTGCTTTTCTGTGCACTTTCCCAGTGCCCGAAGAAATTAGCGCCTACCTTTGGGTAGGTGCTAATTTCTGAAAGTAAAATGTGCGGCTTGGCTGTACATTTTACTTACTGAATCGCGCGGGAATACCTAATAAGGCCATCAACATGCATTTGCATGTTGCAGGCGCTATTAGGTTCGGCGGATTGGATGCGCGTTTTCGGCCCCTTACTGAATAAGGGGTAAGGGGAAAACGCACGTGGTACTGTATCGGCCTGCTTGAGTGGTCATTACTGGGTCTGGGATCGACTTGGTAGGAGCCCATATCAAGTAGTCTCCAGCAGTTCCTGTGTGCTTGGCACCTGGTGCCTCAACTGGGGAATAATGTGTTAGGTGGTGGGATTTCCCTTCCTTTACCCCACAAAAACCCAAAAAACTGATGAAACTAAACAAGACTGGCAGTATTTACACATATGTACAAGTTTTATTAGCATATAAGACTGCAAGATATCAAAGACATGTTATCTAATTGTGGGTCTTAGACTCAGACTATACAACAATATACAATTTCTACAAAGTATCAACTGGCATTTTTAGCACCTTGGAGTTATTAGCCCCCCACAAAATGTCACCATTATAGAAGAGACTTTCCCTTTGATTCAATACAGTTACCTTCCTCTTTTTTTTAACTTACCATTGTACCCAAAGTCTCACCCATGAGAAGAAATACAATTGGGCTGGTGGGTACTACTAATCAAAAGGTGTGTGTGTGTGTGGGGGGGGGGGATCCATTGTGTCCAGACTAATGCAGCTGTCTCCTCTACTTTACTTCATTCCACTCTACTAATAGGTCCTCACCCTACTTGAGGACCAAACTAACCTCTCGATCCACTGCTGGGGATCATACCCTCCTGGGAAAGCTAACTCCACCTCACCATCTGCCACTTGTGACCATGTCCTCCTGGGGAATGTAACTCCACCTTCCACTTCATTCTGGGAGACCTGATATCACCTCCCAATCAGTTTCTGGGGGTCTGTGCCCTTCTGGAGGCAAATTTTGATCTGCATCCTTCTGGGAGACCTAGCTTTGCTTCTGCATAGCCAATGTCCTGAGGTTTTCTTCCTCAGTGGGAAGAGTTTATTTTGCTTGGATGTATAGCTTTATGAGGTTTATGCATTGCTCATTGCTCAGAGAATCAAGTTCAGTTAATCCCATGACCAGGTTATTTGCTTTTTCCCAGTCTGGAGGAGCCACCTCCCCTTAGCCAAAAGGCTGGGACACAGGTAGAATTATGGAAAAAACACAAGTGAAACCTCTTTCATCCTAACTGAACTTTTCCTTCTTTCTGCTCTGAAAACTCTGGTACCCAAGGCTTCTGATCTTTCCTTGTCATTCAAGGTGAGGATTCATTTGTTTGATAAGACTGTTTTTCAGTACATTTCCAATACAATTTCCTCTTTCATTCAAAGTTCTTGTTGCATCAGAGATGGACCCTTGGGCCGAGGTGGGGTTGATGCAACCCATTGGTAGGGACCTATGGGTCCACACCATTGGCAGGTGGAGTGGGCTGAAGATAGAGACCGCTGGAGCTTCACCTATACCAGCCCTCATTCCCCACAGGTTGAGCCTTTGGGTGCCGGGGCCATCAGGACTTAGGTGGGTCTCGAAGTTGGTTCATGAAGTAAGGCGGTTCAGCCCAGAGGCAGCAGTCGATAGGTGGCATAGTTCTACCCTGGACTGGGTTCGGTATGGGAACTTTGGAACCAATGGAACAGGAGGTAACTGGAGGTGCCTGGGCAAAGAAAGGCAGAAGCCTTGTAAGTCCATGTACAGGAAATATGCTGGAGGAGGCATCATTGACAGGCTGGAGTCAGGGCTGGCAGCAAGCGAAGGTTGTGGCAAGTAGTGGAGAACTCTGGACATGGAGTAATCTGTAGCTTAGTCAATCAAGGTAATGGTCAGGGCACGGAGAAGGCAGGCGTGGTCAAACATAGCAAAGGTCTGGGGTTGGAGATAGGCTGAAGAGTAGTCAAACGTAGCAAAGGTTCGGGGTTGGAGATAGGCTGAAGAGTAGTCAAACATAGCCAAGGCGAAATCCAGAAAGTAAGTCCAATACATAGACAGGGCAGGAACAATGAAGACTGGAACCGAGAACCACAGGAGACAGGAACACAACGAAGAGATGATTCTCTATCAGCAACGAGTACAAGGAGTACGAGGAGACCTGTTGCAAAGGCAAAACTATGGAGCGAGGCCTGAGCTTATATATGCTGAAGAGTCTGACTTCAGCATCTGGGGCCGTGGCCAGGTTCCCGCTGTGGGCCCTTTAAAAGAATCAGCGATGCATGCACGCCTAGGGAGGGGCATGGCGCCAAAGGTGGCATCTCTCTGCGGGCACATGGAGAGACCCAACGAGCAGGGACATCTTGGCTGGCAACACTGGGGACCATGGCAGAGCCGGAGGCATCAGAGGTGACCCGAGGTCAGAGCTAGTGGCCCACTGCCACCAGTGAAGAGGAACCAGGAGCTGGAGTGTTGTGTCTGTCACTGTCCGACATCTCTGCTCTGCCCACCTTACCTCATTTGCGACTCCCTCTGGTGTTGGTGGAAGGTTAGCTGCTGCGGCGTCTCCAAGCTGTCCTCCTCCGGCGTTCCTGGATCGGCTTGATGTTGCAAGCTGCCATGTTGACCAGATGCCTAAGGGCGTGCGCGTGCGTGCGGCCCGACTGATGTACCGGTGTTGGCGCGAACCTCAGGGGCGTCCCCCTGAGATGTCATCATCAGCTCCAGATATTTTAGGTCTTAGTTTTTGCTAACAAGATGAGTTAGCAAGGGAATTTGCTACCTCTGGGTATCGTTGCTGATGGGATTCGCTCTCTGCAAACCTAGCTACTTTGCTTCCTCGGACTTCACTAGAGGTACCTGCTCTTCGGGGGCCTTGCTCTCTCTTTTTCTTTTCAGATCGCAGTCCAGAACCGGTACTCGCTCCTCGAGGGCCCACGTTCCAGACCAGCTCCTGAATACCACTTCTGCTAAGAAGCCATCGCTGCTTACAACATTAGTGAATTTTCATCTATCTCTCAGAGCTTTCCCTGGGACCAGGTACTCGCTCCTCGAGGGCCTACTGCATTCCAACTCCTAGGCTGCCTTAAGAGACTATGATGTAATTATTATCATCAAGGACTTGTTCCAGAACTCTGAATATCCTGCCTACTCACTTTCTTAGTTTCTCTACAGCTTAGCCACCTTGGGATCGCTGTTCCAGTACCTGAGGGACTACAGCCCAGCCGGGCGCTTCCAGCTCACTACTGCCACCTCTGGTGGTTTAATATATTGTCTAATAAAGGAACTAGTGTGTGTCTGTCTCCTACACTAAGCCTGACCAGTGGTCCCTCTCGGGATCTCCCCCAAGGGCGTGGTCACCTGCTACTGGTCCAAGGATCCATTCACAACTACTCCGTTAATAACAGATTGCTATCTCTCAGCTTTAACAACAGAGCTTTAATAACATGGAGTCCATACAAGAAGGTGAGAGGGCTGCGCCGCGGGTGTGCCATGGGCGGCACACGTAACAGTTCTGCAATTGCGTATGAAGTGATATTTCACTGTAAATCAGCAGTAAAAGAGGGTGTCGCATGCAAATCCCCTACCCTGAAACTCTGATTCATCTCTTCAATGGGAGCTTAATCTAACAACTGTTTCAGTCTTGCTGCACCAGTCTGGTGGCTCACATTACATTGCCTCTATCTACTGCAGTTCATTTCAATGGCAGCAGGCTCCTCCTCCTCCCAACACTCCTGTGGTTTAAAATATGTTAGGATTTGTTTTTCAAAATCAGATTGTATCAAGAATAATACAAAATGTCACTGATGCAGAATTATAGAAAGAAAAATAGCAGTCATTCATCTATTGGCTTAGTTGTGTTGTACTGTGCTGTGGTGCTGATGGTACTGAATAGGGATGTGAATCGTTTTTTGACGATTTAAAAAAATCGTCAGATATTTTTTAAATCATTAAGAGTTGTGATACAATAGAAATTTCCCCGATTTATCGTGAAAAATCATAAATTGGGGAAGGGGGAGGGTGGGAAAAACCGGCACACCAAAACAAGCCCTAAACCCACACCGACCTTATAAAACAAATCCCTTACCTTCCCCCACCCTCTCGAACCCCCCAAAAACCTTTTACGAATACCTGGTCGTCCAGTGGGGGCGCGGGGACCGATCTCCCGCTCTCGGTCCATCGGCGCCATTTTGGCTGCCACTCAAAAATGGCGCCAATGGCCCGATAAAGAAAAAACCCACCCGACCCTTTAAAAATGACCCCTTAGCTTCCCCCACCCTCCCGATCCCCCCAAAACATTTTAAAATTACCTGGTGGTCTAGTGGTGGTCCCGGGAGCGATCTCCCGTTCTCAGGCCGTCGGCTGCCACTCATAAAGATGGCGCCGATGGCCCTTTGCCCTTACCATATGACAGGGTATTTGTGCCATTGGCTGGCCCCTGTCACATGGTAGGAGCACTAGCTGGCTGGCGCCATCTTTAAAGATGGCCACCGCTGTATTTAAAGATGGCCGCCACCATCGTAAAGATGGCCGCCACCATCTTTAAAGATGGCGCCAGCCATCCAGTGCTCCTACCATGTGACAGGAGCCGGCCAATGGCACGGATACCCTGTCACATGGTAAGGGCAAAGGGCCATCGGCCATTCCCTTCCTAATAATTCCTAACATTCTATTTGCTTTTTTGACTGCTGCAGCACACTGAGCCTAATTCTTTTCAGTGTGGTTTACATTATATACTCATAAAATCACATAAAATGACTTAAATCTATAAAACATAATATTAAATACATAAACAAATGCATATAATTCATCTAAAAGCCTATTCAAAACACATTGTCTTAAGACCTTTTCTAAACATTTTTATATCTTGCTGCTCCTAAAGACATACTGGCAGCTTATTCCTTTCTGCAACACCTATAGATGAGAAAACCCGTGCTCTCGTCTGAATCCATTTGAACTTGTTGGCAGGAAGGATAGCCAGCAGGTGGGCACCTTCTGATCTTAAGACCCATTTCAGAATATACCAGTCAATAAAACGTCTTAAAACACACAGTTGAGGATGTTTCAGAAGCTTGAACAACATATTCAACAACATAAATCTGTTGGAGGAGTGGGTCCTCAGGCCGAGGAAGAATTGGTGCTACCTGTGGGTGACACTCCCACAGGCCCCCTCCATTGGTGGGTGAGGCCGAGCTGGGAGCAGAGGCCAGCAGGAGCTTTGCCAATACCAGCCCTTGTTCCCTGCAGGTTGAGCCACTGGGTACCGGGGCTGGCTGGACTTAGGTGGGCCTCTGCATTGATGATCCTGTGAAGAGATGATCAGGAGGTAACACATGAGGTCAGGTCCAGGTCAGAGGTCGGAGGCTGGCAGCGATACTCAGAGTTGGATCCAGGCAGAGTGTCAGGGCAGGTAGCTAAACTCGTAGTCGGATCCAGGCAGAAGGTCAGAAGCTGAAAATCCGTCCGAAGGCAGAAACAAGAGTAGACAGGAATGCAGGGACATAAGAACCAGGATCATGGGCAGTCAGGAACACAGGAAGTCAAGAACTCAGGAATGCTGAAGCTGAATGCTGAAGCGCTGCTCAGGAGAGCGAGGGGACTTGTTGCCACGGTAAGCTCTGATTGTCAGAGCTTGCCTTAAGTAAAGGAAGACCCATGATGTCATCAATAAGGGCCTCGGAGAGGTGCGCACTAAGAATACTCCCAGCCCGAGAGGAAGGCAGCAGCCCAGGGCTGGCGCAGCAGCTCAGCCTGGGGAGGACCGCTGTGCAAACAGCACCGGGAGGAGAAGGAGCAGTGCGGCATCGAGTCTGGGGCTGCCCCGGTGGGCCGGCGGGAGGTGAGTGCAGCCGACCGCGTGGCCCTCAGTCAGTGCACACAACAAAATCTTACCCTCGTAACCAGTGACGTTCTCGCAGAACCGGAGTAACATGCTCCTTTCTCGAGACACTAGTGAAAACTCGAGAGGATGCATTCTGAACCAGTACTTGAATTCATTTCTCATGTAATCCCACATACAATACACCACAGTTATCTAAATGACTTAACATAGAAACATAGAAATGATGACAGAAATGGACCAAATGATCCACCCAGTCTGCCCAGCAAGCTTATGCCAGTATCTGCTGCATTGTGCAGGTTACCCCAACTAGAGCCTGTATTACTGAGTGAAACAGATCATGAGGTAATAAAAACCTCAATGGCTTCATCATTTTAAGTTTATAGAAAACTACTTTTGATACATGACAAATTTGCTGCTTCATAGTCAACTGAGAGTCCAAAAAGACTCCTAGATTTATCACTTTGGTTTGTATGGGAATAGGTTACCCATCAACCAATAATACTTTTACTGAAACCCCATTTTGAAAACCCTTTTCCACCTAGAGAATCTGAGTTTTTTTTAATATTTAGCAATAAATGATGTTTTGTCAGCTAGCATCTTACTTCCCTAATTATCATTTGTAAATTAGACTCTGAAGCTCCTCATTGTGGCCATATGCTATGAAAAATTGAATTACATCTATGTACATAAAAAACTTTACATTTAAAGAATGCAGTAAGGATGCCAGAGGGGAGAGATGTATATTAAAAAGTACTGAGGAAAATGCTGACCCTTGTGGCACACCCCAGTGAATATGATGCCATGCAGACTGCTGGGCCCCTATCCCTCTGCATCCGGTCAGTTAAATAAGAAAGGAACCAATTTAGAACCGAGCCTCCCACACCATACTTAGACAGTTAGAGAATCAATAACTCTTGATGAACTGTATCAAATGCTGCAGATAGATCTAAGTGAATTAATATGTCTGCATGTCCCTGATCCAGATTATTCAGTAGGGTGCTATCAAGCTTAAAAGTAGGTGCTCCGTGTTATGAAACTTACAAAATCCAAATACATTGGGTTTAATAACTGATTCTCTTGCACAAAGTATTCAAGCTGTTCTAAAACTATCTTTTCTAGTATTTTTGTTACTGATGGCAAGTTCGAAACTGGACAATAGTTTGACAGTTCTGTAGAGGGTAATTTACTATCCTTTTTCACAGGTCTTATTGTGGCCTGCTTCCAAACTGCTGTAACTTTGCTACTGTACATTGATTTATTAATCATTGTCTTTATGACTTTGAAAGAAACATCTTTTAAATTTTTTACAGTCAAAACGACAAGTGTCTAGTATTGAAAATATTGATTTTGGACTAGATGATAATACAATACTCACTTCCTTTAATGTAATCAAATCAAATTCAGACCATACATTATTAAAGGAAGGAACAGCTTCTGACCCTACACCATTTCACACAGGAGTTAAATGCTGCTGCAAGGTCTCAGTTTTGTTATCAAAGTAGTCAGCAAACAACTCACACGCTGTCATCTCCTTGTCCAGACACAATGGACCTGCAGTTAGCTTTTTTTACCATAGAGAAAGCTCTACTAGCCCGTTAATTGCCTTAACTAAATACAAAACATAATCTCTCTTTGCTTTCATACAACAGTCTCGATAAACATTTAAAGTCTTTTTGTAGGATAACAAGCAATTCTCATTTTTTATTTTCCTTCAATGTTGCTCAAGTTTTCTTACCTCCTTCTTGGCCTCAAAAACAGTAACTGTGTACCATGGTCCTTACTTTTATTTTTTTCTGATCCTAGCTTTCTATTCTGGAATAACCTGATCATAGGCCTGCAAAAGGGAATGAGTCCATTTATTAGTACTTCTAATGGCAAATTGTCCCATATATCCAGGTCAAGGTGTGTTCCTTGAATTGCTAACAGTCAAGCATGGGGCGCCTAATTCTCCCCTCCCTCACAGTACCCTCATTTATTCATTTCACCTTTACCCCCAGTGCAAAATAAATTAGAAAGTAATCAGACAAAGCAACTTCTTGAACAATGAATCTTTTAAATAGTTAACTTTGCTTTATTTATATAACAAAAGATCTAAACCATGTCCTACCCCATGAGTTTTACCTGAGATCAACTGAACTAACGACACAGCCTGCTGCAACCCAGCAAAATCCTGCATTCCCGTAGAATCACAGGCATCAAAATGCAGATTAATATCACCCACTAAAATCAGATTATTAAATCTTCATGCTAATATACTCACAAACTCATTTAGCTGATGTAAGCTGGAAATCTTATAACCTGGGAAAAAAACAAAGTACAGATTGTCCAGTTTTCTACTTTTATCAACAATGCCTCTACGGGGGAGCATACTTCCTGTGCAACCCTACTCACTGCAAGGGACTGCCTAAAGAACACAATAATTGCTCCCCCTTGTTTACCTTCATGCAATGCTGGAAATACGCAAAGCCAGGGGGACATGCACTATTAATAAGAACGGTATCATGATCTTGTGCCAGGTTTCAACCACACATAAAATATCCAAACAGTGAGATTATACAATCTAGGATAATCTCACTCTTATTTCTTAATGAGCGTGTATTAAAATACCCAATATGGATGCTATCTCTTTTTATCCACTCCAGTCGATTCAAACAAGGCTAGTCCCTGGAGCACAGGTTACAGACCTTATTCCCCCTTATTTTGTGATGAAAGGGGAATATAATTTACCAGGTAACAAAGATGACTTTATGCTAGTTCATGCAACTAGCATAAAGCCACCTTCTAGGGGGTCACCTGAGGAAGAAAAATACCCGAGAGAAAATATTGGCACAGTTGTATTGGTTGGGCATACATAAACAGGTCTAGTTGCATTGCCAGACCTGCCCTATCTGCCAACTCACAAAGCCTGCCAGAGTATGAGTGGCACCTTTCATACCAATGCCCATAATTGACACCCCTTTTAAAAGAGTAGGTATGGACCTTGTGGGCCACTAGAGAGATTTACTCAAGGAAATAAGTACATCTTCATTATTCTCAACTATGCCACAAGGTATCTGGAGGCAGAGCCATTATGGAATATGAAGAACCCGAAAGGGCGAACGCCCTATTGGAGGTTTTTTCACAACATGGGGTGCTAAAGGAGATCCTGACAAATCAGGGAGCCCTGTTTGTATCCAAGGTAATGAATCAACTTTTCAATTTGCTGAAGGTAAAAACTCTGTGTACCTTGATGTTATCATCCACTGACCAATGACCTTGTCAAACACTTCAATCAGGCGCTCAAACAAATGTTGAGGAAATTTGTGGATCAAGGCAGCAAGAATTGAGACACACTGCTGCCCTATGTGCTATTTACAATCCACAAAATATTACAGAGCTCGATGAGATTTTCCCTTTTTGAGTTACTGTATGGGAAAAGACCGAGAGGAATCTTGGAAATAGCTCATGAGACTTGGGAAGACAAAGGGAACCCTGGAAAAAAACTTGTTGATTACATTCTCTGAGTGCAATATCCCCTAAAATAGGTTGGGGAGGCGGCCCACCTATGCTAAGAAAACACTCAAGGTATCCAAGCCCGAGCTTATAATTGCCTCATGATCCAAAGAGTATTCCAGCCAGGGGACCACTTCCTTGTCCTCCTCCCATCTTCGGAAAGCAAATTGATAGCCCATTGGCAAAATCCCTATGAAGATTTGGAGAAAATAGGGCCCATTGAATACAAAATAGCCCAGCCATATAAATGAAAGAAAACTCAAATCTACCACATAAACCTCCTGAAGAAGTGGGTTGTACAGGAATGCAGAGTGGTGCAAGAAAAAGTGTTTGGTTCAGAAATTGGAGAACAGCTGTCCACTGCACAGACAGTTGACTTAAAGCATCTGGTAGAACAAAACAAGGATATATTCTCAAACCTGCCCAGTTGTACCCATCTGGTGCAGCATGACATCATTATGCCTCCTGGAGTTTTGGTACAGCAATGATCCTATCAGATTTCCGAGGCCAGGCGATGCATCACTGAGACCGAAGTAGAGGAGATGCTCCAGCTTGTGGTTATTGAGGAGTCTAAGAGTGATTGGTCTTCACTTATAGTATTGGTACTGAAGAAAGATGAAAGCATAAGGATCTGCATTGACTTTAGAAAGGTCAGCAAATTTTCAAACCTTGATGCATACCCGATGCCATGAGTGGATGAACTGCTTGAGCATCTGGGATCAGTCTAGTTCATCTCTACCCTGGATCTTACGAAAGGGTGTTGGCAGGTTTCTCTCACATCAATAGTGAAGGAGAAGACTGCATTCTTGATGCCAGGTGGAATTTTCCAGTTCACCATCCACCCTTTTGGACTTCATAGTGTCCCTGCATCATTTCAATGCTTGTCGACAACTTGCTCTGCCCACATCATGGGTACGCAGCCGCCAACTTGGATGAAATCATGTATACAGCCCAGAATGGAAGACACATCGAAACCAATTCCAGGCCGTCCTCACCAGTCTGAGAAAAGCAGGACTAGCGGCTAACCCCAAGAAGTGCTTGCTGGAATGTAATGCCTCCTGACCTCCGCATGGAACCTTGTACACAGAAATTAAAAAAAAAATTAAAAACATGGCTCTTCAAACAGGCCTTCACCTAATGCCCCTTACCATCTCATGCTTCCTCCCATATACCCTGCTCCTCATACCCCTACTCTCTTGATCCTTCTCCCTTCCCACCCTATCTCCTACACATTGATGTTTCCCCCCTCCCTGCTTTCTCTCGCCCCAAACTTTAATCCTCTTTAACTGTAAACCTCTCTGAGTTCTCCACATGCTAATTGTTATTTTCTTCTATTGGAAACCCTGATATCATTCACGTTTATTTATTAATATGTTTTACAGTTTGTACCATATCTTAATTTTTATTATGTCACCAAATGTTCCATATAAATGTTATCCTATTATTATTTAATCACCCTGTTCCATGTAAACCGATATGATGTGCAAATGGTTATTGATATATAAAAGCCTTTAAATAAATACATAAAATAAATACAGACCATGAAGACGGAGGTGATCACCCAGGTGCCAGACCTTCAAACAAAAGTGAAAGTGAGAGCATTCCTAGGCCTTACAGGATACTACAGAAGGTTTATCCCCAATTACTCAGAGAAGGTGGAGCCTCTCACAAGGTTGTTGTTAAAGAAAGCACCAGAGAAGGTTCAATTGTTAGCTGAAGCAGAGAAGGCTTTCCAGGCTCTGAAAGAGGTGATATACTCAAAACTGGTCTTAATATGTCCAGACTTCACCGAACCCCTCCCGGTGCAGACAAATGCCTCAGAAGTAGGTTTGGGAGCAGTATTAGTTGAGGCGGATGGCCATGATCATCCTGTGACTTACATTAGCCAGCAGCTGATGCCATGGGAGAGGCATTACTCAACAGCTGAGAAAGAAGCTTTGGAAGTCAAATTAGTCTTAGAGGCCTTGTGCTATTACTTGCTGGGTAGCAGTTCATATTTAACAGTCCACCAACTGCTCCTATGAATAAATAGAAATAAGGAGTCCAATGCGAGGGTGATGAGGTTCTCCTTGTCTCACAGCCCTTCAACTATCAAATACAACATAGGGCAGGAAAGAAATATGCCAATACAGATTTCCTATCCAGAGAGGCATCCCTTGTACAGGCAGGTGCTCATCCCAACAAGGCTGAGCTGAGGGGGAGTTGAGGTGAAGGTGAATATAGACAACTCCCTCAGACTAGCTTAAAGGACTGAGCACAGCTCTCTTGCCCAGTCCTTCTTAAAATCCAGACCCACAGGGAATCCTATGTGAAGGGAGGAACCCTTTACCACTTAAGAACTCAGGGTATGGAAGGGATAAACAGGCCCCAGGGAGAAGGCAGAGACCTACCCTATGATAAGACCTGCTACATTTAAGGACTGTGTGTTACCTGAAGTTAAGGTGAGCTGCACTGTTTGATTTTGATTTTCTCACTATAAATAAACTGTGCCTAAGGAACAACCAAATCTGCTTCCTTATTTCCCTTGGTTGTTTTCCTAAGCCACAATTGGCCATATTACCACATACCCTTAACCATATCATTTACATGATTTTGACACAACTGCACCATCGAACTCCGCTTTGATGGTGGGGAGGGGGAGGGGGAATTGTATTCAGATGATACCAATGCTAGACCTTGACATTTACAATCCAGGGTACTTATATGCAGAAATTAGGAAAAAAAGCATAGGTCTGCTTCTACAGCCAAGTCCAAAAGTAAAGCATGTTGAAGCAACATTATTGTATGAATTATCAAGAAGGCTGCTCACCCTGTTTAAATGCTGCTAGAAATAATTTTGTATGAGCTTGACAGTTGCTTGTTTTTTTTTTATTGTTAATAATACTAACTTTGGGGCCAATGCAATACAGTGCGCTCAGCCGAGCGCACTGTTTAATCCGCTGTCGGACATGGGTTACATAAGCGCTAATCCACCTCCTAATGCAATAGGGGGATTAGCGCCTATTTAACACACGTCCGACGTGGAGTGAATGAGTTAGCACTCATCACATGCAAATGCATATGAATGAGGCTATTTCTCATTCACTCCAAATGCAAAAAAATAAATGTGCAGGCGTTAATAGCTGAGCACACTGAAAAAAAGTATAGAAAAGCAGAAAAAACTGCTTTTCTGTACTTTTTTAAAAGTTAAAAAAAAAAGAAAAAACAAACTCTGGTGGCCGCTTTGAAGATCAACGCCGATATGCTCGGCATCAGTTTTCATAACTGGCCAGCTGCAGTAATGAAAACAGACACCGATAAACTCGGTGTTTATAAGCAGCAGACCGCCGGTAACCACGGGGTCGTGTTAGCAAGGAGGCACTAAGGTCGCGCAAGTGACCCTGATGCCTCCTTGCTAGTGCGACCCCCTAATTTGCGTATTGCATGGTGCTCCCCCCCCTTGCAGGTGCCATGCGTGCATTAAGAAAGCGGGCCCTGAAAAGTCAGCACCCGCTTTCCGTGAATAATATTGCATCGGCCCGTTTAACATAGGGCTTGGGGGTAAGCTGCAGAGAATGGCAGTTACTACCCTTAGCAGAAACATGGGGGTATCCTGCACAGAGCAGCAGTTATTATTATAATACACTTGCTGGGCATACTGGATGTACTATTTGGTCTTTTTCTGCCATCATTACTATGTTATTTGTTTATAAAATAGCATTAAGTACCTATGTGATAAAAGTGTGCACATCTGCTAATTGTTACACACACAATTCTTTGAAAATTCACCTTTTAATTTACTAAATTTATCTGCAATTAGATCGTATCAGATACTACATTACCTTCAGAAATAAAAATGTCTTAACTTGCTTACCAAATTTCAGGATGTTTGATTCTGCTTTAATTGGAACTGGCAACATATTCCAAATCTGGGGAGCTACCTGCCAAAACCCCAGGATGCATACCACTTAAACTGTTGTAGGCTTTAAATAAATGCTCAACACTGACAGCTAAAAGAGAGAGATCTTTATTGTAATATTTCAGGAGACTGTAATTACCAACAAGACAATTCAGGAGCAGTCTCAGAGAATATTATTAATATGATAGATTAAATAAGTCACCACCTCTAATTTATAGACCAATGAGTTTGTTTGCATAACATTTTCCTAATTGGTTATTATAGTTTTATCTCATATACGTTAATAAGATTGAATTCTTTTAAGTTCATGTGATTTCTTGAAAATTGAGCCAGAAGGGAAAAATGAAAATCACCGTTGAAACTTAATATATTTTTGATCCTTAACATACATTCTATAATTTCAGCATGCTTGGTTATTTTTTCCAAATTTGATCAATGCAATTTCATTGTGCTGCAATGATCTTTTACTTCTTCACTATCAACAAACTAGTTTAGCTTCATAGAAAAAATGTTCAAAACATTCCTACACAACTGTAACTTTGGGACTAAGGCCAATGCTAGAAAATAACTTTGCAACTAACTTAACTCTCATCCTAGCATACACTATTTTGGTTTTCTTATACTTATTTCCCAAGTCCTCAAAGTTAATAGTGGTGTATGGACTTTTTCCTTTTTTTAAAACCCAGCTATAGTACATGCTTTCATGCATTTTTTGGCAACAAATTCCTCGGTTTCACTGTGCATTTAGTGAAAAAAAAAATCTTTCTCTGATTTGTTTTAAAAACGCTGCCCATTAGCATCATGGAGTGTCCCTAGTAGAGGTGGTGGTGGTGGTGGTGGGGGTGGGGGTTTCCACATGAATTTCACTTCATGTAACTTTTATTTTGTTTCTTTAGTTTTTGAAAAATGAAATAAACAAAAAAATAACATAAAACTTTTAACATTGGTTGCTGCTTCTTTTTCTTGCAGAGGTGGATCCCTGGCCCAAGGTAGTGTTGGAGCCACCCATAGGGGAAGCCCCCATGGGTCCACACCATCGGGAGGCAAGCCCAAGTGGGAAGCGGAAGCCAACTGGAGCTTTGCCAATACCAGCCCTGTTCCCCACAGGTTGAGCTCTTGAGTACCGGGGCTGGCTGGACTTAGGCAGGCCTCCACTTAGTTGATCCCAGAGAAGATGTACAGAGGCAGAGTGCCAGGTGGCAGAGGAGACGAAGGGTTCCAGAAGGATGTAGCAAGAGAACTGAGGTCGAGTCCAGATGAAGGATTGAGGCTGGCGGCTAGAGGCAAGGTTAGGTCCAAGCAAAGAGTCGAGGGCAGACAGCAAGAGGGAGGGTCGAGTCTGAGCAAAGGTCAAAGCCAAGGAGGTCCATCAGAAGGTAAGCAGGAACAGGAGCTGGACCAGGAACTAGAGCTGGAACAGGTACTGGTTTAGGAACTGGAACTGGAACAGGTACTAGAACAGGAATAGGTTCTGGAACAGGAGCTGGAACAGGAGTAGCAACAAAGCGCATGACAGGGAAGCGTGGAGACCTGTTGTCAAGGCAGGCTTTGAACATCTGAGACTTCCTTATATAGTGGAGCTGGCTGACATCATCATCTGGGCCGCAGGTGGCTTTCCCGCCGTGGCCCCTTTAAAGCCCAGAGAGGAGTGCGCGCGCCTAAGGCTGAACGGTCAGGGAAGAGGAAGTGGTAGTGTCTCCCCCTGGTGCACGTAGGGAGGCCGTCGGCCCCGGAGGAGGCCGCCGAGGCACAGGAGGATCCCAGGAACATGCAGGGAGCACGGGCACGTAGGCGACTGCCTACTACCACCAAGGAGATTGGGCCAGCTCCAGAGAACCAGCATTGGGGGTGATTGAGCCCGGCTGTGGGCCTGCCATGGCCGGGGAGTGCAACACTTTTAGATGTCTCTAATTTCCTCATGTTACCATAGTCTCCTTAATTAAAGCGAAAAGTCATCTCTTTAGTGATTATATTTGTTGCGCCTGTCAGTCGCAGGCGGCTGCGACCTTTGCTGCTCACCTCCTTTCTCTATGCAGCTCCGACTCTGGGCAGAATGGCGGCCTCCACTTCCACACGCCGACCCTCATGGCATGCCCGGGACGGCGTGGGTGCTCCCGGCAGCCATCTTACATCCAAGATCACCTAAGGTACGTGCGCGCGCGCGCCTGCCCCCTTCTTAAACGCGTCATGGCGGGAACCTCGGGGGCGTCCCCACCTCATGACGTCATCCGCCTACCATACTTAAACTCAGCTGACTTCTTGGAAGACGAGTTAGCAAGGAATCTCATCCTGCTTTTCCGTCTCTCTGGGACTTCGTCTCACTGATTTCTGGGTGACCTAGGTACCCGCTCCTCGGGGGCCTTGACACACTCAGGGCTATCCACTCCATGGAGAGCCATTCTCTGTCTCTCTCTGTTTCAGTGTGCTCCTGCATCGTTCTCAGATGACTCCAGCCGTTCCTGTTCCAGTCATCCTTGGTGCCTTTTTTCCATCTGACTCTACAGTACCAGTGTGAGTACACTACCTTTGTGGCATGGATTCTTGAGTTACCCCGCTTGCGGGCCACTACTGGATCCCTCTTGTCTTGTGCAACTATACCAGCAGTTTCCGGCCTACCCCACGCTGTGGACCACTACCGGGATTGCCAGCACAAGCCAAGCCTAGAGAAGGTATTCATCAGACTACTCCATGCTGTGGATTACTACTGGACTGACCTGCTTTAGTACTGACTCTTTTGCTTCGCTCTTCAGATCTACATTGCTGTATAATAAAGCTATTTCCTCTGTTGTCCATCACTGCTGAGACCATGCCTGTTGTGGTAAGGGCCCACAGGGCTCCTCCCTGTGGGCGGAGTCTTTACTCACCACAACCCAAGGGCCCACTACTAGTATAAGACACACAGAATATAACAATATTAAATTTGATTAAGTTATGATCACTCTTACAAAATGACCCATCACAGTTATTCCTCACAGTAGATCCTGCATTGTAAAGAGGATTAGTTCTAGAGTTTTCTTCCTCTTGTTGTTTCCAGCATCTGGAAACTTTACCTCCCTAGCATGTCCTGATGGGACATTTACTCAACAATATTGGGATAACTGAAATCTCACATTATTATTTTTATTATTATTATGTTGCAAAATGTGATAACTTTCCTAATTTCTGTTAGCATTTCACTGTCTGCCTTTATCCTAGGGGGACAGACAGCTTTACTTTTTCTCATTTACTACAAATGGTGTGGCCTCTATACTTAAAAACCCGTGGAGCCCAAACAGACCCCTATATAGGGAGGCCAGCTGTACCCTCACCTAAATGGATTGGTAGAAGAGGACAAGGGCATTCAATGGTGACACTTCTTCCTTCACTGTCAAAATATCTTTAATCAGGCTGTCCTATATGTCATCTTTTTCTAGTCTAGCTGTCTTTAGGAAGCCAAAATTAATTTGGGTGAATCAGCTGCCATAATAGCTACAAATCAAAACCATAGAAATCATGAATTTATAATGTTACCTAAGAGTAGTAATCATATTCACGATAGTTATGTGTTATAGACATTGTTAACATTCCTTGGGTCACTAATTAAAGCATTATAATGTTGATATTCAGCAGGCTGTGTATAGATTTATCTGGTAATATTATCCAGATATTCAGCTTGAAACCATGCAGGCTGAACACCTGATCTAAAGTTACCTGTACAAATATGTTTGGTAATTTTAGGCCTGCTATTCACCCAAACATAATGACCTTGACCTGAATAAATTTATCCAGGTAGAATTGAATATCAGCACTGCCCATACAAAGTGAAACTGAATATTAAGAATTTCCCCAGTGCTGCTTTTTTGGTACAGGTAAATTGCACCCAGGCATCCATTGACCCAGACAAACTTTTCTGGGGAGCAGAAGAAAAATGTAAGCCATGTGATTTGTCTAGTTCAATCTAAAATTTAACTGGAGAATCCTTTGAATTTTAATTTCTGTTGTGTCACTTCTGAAAATGAATGACCCGCCTGTAACTATTGAACGTGATGTGATCAAGTACTCTTCAGAGCCACTAGGGTAAGTCTAAACTGATATTGTAATTGTGATGTTATCAGAATGAAAGGGCATGGTCAGCAGCATAGATAATGCAGCCTTATTTAAGTTAAAAATATAAAATGCATTTCAATCACAAAGTTAATCTATTGGACCAAATCTACCTTACTATACATAGGGAAGGACATTTTCAAGGCCATTTCTGTTGGAAAAATATTTTGCCCATTGAAATGGGCTCTTACACAATTGCCTCTTTTGTAAGTGTGTTGTTCTGGTCAGGAAGAGTATCTGTAGAAAAAGGAGGTGCCATTTTGTATGAGTACTTTTTTTTTAAACTTTGGGCAGTTTTCAAAGAAAAAATAGACGCATACTTTTTCTTTGAAAATTGATGCAAAAACCTCAGGCAAAAAATATCTGGAGACTTTGCAGCTATCACAGTTTTGTCTGCCGTGTAGTTGTTATGTCGGTCTACCACGGAGGCCGTAGCCAACCACACTTACCCGACTTCTCAGCAGTGCGGAGACGTCGAGAGACCTTCCTCCGAGGCAGGATTACTGACACTGCCGAAGCCCTGCCCCTTGACGTCGCCTAGATGCACACGGCAATGTCAGCCTTTCCTTTTAAAGGGACCAGCGTGGGAAAGACCTGGGCCAGCCCCGGAAGTTCCTCACTTTGGTGGGGGTATTTAGGCTGCCTTCTACTGCTAACCTGCGAGTTAGCAACGATTGGTCTCGGCCAGTCTGTGCTACTCTGCCGCTTCTGTGCTGCCGCTGGAAGCTCTCTTTCTGCCCTTCAGGGTAACTGCTAACTTGGGTACCCGTTCCTCGGGGGCCCTCTGCTTTATTTCAAGTGCTTTACAGGGAACAGGTACTCGCTCCTCGAGGGCCTGCTCTCCCTGCCTCGGTGCCTGTACCTTCTACAACATACCTGGTGGAATCGCATACCAACAGCAAACACCTAGTGAGTACTCTAACTCTCAGTCTATCTCATCCACAGTATCTCCTAGCTGGGAGACCTGCTGTGGAACCTCCTGATATCATCAAGGAGAGAAGGGCTCCCTCTGCCGAGGTCCCTGAGACTGCAACTACTAGAATGCCTCACTACTGCCACCTCTGGTGGCTCTCTTCAAGCTGTCTAATAAAGATCTATTTTGTGTTTTGTGTAGTACGAGTTTAGCCCAGTGCTGTGGCTCCTCACGGGACTCCTCCCTGTTGGCGTGGTCATCTCCACAGCACCCAAGGTCATCTCCACAGCACCACAACAGATTGCTAACTCCATGGATTCGGCTCAGACATCCGCACTCCAGGCCATCCCTGGCCTGACACAGAAGAGTCAAGAACACCAAAGATTCCTGGAAGCATTATCCACCTCTGTGGATCTACTGAACGCTTGATTGGACTCACAAACCGAAGAGTTGAAAGTGCTCCAGTTATTCCCCGGTCTTCTTCAGAAGCTTCAAAGCCTCCAGTCCTCAGTAGAATTAGTAATGGCAGATGTCTATCGTCTGACTCTCCGCCTGGATCTTTTACAGAAGTCGGACCTAACTTCTTCCACATCAGCTGCTCCAGCAGTGACCCCAGGAACCCATCAAACAGCAATTTCTCTTCCTAACCCCCCTCGTTACTCAGGGGGTCCTAAGCGCTGTCGGGGGTTCTTAAACCAGTGCCATATGCACTTTACCCTACAACCATCACTGTTTCCTAATGATTTGGCTAAGACGACCTTTATCCTCTCCCTATTAGATGGTAAAGCTCTGGCTTGGGGTTCAACCTTATGGGAGCACTCCGATCCTGTGCTATCCGATCTGCCTCAGTTTGTGTCCGCCTTCAAACAGGTGTTTGAGTAGCCCGGCAGGCTGCCAGCCATGGGTGCTGAGCTCCTTCGTCTTCAACAGGGCTCTCGACCCCTAAGTGAATATGCCATTGAATTCCGCACTATGGCTACAGAATTAAACTGGCAGGGGAACAGTTTAAATACCATATTTTTGGAAGGCTTATCTCCGCAGATTAAAGACGAACTGGCAGCACGGGACCTTCCCGCTACCCTGGAGGAGCTTATTAACCTCACAGGGAGGATTGACCGGAGGTTACAGGAGAGCCCGAGAAGGTCATAAAGGGCGACGAGGATATTGTTCGGATTTACTCTTCTGACCCGAGGGGCCTTCAAGTCCTATCGAAGAACCGATGCAACTGGGTCGGGCCCCTCCCCCTGATGTTGCCTAGACGGGCACGGCAACGTCAACCTTTCCTTTTAAAGGGGCCAGCGCGGGAAAGACCCGGGCCAGCCCTGGAAGTTCATTACTTTGGTGGGGGTATTTAGGCTGCCTTCTACTGCTAACCTGCGAATTAGCAACAATTGGTCTCGGCCAGTTTGTGCTACTCTGCCGTTTCCGTGCTGCCGCTGGAAGCTCTCTGCCCTTTGGGGTAACTGCTAACTTGGGTACCCGCTCCTCGTGGGCCCTCTGCTTTATTTCAGGTGCCTTACAGGGAACAGGTACTCGCTCCTCGAGGGCCTGCTCTCCCTGCCTCGGTGCCTGTACCTTCTACAACATACCTGGTGGAATCGCATACCAACAGCAAACACCTAGTGAGTACTCTCTCAGTCTATCTCATCCACAGTATCTCCTAGCTGGGAGACCTGATGCGGAACCTCCTGATGTCATCAAGGAGAGAAGGGCTCCCTCTGCCGAGGTCCCTGAGACTGCAACTACTAGACTGTCTCACTACTGCCACCTCTGGTGGCTGTTTTCAAGCTGTCTAATAAAGAACTATTTTGTGTTTTGTGCAGTACGAGTCTAGCCCAGTGGTATGGCTCCTCATGGGGCTCCTCCCCGTGGGCATGGTCATCTCCACAGCACCCAAGGATCCACCAAAACACACTTAACCACAACAGTAGCCTGTCCATGCCCTGATTCTGCTTATTACAATACCTCCCTTCTAGCAGAGGCCTCCAGTGAGCTCTGCTCCTAGTTACCTGAGCCATCTCCTCACTGTCCACCTGATCCAGCCTATTGTACAGCCTTCACTTCATAAGGGATCCTCTGTGAGCTTAACCTCCAGCCCTACAAAGTTCTTCTATACTGCTCGGACCACATCCAATCTCTAGACCCATTTAACTCTACCTGCCAGATCCAAGATGTCTCTTCATGGAGTAACCCTTGACTCTCTGACTTGCCCGTTCTAGTCTTATACCTTACCTTATGGCATCCCTTCTATTCTCTTGCTCCTTGCCTTGTGGTCTATCAAGGATTTACCTTGCCATGTAGCCTCCTGGCCTTCTTGTTCCTTGCTCCTTGTCTTGTGGCCTACCAAAGGTCATTTCCTTGCGTTGTTGCCTCCAGGCCTGCTCTACTCTTGTATCTTGCCTTGTGCCCTGTTCAGGCCTCTCTATACCTAGTGGCCTCTAGACCTCCCGCCTTGTTGCCTTCTGACTTCTATGCTTTTTATTTCTGTGCTGTCTTGCCTATCCTTCTCTGGTCCCATCCTAATCTGTCTTGTTCATTCCTATCTCTCTTTGGTCTTGCTTTGCCCAGCCCAGACCTGTTACTGGTATTTACCCCTTGTCTTGCCCCAGACTGTATCTTGTTCCAGTTCCTGTCGAGTATCTTGCCTTGCTTGTATCTCTCCCAGTCCATGCTCAGTAGTTTGCTCTGTCCCTGTCTGTACTTAGTCCCAATGCCATTATCCAGTCCAACCCTGCTGCAGCCTGTCTCTGTTCACAGTGCCTGCTTTACCTCATCCAGCCTGTCCAAGCCTTGCCTTGTCCAGCCTGTCCAAGCCTTGCTTTATCCAGCCTTGATCCAGTCTGTTCTGCCTTGCTTCTGCCTGTCTGCCATGTTATACTGCCGCAGCAAAGACCTACTGGCCCCCAGAACTCAAGTACTCAACCTGCGAAGGAGGGAGTTGGCTAGATGGAAGACTAGTCCTTGTTCAGTCCAGTGTCCTGCCTTGCAGACCTGCACAGCAACTTGGGTGGTATGCCCCGATCCAGGTAACTGTGAAAGCAGCTATAGAGGTAATATGAAAATTATGCCCCCCACCCAAAAAAAGTGTTAACTTTCATCTTAAATAAGATGAAATGTTATGGGTTATGCTCCCTGAAGAGATGCCACTTACCAAGTAAAATAAATATGAATTGTGTTTATTCTGTATAGGACAGGGTTTTGCATTACTGAGGTCCCCACAAATTGGATTTTCAGGATATCCACATCTACAATTAATATGCATGAGATCATGCAGTGTATTCAAATGATCTTATACATATTCTTTATGGATAGCCTGAAAACTGACTGGGTTTGGGGTTATCAGGGCAGGTTTGGAAAGCCATGGTGTACGATTTCAGGTATCCAGTGCCTAATTTTTATTCCATCTTTAAACTGCCTCTCAATTAAAGCTTCAATTGACTTAATAGCAAAGGGGATCTAAAAGCAACCATAAAGAAGCCTTGCAGAGAAACACAAACCATGTGGCAATAAATGTGAAAACACTGGGCCACTTATTTATACTGGCACTGCTATCAGTTTCAGCCAGGATGATTGATTTCACCTAGCCTCATAATGTTATTGCTTTGCTAGGGAAAGCTGATAATGCATTTTTAATTCCACATTAACATCGCTCACACTTTCTCTTTTGCTTAACAACTGTAAGCAAGGAAGAGAATTTGCAGTCAGGGGACTAAAATAACAGAAATTAAGCAGTTTAAAGAAAAAAAAAACTCAAGTATCATAGATCCTAAAACCATCTAAGAGGTCCCCAACGACTGTACTGTGTTGGACTGCTCTGCACAACATTGATTTGGGAAGGTTTCTCTGCTCCATTCTTAGGACTCAAATTCTTGGAGTTTTTTTTTTTTTTGACAGCCTGATCAGCAGCGTTTCCTGTTTGGGTTTTGCAGCATTGACTGTTGTGATTAAATGACTTCTAAAGATTTTTATTCAATTATTGAGGTGCATAACCCTTTCCTTTGCCTCAGATATAAGCTGTCTGGGGTTGAGGTCCAAAACAGAGCCACCAGAGTGAAGATTGTGGGACTAATTAAGCTTTGGAAAAGGAACCACCCAGGTGAATGTGTCATCTCCTTTCAGGTAAAAGAACCTGCGCTCACATGTTCCATTCATATTCAAAAAAAGAGAAATGGGAAAATGTATATCTTCTAAGATATTCCCTCCTCCTTTTGCACCAATGACACATTTATCCAGAGGGGGGAAGGCACACGCATGAAGATATGGCAATGTTTTATGTATTTCACAGAAAACTCATATTTACAGCTATAAAATGGCCATGGAATATTGCCTAGCACCTGTGCAATTAATAATACATGTGTATATACTTTCACCTGCTGTGAAAGTCGTGCATCCTCTTTACCAATATGCATACTTTCTGTGACTGAGAAAAGCAGCATTCCTGGGGAGGGGTGTGTGTGTGTGTGTTTGGGAGGGCTCGTTCAGGGATGGACTTACATATGTAAATACAATTTGTGCAATACTTTTGATGGACCTTTAAAATAATGATGGGAAGAAAAACTTGTCATTAAATTGCTGAAATCTAGATGCCCGGGTACAACTTCATCTCCTGTTTACTCCTCTCCTTCACCAACACCAGCCCATGAAACCCCCTGCCACTGAAGGCACTCTATGGGATGCAACTTCTAACCCATCCTTACCTGGGACTTTGTGGCTGGTGGGCCTGCGTCAGTTTGTTTTGTCTGATGGTGGGGTTAGGACTGGAAGTTGTGCGTTTGTGTGTATGTGTGCATGAGTGGTATGTGTGTGTATAAACAGGTGGGAAGGTAATGTCTGAGTGATTAGAGAGAGTATGAGTAGTTGGTGTTTGTGGCAAAGCTCACTGCATACCCTTGCATTCTTCATTCACCAGTTACCAATGTTGTTTGCCTCCCCACTCTCCTCCTTCCCCGTTCCCCCACTCTAATCCCTGTCCCTCGCACAATGCATCTCCTCGCCAGTCTGTTATCTCTCATTGTTCCCCAGCCTCAGTCCTAAGATGTCAGCTGGAGATACCTTAATCACCCCCCAGATGCACTGTTGAGTTGCTCAGTTAGGCCATGTTTGTCAGAGAGCAGTGCTGGGCTACTCATGGTTATCATTAGTTTATCTTCCATTGTTGGCAGGGCAGTAGCCATGAAGCAGAGCAAAGCTAGAAAAGCACTGCTGAATGGTGGACTTATATACTGCATGCTATAAGCAGTCCACTGATGCATGCAAACACATTGTTAGTGTTGACAAACACTTTACACACACACACACACATATTATATATACACAGTATATTTCTATTTATATGTGTGGGTGTGTAAAGTTTGAGTGAAATATGTGAAATGATATTGAAAAAAATGGGAAACAGGGAGAGGAGAGGTCTACAATTTAACTCTTTTTTACATCTGATGTTTAGGGTTGTGGGAGACCTACATGGGGTGGGAGGGGGGGGGGTGCAGGGAGACTTACATGATATGGGGTGGTGGAAGGTAGGGAGAGAGAGACTATACATGGAGTGGTGGTGTGGTTAGGGAGAGGGAAACCTATATGAAGAGTGTGGTAAGGGGAAGTGGAAGACCTATATAAGATGGTGATTGTGGTGGTGGTGGAGGGGGGAGGGGGGAGGGAAGCCTTGCATAGAGTGGTGTGTGAGATGGGAAGATTGTTCATTGGGTGGGTTAGGGGATAGGGGGAGAGAGAGGACTAGGGACATGGCATAAAGTGGAAGATAGGAAGAAAACAAATAGAGGCAGGAGAGAATGAAAGAGAATACATGGAGGAGGGGGAAAACCAGGAGTGAATATTTGGAGGGAGGGAGGGAATGAAGAAAAAGAATGGATGCAGGAGAGAAGAAGGAGAAGAGGAAAGGGAGAAGAATGCCTGGAGGGATGGAGAGAAAGAAAAGTTTGACAGGAGAGAAGGAAGGAGAGAGAGAATGAATGGAGGAGGAAAGAATTTCTGGAAGAGGGAGGTGGTTCTATCTATAATTTTCATTGAATGTGCCATTTACTGACCCTGCCATTGTAGTAGAGGAGTTCCCTGGGCTGTGTTAGATCAGGAGAGAAAGCTAAGGGCCAGATTTTAAAAAGGTTACGCGCGCTGGCCCTATTTTAAAAAGGCCCGGTGACGAGCGTAAAGCACCGGGATACGTGTAAGTCCCAGGGCTTGCAAAAAGGAGCGGGGAAGGGGCGGGGTCAGGCTCCCAGCACAGCGGCCATATTTGCTGCTGTGCCAGGGATCGCACACCGGCAGTCGGCCGGCACGCGCAACTTACTTCAACCCGAGGGCTGAAGTAATAAAGTAATAAAAGAAAGAAAAAAAAAGGTAGGGGGGGAAAGGGCGGGGGAAGTAGGGGAAGGGAAGGGAAGGTGGAGTGGGGGGGTAGGAAAGTTCCCTCCTCCAGGCCACTCCAATTTCGGAGCGGCCTGGGAAGGAACAGGGGAAGGCAGCACGGCTCAGCACAGGCTCGGCTCGCACAAGGTGCACAATTGTGCACCCCCTTGCGCGCGCCGACCCCCAATTTTATAACATGCGTGAGCATAAAATCTGGCATACATGTGCGCATGCCAGATAGCGTGCGCACATGTACGCCGTGGGGCGGATTTTAAGAGCCCTGCTCGCCTAAATCTGCCTAAATCCGGGCGGATTTAGGCGAGCAGGGCCCTGCGCGCCGGTGCGCCTATTTTACATAGGCCTACCGGCGCGCGCCGAGCCCGGGACTCGCGTAAGTCCTGGGGTTTTCCGAGGGGGCGTGTCGGGGGCGTGTCGGGGGCGGGCCCGGTTGGCGTGGCGTTTTGGGGGCATGTCGGCAGCGTTTTGGGGACGGGCTCGGGGGCGTGGTTACGGCCCGGGGCGGTCCGGGGGCGTGGCCGCGCCCTCCGTACCCGCCCCCAGGTCACGTCCCGGCGCGCGGGGATTTACGTCTCCCTCCGGGAGGCGTAAATCCCCCGACAAAGGTAAGGGGGGGGTTTAGACAGGGCCGGGCGGGTGGGTTAGGTAGGGGAAGGGAGGGGAAGGTGAGGGGAGGGAACGGGGGTAGGCTGCGCGGCTCGGCGCGCCCCGGCTATACGGAATCAATAGCCTTGTGCGCGCCGATCCAGGATTTTAGCGGCTACGCGCGTATCTACTAAAATCCCACGTACTTTTGCTTGCGCCTGATGCGCCAGCAAAAGTACGCCAAATCGCGTGGTTTGAAAATCTACCCCCGTATGCGCTCCTTTTAAAATCTACCCCTATATGCATAATTTGGAATTTTCAAAGCTATGTGGGTAGTTTTGATTGGAAATATGTTTTGCAGGAAAAGGAGGTGAAAATCTTTGTGGGTAATGTTTCCTTAGGCAATTTTGAAAGTAAAAATATGTGTACCTTTCCTTGAAACTTGGTGCAAAGACCATGGATAAAAAGTACTTGCGAACAAAGCAGTTTGAAAATAGCCCCTTAGAAGTCAATGCATTCTGGAACAGTATGCATACTTTTAATCACATTGGGAGAAGGGATTTCTGGGGTCATGCTTATGTCAGGAAGGGGAAAGTATGCTCATACATGGAATTTTCAGTTCTTTCTGCATGCTTTTCCAGGAAATTTCTACCTTCAGAAAAAAAATGAGATGAAAGTGATTAAGCAACGTTGCAGCCATTGCAAGTTTCAAAGCAAAAGTACTCCTCTCCTCCACCAACACCAGCCCATGTTCTCTTTCAGTCCATTTTTTGTAAGGTTTCCTAAATCATATTTGATACCACACTCCGTTTTCCTGTTGTAGGTAGACAATCATGATTGGCAGATCTCATATTTTCAATTTCTTACTGAAAAGTATCTTAGACTTAGTTTTGCAAAATTCCTGAACCACATAAATGGGCAAATATCAAGAAAGATTCATCCTGCAGCATTTTGTCATCCTGCAAAACAAAGATATATGGGCTAGCCCTGGGGATATTTGATTCTGTCCTGTGTAGATTTACTCGTGTGCATAATTTTTGCACATCTCTGAATTTTGCAGAAGAGCAAGACTTCAGTGATTAACTGACTGCCTTTGATATGACAGGACAAAGCAGTTTATACTCAAGGTCTCTGCTTTTCTTTGGCAGCTCATGAAGATATTAAGGGAAGGGTTGAACATTTTGCTACACAGGTTTTCAAGTTTCTAAAGCACTTCTAAGCAATTTTGCTCATAGTTTGCATTATTAGGTTTGTGCAAAAAGCAGATTCTTATAGAACATTTTTTAGTGTTGATTCTTCTATTGATATTAGAAATGTTTTCTAACCTTTGTCTAGTTTCTTCTTTTATTATTTTTATTTGATTACATTTGCTTTATTTCCATTTATTCTCTTTTGTCTGTTTTCTTTTCATTTTTATTGCTTTTCTTTCTCTTCTTATTCTCTTCTGTATCTCTTAAATTTCTGTGGGAGGAGGACATTTTTTGGTATTTTTAAAACTTAAGTATCCATCTAATTTATTTGCACTGTGTGCAATAAAATCAGCAGACCTACATCAACATTTCTTCTGTGTCTCTCCTTTAATACCCTCTATGTCTCCCATCCTCTCCTCTTTTTACCCCAATGTCCTTCATTCCATTCCCCTTTCCTCTTATAGAAGATTCCATCATTGTATTTACTTCACCTAATCTCAATCTCTTGACATCTCATTCCATGCCAAATTCAGCCTGCCTCTCATTTTTTCTCACTCTTAACCTTTCTCCTGGCCTTTTAGCTTCTTCTTCAATCTAGATTGATTTTAGTTTTTCACTCCTAATCAGTCTTCTATTTGCCCTCTTTTCAGCTTGCCTTGTCATGCCAACTTAGGCCTGGATTCATCATTCTTCGCAGAATGATGAATCCTACGAAAACAGGGGGCGGGGGGCGAAGGGAGGGCAGGCCTGCGAAAGCCCGCAGCCTTCACACCACGGCAGTGCGATTTCGGCAGCCGCAGTGTGCCGGCTACCAGCTTTCGCATCGAATAGCGCCACCGTGAAAGTTGGTGCTATTCGGCGTGCTACTGCCGATGATAATATTAGTAACATTATCGCCGGCAGCAAAGCCACCACCGACTCTGCCCCCTCCCCACCATAACTCTGCCCCTCCTCGCCCCAACTCCACCCCAATCTAATTTGCATGCTATCGCACGCGAAAAGGGCCTTTTCGCAAGCGATAGAGGCTTATCGCATGCAATACGGCCGTATCGCTTGTGATAAGCCTTCGGAAAATAACCCCCATAGTTAGTTTCTCATTCCTTTTTTAATCTCTCCCTTCCTTTTCTGAATCCACCTTGTCTTCCCCTCCTCTTCAACTTATCTATGTTGTCTTTCTCCAAAATTGCCTCTCTGTTCACTATCATTCATGTATAGTCTCTAACCCATCTCACCCCCACTGGTCATTTTTTCTTACCTAAACCCTGATAGTCAGTCATAGATTCCTTCCCACCACAGCACAATTTCTCCTTTCTTTCCATATCTCTTACTCTGTCACTTCCTTTTTTCCTTTCCTTTCTATTTCCCTTCACAGTCTTTCTTCCCTTTATTCCTTCCCCTTTCCCAATTTATAATAATCTATATTTACATGGCTATATGCCTCTATTAGTAAGTTTGAGCCATGATGTGAGGCAGTTACCCAGGATAGTGCTAGCATCCAGCAGCTAAGATTAAATCCAAACTGTGTGGCCAAAAAAGGAGACAGAGTGGAAGGGGAAGGAGGGAGGACAGATTCACCATGAACAAAGGGAAAAAGTGAGATTTAAGCGAAAAGAGGAATTTTACAGCAAGTAACTGTAGAATTATGATAAAAAGGGCTCTTTCTTTATCAGTAAATGCCAGTCAGACATGCTTGAATTATTTCTTGGTAGCAATCACAATGAAGACACTATTTATATTTTCTCTTACATCAATACATTATATATACCCAAAGAGAACATAGTCATTTAAACTAACCCAATTAAATTTCTAATGAACATATATCAAAATCCTTACTAGGGATGTGCAGACCAAAAGTTTAAGTTCATAAGTCCATAAGTCGAAAGGGGGGGGTCATTTGCGGTCAATATGGACATATTGCGGTCAATATGGACATATGGAGAATTCCATAAGTTGAGTCTATGTCCATATGTGGAAATAAAAATTTAAACCCCTCACCCTCCTTAATCCCCCCTCCCAAGACTTACCAAAATTCCCTGGTGGTCGAGCGGGGAGTCAGGACGCCATTTCTGAACTCCTTTGCGAGGAGCACGTGACGTCGGCGTCAGGTCGGAGTGACGCGGCGTCACGTGATTCCCCCCGCGTTCGCTCCGGGACCCTCGTTGCACCCACATGACGCCGCATCACTCCGACGTGACGCCGATGTCACGTGCTCCTCGCAAAGGCGTCCTGACTCCCCGCTCGACCACCAGGGAGTTTTGGTAAGTCTTGGGGGGGGGGGGGATTAAGGAGGGTGAGGGGTTTAAATTTTTATTTAGGATCAACAATCGCGATTTCCAACGTATTCAACATAGCTATGTTGAATAAGTTGGAAATCCGATCGTTTTCGCCTCATCACTTTTTTAAGTAAAAAAAAAAAAATAAGTTGCGTTTTACATTTAAGTTCAAAACGAATGCACACCCATAATCCTTACATAATATACATAAAATCCTAGCTATACATACTAAAAGCTATCCCATCATTGGGAAATCTCGTCCTCGTTTGAAATAAGGACAATATCATAGATGATTCTGCATAAAAATGATGGGAAATAATTTGGAAAAATTTGTAGTCAATAACATTGAGTGTTGCGGTCCCGGTCGCGAGGTTTGCGACCGGGTCCTTACCTCTTCCTTCCCCGGGGAGCCGGCAGCAAGCTTCAGGATCCATTGGGCCTACTCGGGCTTCTCCGCAGCAGCATCTCCACGAGGGAGATGCCGCCGAGCTCCGAGCCTTGGCTCTGTCCCTCTTAGGTACACGTGCGCAAGGGGGAGCCTTTTAAAGAGTCTCTGGTGCGAAACCGCAACCAGCCTCCAGGGATGATGTCAGAAGCTGGCAGGGATTTAAACCCGGCGTCTGACTGAACATCTTTGCCTTGCAACGAGGTCCACTCCTGGTGAGTAGATAGTTGCTGTTCCGGTTTCTCCTTGTTCCTGCTCCTGCTCCGGATTCTGTTCCTGACCTAGCTATTGTTCCTGCTCCCACTGCTGCTCCTGATCCTGCTGGTGCTCCAGTTCCACTCCTGCTTCTGCTTCTGCTCTTGCTTCAGTTTGCTGCTCCAGGTGCCAGCCTTGCCTTTCCTTCGGATTGCCTTCCTGGTTCTTGACTCCGGTTTATCTTCCCATGCTCCTGGTTTGCCACCTGCCAAGTACTTGAATTGTCCTCACGCTGCTGTCCGTCGCCCCAAGGGAATCCACCTAGTCCCAGCGGTCCAGGTCCTCACAGGCTCCTCCCGGGAGGACCTTGGGCTTCCAGGGTGAAGTATCTACTTGGCCGCCTGGCTCCGTGCCACCACCCGGCCTTTTCTTCTCAGCGGAGTCCACCTGACCTTCCATTCTTTCTCAGCACGGCTGGCCCAAGGGTCCACCACCCTGGTCACAACAGTTTGCAAGGCCATGGACTGGCGGACATCCCATATCTTCAAGCCATTCCTGGAATGGCCCAATGCTTGCAGCAGCAGCAGCAGCACTGCCTTGATGTCCTAGCCACCACCGTCGAACGGTTGGTGAACCGTTTGGATTCCACGCCTCCAGAGCCGCCTCTCGTACAACCTCCCGCTCCGGTAGTGAGTGTGACTGCACCGACTCAGCTGCCCACTACTTCTCGCTACTCGGGGGATGCCAAGGGATGCCGGGGGTTTTTGAACCAATGCTACATAAGGTTCTCACTCCTGCCGAGCCAGTTCCCCTCTGACTCCGTAAAGGTAGCTTACATTCTGTCTTTATTAGATGGGAAGGCGCTGAGCTGGGCCTCGCCCATGTGAGAGCGCAATGACCTGCTATTAAATAATTTACAACAGTTCGTAACTAACTTCAAGCAAGCATTCAATGAACCCGCACACTTGTCTACAGCAATGTCTGAACTTCTGCAGTTACGACAGGGATCCTGGGCTTTGGCAGACTATGCGATCGAGTTCTGCACCCTCGCCCTGGAGGTAGGGTGGCGAGACGACAGTCTGCGGGGAGTCTTCTTGGAGGGTCTATCAGCTCATATCTAGAATGAGTTGGCCGCCAGGGACATTCCTGATGATCTCAACGGGGTAATAAATTTGGCAGGGCGAATTGACCGTCGCCTTCAGCAAAGGGTGAAGGAGGGATGACCGCCTCGCCGAACAATACCATTGGCTCCTGTTTTCTCCAGACCTATGACGTCATCGTCAGGCCAAGGAGCAGCACATTCTGAGTTGTTGACAGAAGAACCCATGCAGTTGGGACGTACGCCACTGACTGCAGAGGAGAGGTGATGTCACCGGACATTGGGCTTATGCCTATACAGTGGCAACAAGGGCCACTATCTAGCCCAACGTAAGGGGTGCCCGGAAAACGCCAAAGCCTAGGCTTTACCGGGAAGCTACTCCTAGGCTGCGTTAATTCTGCTCCTCAATGTACTGTGCCTGTCACTCTTGAGTACCCTGGAGGGTCTTTTAATACTCCCGCCTTCATTGATTCAGGGGCAGGTGAGAACTTCATTTTGTCCAACTTGGTGCAACAACTCCAGCTATTCACTAGAGATGTGAATCGTGTCCTCGATCGTCTTAACGATCGATTTCGGCTGGGAGGGGGAGGGAATCGTATCGTCGCCGTTTGGGTGTTTAGAGTATCGTGAAAATCGTTAAAATCGTGAACCGGCACACTAAAACCCCCTAAAACCCACCCCCGACCCGTTGAATTAAATCCCCCACCCTCCCGAACCCCCCCCAAATGCCTTAAATTACCTGGGGGTCCAGCGGCGGTCCGGAACGGTCTCCTGCAATTAAATCGTGTCGTCTTCAGCCAGCGCCATTCTGCGCCGCCATTTTGCAAAATGGCGGCGGCCATAGACCAACACGATTCGACTGCAGGAGGTCGTTCCGGACCCCCGCTAGACTTTTGGCAAGTCTTGTGGGGGTCAGGAGGCCCCCCCAAGCTGACCAAAAGTCCCTGGGGGTCCAGCGGGGGTCCGGGAGCGATTTCCTGCCGCGAATCGTTTTCCGTACAGAAAATGGCGCCGGCAGGAGATCGACTGCAGGAGGTCGTTCAGCGGGGGTTCCGGCTCCTCTTACTCTCTGAACCGGAGTCCTTCATTCTGAGGAGATATCCTTCTTGATCCTGGAGAGAGCAGTCACCCTGTGGTACTGGGATTACCATGGTTACAACAACACTATCCAGTTATCCACTGGGACACATTACAAATTTTGCAATGGAGTTCCTTTTGCTTCTCTAACTGCCTCAAGGTTCCGTGCTCACCTAGCGTGTTGCTGCTGAACACTTCCGTACAGCCTCCTATGCCGTACGCAGAGTTTGCGGATGTGTTTTCCAAGAAGAAGGTGGAGATCTTGCCACAGCATCTCCCCTTTGATTGTGCAATAGAGCTATTACCTGGAACTACGCCGCCCCGTGGAAGGGTCTATCCCTTATCACTGCCAGAGACATGAGCCATGTCTGAGTATATTTCTGAAAACCTTGCTAAGGGGTTCATTAGACCGTCCAAGTCACCTGCTGGGGCGGGACTTTTCTTTGTAGGGAAAAAAGATGGCTCCCTAAGGCCATGCATTGATTACAGAGGCCTAAACGCCATTACCAAGAGGGATCGTTACCCTCTCCCGTTAATCCCTGAACTGCTGGACAGATTACAAGGAGCCAAGATCTTCACCAAACTTGACCTTCAGGGAGCTTACGATCTGGTTTGGATCCTCCCCGGAGATGAATAGAAGACTGCCTTCAATACTAGAGATGGGCATTATGAGTATTTGGTAATGCTATTCGGACTATGTAACGCACCGGCAGTCTTCCAAAATCTTATGAACGAAGTGCTTTGTGAGATGTTCCATTCCTCAGTCATAGTGTACTTGGATTATGTTCTGATTTACTCTCAGGATTTGGAATCTCATCGACAACACGTAAAGTGAGTGCTACAAGTTCTCAAAGACAACCATCTATATGCAAAGCTTGAAAAATGCATGTTTGAATGGGAGTCTCTTCCTTTCTTAGGATACATTGTCTCATCTACAGGATTTCATATGGACCCAGAAAAGGTGTCAGCCATTAAGGACTGGCCTCGTCCAAAAGGAATAAAAGCCTTACAGCGTTTCCTCGGATTCGCGAATTTCTATAGACAATTCATTCCTCACTATTCTCTCAAGGTGGCTCCACTTACTGCCCTTACTAGGAAGGGGGCCGATGCTAAGATGTGGCCAAAGGCGGCCTGTCAGGCCTTTGAGGATCTAAAGGAGGCCTTCTTACTGGACACTTGCTTACACCACCCGGATCCGATACATCCATTTATTGTGGAGGTGGATGCCTCCAACATAGCGGTAGGGGCAGTACTCAGTCAAAACTCCAATATGGGAAAACTACTTCCATGCTCATACTTCTCCAAGAAATTCTCTGCAGCCGAATGTAATTACAGTATAGGAGACAAGGGACTCTTGACAATTAAGTTGGCATTTGAGGAGTGGAGACAATGGCTGGATGGGGCAGTTCATCCCATCACGGTTTACACGGATCAGAAGAACCTGGAGTTTTTGTGTCAAGCACAGCATCTAAACCCCAGGCAAGCTCGTTGGTCACTCTTCTTCAATCGCTTTGACTTCGTGCTCCACTATTGACCAGCATCCAAGAACATCCGAGCAGATGCTTTGTCTCGTACCACGGAGCTGGAGGGAGAGGGAGAACTTCCTCAGTACATCTTGGATCCGGCAAGGATCAACTTATCCAGTGCTGTCATAATTTATCTGGGGAGGACAGTAGTTCCACGGCGTCTTCGAAAAAGAGCCTTGGTATGGGCCCACGACTCCCTCACTGGCAGTCATGCTGGCCAGGAAAGAACGCTGGACCTTCTGAATTATTATTGGTGGCCTAACATGAGGCAAGATGTTCACACGTATGTCAGCTCCTGTCCCACCTGTGCTAAACAAAAGCCCCGAACAGGACAACCATGGGGTCTTCTGCAACCCTTGCCCATACCCATAGAACCCTGGACTCATATAGCCACAGAGTTTGTGGTTGACTTACCTTCTTCCGAGGGGAACACAGTCATTTGGGTGATGGTGGATCGTTTCACCAAAATGGCTCATTTCATCCCACTTCCCAAGTTACCCTCTGCACTGGAACTAGCTCAACTCTTCACACAGCACATCTTCCAGGCACATGGTCTTCCACAAGACATTGTTTCGGATTGGGGACCCCAATTTACAGCCTGATACTGGAGGGCATTATGCAAAAAATTTGGAGTCCAGCTTATCTTGACTACAGCCTTTCATCCTCAGAGTAATGGGCAGACTGAACGTATGAACCACTCTTTAAAGACGTTCCTTCGCATTTTTGCTACTGAAAGACAAAACAACTGGGTAATGTTACTACCTTGGGCCGAGATCTCCTACAACAATCATACCCATTCGGTCACTGGGAGGTCGCCCTTTCAAGTAGTGTATGGTAGGCAACTCAAGCCTCCGATTCCTCTGCCTATAACTGTTCCTTCACCAGCAGCTCAACTATCCGCTCTTCAACTACAGAATCTCTGGAGCTCCGTTCAGAACAAGCTTTCCAAATCTGTGAAGCTTGCTAAGAAATATGCTGATCGGCATCGTCAACCTGCACCTGTGTTTCTACCAGGCGACAAAGTCTGGCTAAGCACTAAAAATATACATCTTTGAGTTCCGTCTCGGAAATTAGCTCCTAAGTACTGTGGTCTTTTTGGAGTTGCTGAGAAAGTAGGGCTAGTGTCTTACCAACTATGCCTTCCCACTACTCTACGCATTAATAATGTGTTTCATGTCTCTTTACTAAAACCAGTGATTCTTTCCAGGTATCATCGTAAATCACCAGAGCCTACACAGACTCCGGTGCAAGATGACTCCACATATCGAGCTCAGGATGTTCTTGATGTTCGCTTTCACCATCGTAGATGGGAGTACTTATTGGCCTGGGAGGGCTGCAGTCCTGAAGAGAACACCTGGGAGCCCGATTGGAACATCTTGGACAAGTCTCTCCTGCAGCAATTCCATTTGGACCATCCTGGTAATCCTGGCCCTTTGAGGAGGGGGCGTAAAAGGGGGGGTACTGTTGCATTCCTAGTCACGAGAGTCACGACCGGGACCTTACCTCTTCCTTACCCGGGGAGCCGGCAGCAAGCTTCGGGATCCATTGGGCCTACTCAGGCTTCTCTGTGGCGGCATCTCCACGAGGGAGAAGCCACCGAGCTCCGAGCCTTGGCTCCGCCCCTCTTAGGCACGCTCGAAAAGGGGAGCCTTTTAAAGGGTTGCTGGCACAAAACTGCGGCCAGCCTCTGGGGATGATGTCAGATGCCGGCAGGGATTTAAACCCTGCGTCTGACTGAAGATCTTTGCCTTGCAATGAGGTCCACTCCTGGTGAGTAGATAGTTGCTGTTCCGGTTTCTCCTTGTTTTTGCTCCTGCTCCTGTTCCTGACCTAGCTGTTGTTCCTTCTCCCGCTGCCACTCCTGATACTGCTGGTGCTCCAGTTCCAGTTCCAGTTCCACTCCTGCTCCTGCTTCCGCTCCTGCTTCAGTTTGCTGCTCCAGGTGCCAGCCTTGCCTTTCCTTCGGATTGCCTTCCTGGTTCTCGACTCCAGTTCATCTTCCCATGCTTCTGGTTTGCTGCCTACCCAGTACTTGGATCGTCGTCACGCTGCTGTCTGTCGCCCCAAGGGAATCCACCTAGTCCCAGCAGTCCGGGTCCTCCCGGGCTCCTCCCGGGGGGACGTCGGGCTTCCAGGGTGAAGTATCTGCTTGGCCTCCTGACTCCATGCCACCACCTGGCCTTCTCTTCTCAGCAGAGTCCACCTGACCTTCCATTCTTTCTCCGCACGACTGGCCCAAGGGTCCACCACCCTGGTCACAACATTGAAGAAGAAAGTTAGATGAGAGTGGTTGGACTCGGGAAGTGATAATTATTAGACCCAATGTACTAAAATATTTACAAGTTTAAATATACACTTTAAATATTATCAATATTTTCATTAATTTTGTACTTTTTGATACAGTGTATTTTTAATTGTGAATGAATGATGGTGGATGAGTGTGATAGATAGCATTTAGTATGTATAGATAGGATTTCATGTATGTTATGTAAGGATTTTGATATATGCTCATAAAAAATTGAATTGGGATAGTTTAAATGACTATTTTCTCTTGGGGTGTATATAATTAATTATTTCTTGGCCAGTGGAAATAGTGATTTATATCAAAATAACAGCATGTGCACCTCATACCTCATATGATGACAGTATTTCTCAATTCTGAAGAATATGTCTGCAATCAACAGACAGCTCTTTTTATCCATCGAAGATATGGCAGCTGAGATTCAATGCCAAGAAGTGCAGAGTCATGCATATGGGGTGCAGAAATCCGAAAGAACTGTATTCGATAGGGAGTGAAGGGCTGATGTGCACAGAGCAGGAGAGAGACCTTGCGGTGATAGTGTCAAACGATCTGAAGTTGGCGAAACAATGTGACAAGGCGATAGCTAAAGCCAGAAGAATGCTGGGCTGCATAGAGAGAGGAATATCGAGTAAGAAAAGGGAAGTGATTATCCCTTTGTACAGGTCCTTGGTGAGGCCTCACCTGGAGTACTGTGCTCAGTTCTGTAGACCGTATCTCTGAAGGGACAGAGACAGGATGGAGGCGGTCCAGAGAAGGGCGACCAAAAAGGTGGATGGTCTTCACCAAATGACTTATGAGGAAAGATTGAAGAATCTAAATATGTACACCCTGGAGGAAAGGAGGAACAGAGGTGATATGATACAGACTTTCAGATACTTGAAAGGTTTTAATGATCCAAAGGCAACAACAAACCTTTTCCATTGGAAAAAAATCAGCAGAACTAGGGGTCACGATTTGAAACTCCAAGGAGGAAGACTCAGAACCAATGTCAGGAAGTATTTCTTCATGGAGAGGGTGGTGGATGCCTGGAACGCCCTTCCGGAGGAAGTGGTGAAGACCAAAACTGTGAAGGATTTCAAAGGGGCATGGGATAAACACTGTGGATCCATAAAGTCTAGAGGATGTGAATGAAGAGAGGGTGGCTTGCGGGAAAGACAACTAATACCTAGAGATAATACCCTTATTCAATAGACATACACACAGTTAATGTGACTACGACAGTGCTCTATGCTTCAACGGCAAGAGGAAATGTGGATAAAAGGATTTTAATTCACATAAAAGCAGGGAGTAGCTTGCTCGTTATGGCGGTTACTCCCTCAAACCAAACAAGCCTGATACTTCACTTTCAATACATATCCAGCGTAGCTCTCTGCTTCAAAGGCAGGAGGGAATGAAGAAAGGTGGATTTATATTCAGATAACAACCAACAAGGACTAAATTGCACAGGGTGGGTAAACAAATAAGCATGGGAGTAGCTTGCTTGTTAAGGAGGTTACTACCCCGAATCAATTAAGCCTGATACTTTACTTTCAATACATATCCAGAGTAGACCTCTGCTTCAAAGGCAGGGGGGAATGAAGAAAGGTGGATTTATATTCAGATAACAACCAACAAGGACTAAATTGCACAGGGTGGGTAAGCATTGGAGTAGCTTGCTTATTGTGGCGGTTACTATCCCTGACCAATTAAGCTAGATACTTCACTTAGAAGCAGTTCCTGCACTGCTCTCTACATTAATGACGGGTGTGGAAGGGAAACAGGACCAAAAGCTTGTTAATGCACCAAAACAAATGTTGTTTTCAGTGATTTCCTTCTCTGTGCCTGATATCTCTAGTACAGGATATACAGTTTGCAATATGCCTTTTCCATGTTATACAGTATAATTCAGATTATGATCTTTTAGATTCAAATGATGGCTCAATTGCATAATGCAGATCAACATTCCTTTTCCCGTAACCTTCTAATTCTAGGTTGTACTATTGCATTTGTGCCTGCTTTCGCCCTCGCTCCACCCTCTCTACCTGTGTGGCGACTCCCTCCATGCCTGATGGACGGCTTGATGCCGCAGCGTCTCCATGCCGTTTCTCCCCGGCGTCCCCGGACCGGCTCGACACTGCGGATCCGCCATGTTCCTGATAACGTAGGGGGCACGTGTGCGCGTGCTCTGAAGTATGTACCAGCAAGGGTGCGAATCTCAGGGGTGCCCCCCTGTATTGATGTCATCAGCTTCCAACATAAAAGGTATTTACTTTTTCTAACAGATCGAGTTAGCAAGGACTCCAATTGGACTAGCTTCAGCTATCTAAGACTACTTTGCACCCAAAGGATTGCTGCGGGATTTCCATCGGACCCGCTTCAATCTTGCAACATTGCCTCTGCTGACCTACCAGGGGTACCTGCTCCTCGGGGGCCTCATTCTCTTTCTCTATTTCAGATTACAGAAAGGAACCGGTACTCGCTCCTCGAGGGCTCATGTTCCTAAACTCTCTGAAGACTCACTATTGCCTGGAAGCAATCGCAAGAGACGGACATTGTGAGTTCTTATTTCTGACTACAGATAGGAACTGGTACTTGCTCCTTGAGGGCCTATGTTTCTAAACCCTTTGAAGACTCTCTATTGCCTGGAAACGATTGCAAGAGACGGACATTGTGAGTTATTATTTCAGACTACCGATAGGAACCGGTATTCGCTCCTCAAGGGCCTATGTTCCTGAACACTCTGAAGATTCTCTATTGACTAGAAGCTATTCCAGATACAGATTATTGTGAGTTACCACCGCTGTCTCAGAACTTTCCCTGGAACCAGGTACTCGCTCCTCGAGGGCCTAACCCTTTCCAGCTACTGAGCCATCTCAAGACCTTATGTGAGTTATCACCTAGTACTGGCTATGTATATCTGCATACCCTGTCTATTCACTATCTACAGTTTCTTTGCAGCTCAGCAACCTTGGAATCGCAGTTCCAGTATCTGAGGGACTTCAGTCCTGCCGGGCATACCAGCTCACTACTGCCACCTCTGGTGGTTATACTACCTTTCTAATAAAAGAACTATCTGTGTCTGTCCCCATACTCCAGCTTAGCCAGTGGTCCCTCTCGGGACTCCCTCCTGGGGGCGCTGTCATCTTCCATCAGCCCAAGGATTCACCTATCTACTTTCTGTCCAGCTGAGCACCATCTCTAGTTCTCCGCTGGTACAGATTGCCAACTCTGCAGTCTACGTCATAACATAATGCCATTCCTTAGCAGACCCATAGGAGGCAGTACACTACAGATTGCTTCTCCTCCCCTTTGGGGAGGGGATTCTATCAGACTGCTATTCTCATCTACTAGCTCCTCCTGTCCGCATAGCAGGTCCCACAACAGATTGCTAACTCCTCCTTCTTCAGGAGTCAAAGCACAACAGATTGCTAACTCCTCCTTCTTCAGGAGCCAAAGCACAACAACTATACAGTGCAATTCTGAGCTGTAAGAACATTCTATACTAGTATGTATTGAAGAAAGTAGGAAAGAGAAAAAGAAAAAAGATCAGAGAAAAAGATCAACAGTCAGAGTAAAACAGTGGAGCACAGAAGAAAATATTTTGATAAGTTCATTGTAGTTTAGATTTTAGATGAAATACCTTAGTAAACAAAAGTTTATAAGAGCTTTAGAAATTAGTATATATTGATAAAAATAGACTTTTTCCTACAATTTCAATAAACAGCACTTAGTACATCACTATTTTTGATATTATTTGATATGTGGTAAATTGAGGGTGAACAAGTTCAAAATCAATAGGAGGATCACCCGTGATTCCCCTCTTCACCCATCTTTTACATACTCAAAATGAAGGAACATAAAATAGGCTAAATTTTATATATTACTGGGAGGGAGTGATATTTCTAGTTATCTTCTGAGGCCTACTGCTTTCCTACTGAGAGTAGGGAATGGAGTAGGTCGGCATAGAGACAAATTGTTATTGTATGCTTTATATTTGATTTACTACACTGTTGTTTTTATGAATTATGTTAACAACCTTGGTTTTTCTTTGGGAGAAAAAGATGTTATAAAATAGAATGGAATAATAAATTAGATAGAATGTAATTTGTAGGGATGTGAACCAGGTACTGGTACTGGGGGGGGCGAATCTGATCGTTAGGGATGTGAATTGGGATCGGTTCCGATTCCAATTCACATCACTAATTTCTTTTTGTGAGGCCCGCACCGATAAAAAAAAAACCCACCCGACCCTTTAAAATTACCCCCTTAGCCTCCCCCACTCTCCCAATCCCCCCCCCCAAAAAAACTTTTTACACATACCTGGTGGTCCAGGGGGGCCGCGGGGAGTGATCTCCCGTTCCCAGGCCATCAGCTGCGCTAAAAAAAAATGGCGCCGATGGCCGGTGCCATCCAGTGCTCCTACCATGTGACAGGGACCGGCCAATGGCATGGATACCCTGTCACATGGTAAGGGCAATGGGCCATCGGCGCCATCTTTATGAGTGGCAGCCGATGGCCCGAGAGCGGGAGATCGCTCCCCGTGCCCCCCCCCCCCGGACCACCAGGTAATTTTAAAAGGTTTTGGGGGGGTCGGGAGGGTGGGGGAGGCTAAGGGGGTCGGTTTAAAGGGTCGGGTGGGGTTTTTTTTATCGGGCCATCGGCGCCATTTATATTAGTGGCAGCCAAAATGGCTCCGATGGCCCGAGAACGGGAGATCGGGCCGGGACCCCCCCCCCCCCCCACTGGAGCACCAGGTAATTTAACATTTTGGGGGGGGTTCGGGAGGGTGGGGGAGGGTAATGGATTGGTTTTAAAGGGTCGGTGGGTTTAGGGGTTGTTTTGGTGTGCCGGTTTTCCCACCCTCCCCCAAATAATTCCCGTGCCCGATTTAACGATTTTTCACGATAAATCGGGGGAATTTCTATTGTATCGCGACTCTAACGATTTTTGATGATTTAAAAAATATCTGACGATTTTTTTAAATCGTCAAAAAACGATTCACATCCCTAGTAATTTGTAATCAGATACGTTATGGTTTAGTAAGCATTCATGCAGCAAAAACCTGGAGTAGGTACTAGAGGTTTATTGACCAAACTGGATCCAACTTCTGTTTTTCTTACTATAAAAACAGTAACTGAACAAAAAAAAATCTTATTTCTTAAATTAGAATAAAGATTTTATACAGAGATAAATGACATAAATATAGCTCTTAATTTGCTGTAGCTAATTTTTCAAGATTCTGTGACAAGAGTTGGCAAATTCTGTGGCAGCATTTTCAAAACTATGCAGCAATAATGTGGGAAATTTGCATAAGTTTGCATATAGTTGCAATTAAATAATGTATTTCTTACTTCATAAAAATAGTCATTTTCTGACATTTCTGTGTCCTGTTAATTAGTTTTTTGTGTATTAGAGGAAAAGGGATCTTAGTGATGGGGCTGGGGAAGAAGGCAGGCATTGGATCTAGAAATGGGAAGGGAAGAAATTACAGAGGAAAGAAATGAAGAAGGAATCAGGTAGGAGGGGTGGACAGATAAGGGATAGAGGAGGACAGAGGGGAAAAAAGGGAGTAAAGCATGGGGATTTCAGGTAGAATAAGGAAAGGAAAAGAGAGCACGGGAGGGAGGGGAGGGAAGAGGGATCAGAAGTGGGAGGAGGAGGAAGGCAGATTGAGGATGGGGAGGTAGGAAGAAAGAGATAATTGGAGATGGGGTAGAAGAGAAGTAGGGATGAAGAAGAGAAGTAAAAAAGAGGGATGGGGTAGAGCAAAAGGAAGGAAAGAAGACACAGCCCCCTCCCAATCAATCTTCATCTCCTCTTTCCCTTATCCTCCCTTCCAAAAATTCTTTGATCCCCCCACTCTCCCTCTTTTACTTACTCCCCTACCCAATCACCTTACTCATTCTGATTCCTTCCCCAACATGAATTCCTCATGAACCCTGGCTGCCCCTCTCTCCTCACCTTTAACTCAACCTGGTTAACTCTTTCTCCCCTCATGAAACCCTCACTCACCCTTGTTCATTTCCCTCCATCCCCATAATTATCAGTTCACACCCTCCCTTCCTACTCCCATGAGATCCATAATCAGTTCACTGCCTTACTCCTCTCCTCCTACACATGATCCCTAGTCATTTCACTCCCACCTTCCCACCCTACAATCCATGGATAGTTCACTGCTATAGATTTGCATTTGGAAGAAACAAAATAGAAAATAACAATGACATTTCCTATTTTGTTTCAATTTTTTTGGGAGATCAAGTCCTGATGTTTGGTCCTTGATCCAGACCCAGGCCCGATGCTGGGGTCTGGTCTGGAGACCGGGTTCCAATGCCAGGGGATTGGCCCAGACCCACGCCTGATGCTGGAGCATGACCCAGAGTCTGGGTCCTGATTCCTGGGTCTCGACCTAACCAAGGATTGGGCCAGGCCTGACACCAGGATTCAGGCTTAGAGGCTGGGTTCCAATGCCAGGGCCTTGACCCAGTCTGAGACTCAATGCCATAGCTTTGGCCCAGATCTGGAGGCTGAAGCCCAGTCTTCATAGTGTCATCCTCTTCTTCTTCTTCTTCTTCTTCTTTAAAACAATGCCATCCACTAGTGATACATTGGATATAATTAACTTCAGTGCCTCCCTCTTCAGTGGAAGTTACCATTTTGTTGTATGGCAGTTCATTTAAATGGATGCCATAATTTTATAGAAGAAAAAAGAAGAGGCTGATGCTATGAGGCCCGGGCTCCAGCCTCCTGATCTGGGCTCAGACCAAGGCACCACTGTTAGGTTTGGGTCCAGATGTAGGCCCTAGCCTCAAGTCCAGTTGGTGCCATTTTTCAAAATGGTACTGACCTGACCTTGCTCTAGTCACTTGACTGGGCAAGATCTGAGAATTGAACCTTGGCCATGTGACTGGGGCAAAGTCAGGTCAGAGTAATTTTGAAAAATGGCACCAATCAGATGGGGGTGGGGGTGCCCCATGTCCTTTCACTAGTGGAAATTCATTCTTTAGAGTTATGGGGATATGGGGGGAATGGGAATGGGAAAGCCCACCTACTAGAAGCCGATTCTTTTTTCCTACTTAGAGGGTCCAGGAGGAATCAAGGAATTCCCACTATAGATAGATGTGGTCTTTCATGGATTTTGGGGCATGGGGAGTGAGGTCAAGTCAGAGGGGATAAATGTTACCTTTTTTGAATGAGGGCATGGGGGAACTTTGACCATAATGGCATATTTGGCAATTGGGGGGCTGGGTGGCTGTCGTCTCACCACTACCTGAAATTTTTTTATATTTATTTGTCAGGACCACTTCAAGTGGTAGCCCCGGGGTGAGTAGGGGGGTAATATTTGACCCCTGCACACCTTTCTTTGATTTAGATTGGGTTTTATTATTTTTGTATGGCCCTTTAAATCTATTGAGGGAGCCTCAGGATCTGCATTAGGGTCCCGAGGTTCCTCTGTTAGATTACCATTTTCTCAGGATGTGTTTCTAACTTGGTTGGCAACTTTCTAAGTTGGCTACATTAAGTTATTAACATTATATTGCCTATTACTGAGCTGCTTTGCAAGGATTTGCAAAATTAATGCATGCAAATTGCATGCAAAGCAGCTCATTGTAATAGGGGAGAGAATCTGGTCAGGGCTATGCAAAATATTGTGTGATATCACCATGATAGGGCTATATTGCCTGATAAACTGTTACGCTTGCCCTCAAGGGGATGTCATGTGAGCGGCCTCACTCACCCCAAATGCCGCCAACATATGGCAGACGCCGCTGCTTCTCCAGTGCTGCTTCCTAGGCATGCATGCATGTGACACCATTTCCATTAAAGGGTCTGCAGCGGGAAAAGCCTGTGGCGCCCTTGGATAATGTCACTGCTCCTTGCCCTATAAAAGGGCTCTTCAGACACTCCAGCCTTGCCTCAGCAAAGGTCTCCTGGTTCCTTGGCTTCTGCCTTGCTCCAGGTCTTCAGCTTGGCTCCAGTTTTCAGCTTCAGCTTCAGCCTTGCTCTGCTCAAATCTTCAGCTTTGGCTTCTCCTTACTCTACTTCAGCCCTCAGCTTCAGCCTTACTCAGTTCAAGTCGTCAGCTTCAGCTTCAACCTTGCTTCTATCAAATCTTCAGCCTCAGCCCTGCCTCCGTCCTAGACCTTTGGGCTCTGCCATAGCCTGGCCCTTACCCAGTCATGCTCACCTGCCATAAGCACAAACCCTAGGGCTCAGTCCATGAGGTTGCACCAATTGAGCCACTCAAAAGGGCCTCAAGCTCACATTGTTCACAACATAAAGAGAATATATTGCTTGATGTACACTATTTTCTCCCCCTTCCTACTCTCCATCCATCCCTCTCCTGGGTTTGTAAAATTCCTGCTGAAATTGAGGTATTTTATTTCCTCCTCCTGGCACTTCCAGCATTGCTTTAACAGCTGATTTAATGATCCATTTGCAGTTTCATTGTACTGGTTGTATGTACATAACACTTATATGGCTCAGACTTTACAGTTTATTTATTTATTTACAATCTTTTCTATACCATCGTTTAGTTAAGTACCATCACAACGGTTTACAGGGAGACACAAATATTTAAGTTTGTATATACTCTTCTAACAAGAGTGCCCATAATGTTTCAGTTACAAGTTTTCATAAAATAAGGTATATGATAAGTGACATGGATCTGGTCCATTTAAATGAATAATAGTGTAAATATACACGTATTGTGCTTTAAACTGAGTTTCTCTAACATTAGATGTAAAGTTTGATAAAAAATACAAATACATTTACACATCTTGGTGACTTTATGCTGTGTGTTGATGTTCACGTGCCTGTCCAGGCCATAAGAACCTGGCAAGTACCCAAAAACTAAGTCTATTCCATGTTACCATTGCTAATGGCAGTGGCTATTCTCTAAGTGAACTTAATAGCAGGTAATGGACTTCTCCTTCAAGAACTTATCCAATCCTTTTTTAAACACAGCTATACTAACTGCACTGACCACATCCTCTGGTAACAAATTCCAGAGTTTAATTGTGCATTGAGTAAAAAATAACTTTCTCCGATTAGTTTTAAATGTGCCCCATGCTAACTTCATGGAGTGCCCCCTAGTTTCTATTATCCGAAAGAGTAAATAACCGATTCACATCTACCCGTTCTAGACCTCTCATGATTTTAAACACCTCTATCATATCCCCCCTCAGTCGTCTCTTCTCCAAGTTTTCCCAGTTCATTCCCAGTTCACCCAGGTAAGGGATAGGACTTCCAAATCCTCCTAGTTTTATATCCTCCCTTTTCCCTTGTTAGCCCTGACCTTTAAAACCCCATCTGATTTGCCTAGAATTTTTTGTTTTACAATTTACAGGTCATCCACACAGAAGTAAATTGCACAGCAGGGGACCCTTCTGTGCACTTAAGTATGTCATGCTAATTTCAAGTTAAAATCCAGGAATTCCCATGCCCTACCCAGATCCCACCCACTCCCCATCCCTTTTTTTGGACTTTTCATTTGTGCATACAACGGCATGTATGCATGCATCCAGGTGGCTTTTAAAATCCTTTCGGCATGCACTGACCCAACATATTTGCGTATTCCCTAATTTTGGTTAAAAGCACATGTTAATGCATACTTTAGTAAGTAGGTCCCATAATATGCTAATGTAGTTGTCTTTATCAGTTCATAACAAACAGTGATGCAGGCACAGATTATTGCAGTTTGGCTGAGTCTATTTCAACTAATTGTACAGGTGATTTCTAACACTGTTTAAATCAGAATGATTTCCTGTCACTGCAGATGAGACAAGGCCTAAAATCACTTTGCAGTAGTGAAAACTGCATGTATTTAAGACAGAAACATTAATCTACTTTGTCACAAAATCCACTCAAGTACTTTTTTAATCTTTTCAATGGTAAAGCTTATAGACAAATTGTGATAGTCAGAAAATATATTAAATACAACAAAGTAGATTACAAAGCAATGAATTGGTTCCAACATTTAAAAAAATGATAATGCCAAAAACAGTTTAAGTGTTGTATGCTTTATGGTTGTAGTAACCTGATTACATTCAACTTCTGAATGAGGAACAAACGTTTTGCTCACTAATAATTTGCTATTGGTATTGTATGTACATGCTTGCTATCTTAGTTAAGTAAATTTTAATGGAAAACCATACAATATAGTGGAGTAACTCTGAATTAAATTGGATAGGGCCTGTTTTTGAAAGTGTTTCTCTCTAAATATAGTGAATGCATTTTCCCACACAAAGGGGCCAATGCAATATAGTGCACTCAGCCGAGCGTACTGTATAACCCACAGTTGGACGCGGGTTGTATAGGTGCTAATTAATCCCCTCTACAATGTGAATCCAATGGGGAGTGAAATTAATAGCACTCATCACATGCAAATGCATGTGAATGAAGCTATTAGCAATTCACTCCCAATGCAAAAAAAAAAAAAAATGTGCGTCTAAGACGCACATTTTTGCGATCAGAAATTAACGCTTGCCTGGACCACCCATGGAGGCAAAAGTTACATACGTAACTCCGTATTTTAAAACCAGAGACCATGGCATGTGTCAGCTTGTTATTCACATGGCATTACTGCTGTTCAAGTCTGTAGATCTCTAATTTTAGAGTTTATAGGACATGGTGAGGGGTCTGGGTCAACTGGGGGGCGTGCAGGAAGAAGGTCATGCAAACCAGTAAGCTTAGCCCATATTTCAGGGCTGGGTTTCAGGCTCAAAGTTTTTACCATAAAGTCCAATTTCCCATGGGATTCCACCTTCAAGATTTTCTCAGTATATAGTAGGAGTTAATCAGCATTTTCCTGCTCAGGGATCATTTTTCTCCAAGGCTCTGGTCACAGGAATAGTATTGTACTCTATTGCAGTCCAAAATACTATGGCCATTATTCAGTGTTGCAAAGTAACTAGCAGTGTAGTTCATAGCAGTTTAGCAGCTTAAATCACTGCAGTTTAAACTCCAAAGGAAATTCAGCTTAAAGCAATGTGACTCAGCAGCATTAACCAGGGGCGGCTCAAGCCAATCTGCTGCCTGAGGTGAGGAATGAGATGATGCACTCCCCTCCACCCCCCCCTCCCAAAAAACAAAAAAAGCACGATGCAGGTCAAATCATAAAGATGACCCTGGGAAGGGGAGGACAAGGGTCCCATTGGAGTTTGGCCCTTTCGATGATTTGAAATACTGTGGAAGTGGCAGGCAAGTGTCAGAGTTCACAGAAAAGAATGTCAGCGATAATATTTCTAGGAAGCTGGGAACCCTATCATCTGCTTCCCAGCCTTCCCTAGCATTTGCATCCTGGAATGTGGGAGATGAGTGAATGGCAAGGGTCTGGGCATAGCACACTCTCTCAGGGCTAGTGCAAGGGTATTAGGGGCTCTACAAACTTTACAGCCTTGCACCCATCTTCTCAGCTCTCACCACGCACACAATTAAAAATGATGCATTTATAATAAGATTTTATATGAAAAAAAAAGGCATTCAAAGTACAGTTTTCTGATGTAAAAAAATCACTTACAACAACATGGATATATTTATATGCAGTGCTGTGGTGACAATGAGGAAACCCTGCAAAAAAAGACACTTGGGTCCAAAGGTCTATTGTAAAGTGCTTTGGGCTTGGGCTTGGCCCTCAGAAAGCCATGCATAAACTGAAGTACAATTACAATAAAGTAAATATCCCAAACCAAAATGACACTAAATGCTAGCACTTAAACAGAACCCTATGTATGAAAATGCAGTACTGCAAACATTAGAGCATGCTCTAAAACACCATTGCTATTAAGAAAAACAGAACAAGCCAGGCTGCTATAGATCCCTACATAGAAACTTCACAGTAGAAGAAAACCTCACATCCATCACACACCAGAACAAAGACAGACCCTCGCTAAAAGTGACCATAAAGTACAAAGATAAATGCACAGACAAAAAATGTACTGAGAACTGCACAAAGCCAAATTATTAGGGTCACTCATCAAAATGTGTTATGAACAATAACGCATGGCACAAATGCAAATTTTTTGGAGGAGCGGGATCAGGGAGGAATTTGACTGGGATTTAGTTAAATGAGGGACAATATTGCACCATGCGATAGCATAACGCATGCTATGTTATCTCACCCTAGCTTGATGGTACCCTGTTATAGAGTCCATCAAGCTAGGTGAAAGAACATAGTAGAAATTTTATCTTTTTGAGACTGTCCTCACTCCAAATGACGTCAAATCTTCACCAAGGTATATTGCACTGTTTGTACATCTAACTCTATATGCGAAACTGGCCCCTAAACCCTAAACCACCACCAACACCTCACCTCGAGCTATTAGATGGGCCTCCTATAGAGTTATAAATACTTCACTATGTAGATACCCTTGTAGGTGGTCTCTCTCTCTCTCTCCCAAAAAAAAAAATGAGGGACTATTGTAGGACATCATTATTAACACTTTCTAATTAATCTAGGGATATGTATGTAATGCATCAGTGGAGAAAAAGAAACATCACCATTCCTCATAAAAGAAAATATAAAAAATACATATTTCAAGACAGCTGATGAATAGAATGCCATTAAATTCATATACAAATTTGTTAAAAGTCAGTAAAATATTTCAAAACAGTAGATACATCCAATAATCATTAAAAATATTAAGGATACAAAAATTCCCAGTTCTCCATACCTGGGAACTTTTTATTTAGTCACCTTATAATTGTCCTGGATTAGTATAGGAAGGGGAGCTACACACAAACTTTGTCCACTCTCTTTCATAGACACACACTTTCTATAACAAACATATGCTCATTTTCAAAACACACACTCACATGAATACATATACACATACTCTCATTCACATACACATACTCACACTATGACATGCTCACATATTCAAATACACATGCTCACTCACACTCTTATATTCTCATACCAACTCTTTCACATGCTCACACACATTCTTCCTCACACTTTCTCACATGCTCACACACATGTGCAATCATTCACATACTCCCTCTTGTTCCACCTTCCCTTCTATTCCATCACTCAAACCCTTCTTTTCATATCTTCCTCATTCACTTACCCCACTTTCTCTTTCTTCCCCTTTCATTCACTCAGCATCTTTTGCTTTTCTTCTATCCTATATCATTCACTTAACCCCTCCCCTATGCCATTCTCACTCAGCCCTCCCCTGCTCATACCATACATCTTCCTTTTCACCTCAATCACTTGTGTGTCTTTCCTCCTGTCCACGGGGCCTGGAATCCTAGCGGGCACATCATAATTCTGTGCCATTGGCTCGGGGGTGTGTCTTCCTGCCCAACGGGCCTGGGATATCGTCGGGCACATCATACTCCTGTGCAGCTGTCGCTTAATGACTTTCTGCCCAGGGGACCCAGGATCCCCACGGGCATGCCATTATTTGGGGTGGATGGTGATTTTTTTCTATCATGATGTGGACGCAGAGTGAGGTGGCTGCCATAGGTATATTTTATGGGGCACTTTTTGCTGCTCTAAAATTTTGCCTCCTGAAGCCGCCGCTTCATCCTGCCTCATGATAGAACCACCCCTGGCATTAATTCTTAGCAGCTTTAGCTCGCACAGGGAGAGATCCAACAGTGGTAGGGCCTTCTATTCTGTTCTTTGTCTGCTGGGTTTTCATTGGGGCAGTCATGCCCATTCCTCCATCTCAGGCTATTTATCTGGATAATTATCAGGATTCAAACTGCCATCCCTACTGGTTGGGAGGTATGGCAACACAATCTGCATTCTGCAGGCTCAGAAGCTGTAGGGTTCCTAAAAGGAGTGAACTGGGACTATCTATAGGAAACACTGGCTTTCTGCTTATAGTATTTCCTTGTTGGATTTTAAATGTTGGATTTTAAGGCTTTTCATGCTAATCCCCCACCTCTGAACTTATGTAGCCCTAGCTATAATCATAATACATTGAAGTTTTTACTCCCTACCCTCAAAAGGCACTTTTTTAACCAGGAAAAATACATTCTGTATATAATTTTTAGCAGGTACTTAGAAGAAATTTAAATAGTTGCTATCCTCCTTGCTAATACATCTGTCCCAACTGGATTACTAACTCTCTCGTTTATTATCCTATATAGATGCTTTCCTTGTAAACACTATTGCAATGTCTCAAGATTTTTTATGAGATCATAGATAACATGAAGAATGAATAGACACCTCTCAGATGGCATTTTAAGCTCCACTTTGAAGGACCTTTTAAGGAAATCTATTGCTGTGACATTATCCACCTAGAGGAAATTAATAAATCTCAGGTTTTCACCTTCAGCAAGCTCTCTGAATTCTCTATGAGAGAGAGAGAATCCTAAACCAATGTACAAACAGTGCCTGTAATGAAAGTATTTTTATTCACTAGCTTTTTCATCTATCTAAGGCTGGCTTCACTACTCTTGCAAGGTAGAAACTTCCAGCAATGGGAGGTTCCAGTGGGTGTGCCGAAAGAGAGTGATAGTCAGTGTCTATCCCCTACAGTGTGAGTCAATTGTCCATATCTATAAAGAAGACTCCCTGAGACATTAGGAAGTATCAGTTGACAAAAGAAGTAGGGGAAAAGCAGCAAGGGTTTTGAAACTCTCAGCACCAGGAATAGAAGAAGATTTTGGTCTTTCTTTTCCATTGGAAGAGGCATTCAGTCTCTGAATTGGTTGGAAGGATTCCGCATCCTATTGTAGCAGTGCTCTGAAAGGCTTTTGTTCCTAAGTCTCAGGGGCAGGACAGTTTTTCTGAGAGGCTGAAGACACCAACCAAGTATTTGCAATAGTTTCCTAGTGGGAAAAGATAGATTTTGATTTCTAAGAAGGGGTTTTCAGGGAACAAGAGTAAAACTATTTGTTGCTACTCAGTTACTCAAGTGGGCATGAGAACTTAGATTTTGTTGTTGTTGGTGTTTGTGCTGATGGAATTTTGAATCTCTAAATTTCATTTTCATATGTTTTTTAGTGCAAACTTTTATTTGTATCTTCAGTAGAAGCTACACTTGTTTTGGAATTATACCTGGTTGTGGAGATTCTGCTTTTGAGAGACGGCTTTCCCCGTGGAACAATCCTGATACTGAGTTCCAGCCAGATTTGTTCTTTCAGAACAAATGAGAAGATTTTCTGGGTTAAAGGATCAGTATTCCCTGACCAGTCAGCTCAGAATCTTTTTTTTTGTCCATTCACCAAAAGATCTTGGGGATCTTAGCAAAGAAATGATTCTTCATTACCCCTATAACTGCATGGTTAATTTTGAGAATTTTAAATATATTTTCTTTGAACCGTCTCAACATCAGATTTTTCGTGGAATACGACTGATGCCATGAGGATGATATTTTTTCTTAGAGACATGATTAGTTTTGGGATTATTCTGGTAATTAGAAAAAGCTCATCATGGCTGAAATTTTCTTTTGTTTTTCATTTCTATTATTTCCTGCTCCCAGGTATCATTTCTTGGATCTCTCTTATTTGATGGATTACATATGAAGTGATATTTGCTTTTGCATCTTTTGTTACTTTTTAAAATGGTTATGAATCATTGTTTATTTTCTATTTTAAGTGTATTCTTGAAGTGTTAATTCTTAAAAATAATATGTAGAAAACATTTGCAAGGCACAATCAGCAGTCAAAGAATCCCTGTCGTTCTATTAAAGGGAGCCATACAGACAGAAAACAAGGTACAAAAAGGCAAATTTTAAAAGGCCTATGTACACCAAAGCCAGAAGATCCACATAGAAGTTAGGTTGATATGCACCACTTGGATTTTGAAAGGCGCGTAAGTACACGCATATCTCCCAGTATGTGCACAAAACTTGTTTTTGAAAAAGTGCTGGGGCATGGCCATAGTCTGGGTGGGGCATGCGCATTTCTGGATTTTTGAATGAAACCAGCGCATAAGTATTTATGCACATACAAGTCACCTGGGTCTCCTACCACGCGTCTACTATGGATGCCGTTGTAAGTCATGAAAGACTAAAAACTAGGGTAGTCAGAGAGTTTGAAGGGTTGGGGCTAACAGGGTAAAAGGGAGGCTATTTAACTAGTGGGGCTAGAAAGTAATATCCTTTACCTGAGTGAACTTGGAATGAAGTGGGGAAACTGGTAATTATGGTAGAGGCAGCAATTGTGCAAATATGCACGCATCTATATAAAATTGTGCGCACATGTATGCGCGTACAGCCTATTTTGAATGATGTGTGCATATACGCATGTATTTTAGAAAATGGCCACATCCATTGCTACGAGCCAGCATACGCGCATACATGTGTGCTCGTGTGGCTGTTTAAAACTACTGTCACTGGTTTTAAAGGACAGAAGAGTCAATGCACAGCACCCAGTGCTGCCCAACAATTCTTGCTGAAACTCTGTCAAGCCTTCCTCCCGCCAATCAACCATTGTGCCAAATCACAATTAGAGCATGAAAAATATTTTCATTTTGTTTCTTTATTTCATTTAATTTCATTTTCTTTTCATTTTTGTTTTTTTGTTTTACTGTTTTTTTTAGCGTGCAGTACTTTTCTGCTAAATTTTGCCAAAATTCCATTAGCTGACCCTAGATACTCTGTTCATCATGTGAAAGGGGGCCATATTGAAGAATGGAGCCTATGCCATATTGAAAATTGAAGTTTGTAGGGCAGGAGCCAGTAGAGGATGCTTCTGCCCCCACTAGATCACCAGGGTGACTAGTAACCAGGGTGGGCCAGGAGATAGAGCATCCAAAGGATGGTATAGGGGCATTTTTTACAAAGGGATAAGTCTTTTAAATAGATCGTAGGGCCATAGGGGGTTTTTGTTTTTAATTTTAGTTTTTATCAAGTCAGAATGCAGGAGAGGGCTTAGGAGAAGGTTGCCACTAGAATCCCAGGGATTTTTAGCATAAGGAGTTAGGGGGCTTTTGTGGGCCATGAGGCCCTTTTAAAAGATAATGCACCCTATAAGTGGGACCACCGTCAAGTCTTGTCATGGTTGGGAATACACAAAGTTCCTGGCTACCACAAAGCCCACAAATGATCTGAAGAATTTTCAGATGACTCAGGTGACTTCTTGTTTCGGTTTGGTTGCAATTATCCAAACTAAAAATCAATTTGTTTATGATTTACTTTTTAGAAAAAAAAATTGCATACCTCTAGATATTAATAATATTTAGCAGAATAATACTAAGCATATGAAAGACAAAAACCTGCTATCAGTTATCACAAAGTCATACATCATAGTCAACATAGTGACTTAGTTCAACCAATACACATCATAATAGTTTCTCCCGAAAAAAATATTAATAAGCATTGGATTTCATAAATGTATTAAAACACTGAATTTTCATTATCTTCAAGATATTATAATCAGATCCACTTTTCATTTTGTTACCTATCTCTGCTATATGAGTAAGAAGCTGAAACAGGAGTCTATAAGCTGGGAAACATGATATTTGAGAAATAAAAATTCCCCAGAGAAGGACACATATCCTGGAGAAATGAAACAAAGGATCAATGAGTAATTCCTTGAATTATGTGTTATGGAAATCCAGTGCAGTTTCAGCGGCAGTAGCTCTGTTAAGCTGCTAAGCTTTTTCATTTATATTAGCATACTAAAACACACTCCCTTCTAGCTCAGTGGGAAAGAACTATCGGTTTGTAGTGTACAGCAAATGACAGCAGGTGAAATAAATTCTAAATTACCTTGATTTAGTTTACTGGAAGCAATTATGACAAATTATGTACTTTTTTAGACTAAACTGTAAATATGCAATTTTCAGTTAAAAAAAAACAAACCACAACACAAATGTGTGTGACTATCTCACCCTTTCTGCTCATCACTGAACCCACTGAAATGTGGAAATTAGATGCAGCCTAATTACTAGGGGAAAAAAAGCTTCTATAATTATTTTTATGGCATTTGAAATTTGGATCACTTTTCTAGCAGAACATCACATTTTAGAAACTAGTTTCTCATGTTCCTTGTACTGCATTTAAATACTTGAGCCAGTACAAAAACAAAAAGAAAAGAAAAATGATGTACTGAGTAGCACATAGTTCTAAAGATGAATTAGAAAATAATGGGGAAATTTGAAAGCCCAAACTATATATTATGTGGCACTCCTATATTTTGGCCAGTAGATTTCACATAGATAACAACCAGCTAGAGGGAAAACCATCTTCCAGCTCCTCCTCTAGAGGCAGTTGAGTGGGTAGACCCTGCTTATAGCTAGGGGCTAGGGCTAGATTCAGTGTGGCATTTGAGTTTAGAGTTTATTTATTTATTTATTTACTTTTATATACCGGTGTTCGATTTTACATATCACATCGGTTTACATTTAAACAAAATTTGCAGGAACTTATGCGTTACCTTTGTCAAATACATTAAACATTTAAATATGGGGATTGTTAACAAGGGATATAAAAGAACATGGGGAATGGCTAACACTACGGGATGCACGAAGGGATGCACAAAGGGGAGTGCCCCTTCAGCGCGCGACGCCTGGTGTTCTGGCGCCGTTTAACGTCCGTCACAGTCCTCAGTGACATCAGAGGGGGCGGGTCTCTCAATCAAGGATCACACACCGCCCCTCCCCTCTCAGTTTCAGATGGATTCTTTCACTTTTTTTTCTTTCTTTCTGTCTTTCTCATCACTGTTAGTTATTTCAGGGAGCCCGGTGGTGATGGTGTGTGGCCTCCCTGTGCGCAGGCACCCGGTGTTCTGGCGCCGTTTAATGTCCGTCACAGTCCTCAGTGACATCAGAGAAGAAGTTAGAAGCCCTAGTTGAGTTGTTTCTTTTTGTGAAGCCTACTGCCTCACCCAGTATATTATTGGGATACAGCTCCTTAATTGGATCAGACTGGGAGGGAAATGGGCAAAGGCCCGATCTCGTCGCCGCACATACTTTAGAGTATTCCTCCCCCAAGCGTGCGAGTGGCAGGCTGCCTGCGCATGCGCTCGAGGATGTTAAAATCCGGCACGCATTTGTGTGTGCTCTTCCTTTTAAAATCTACCTTTTAGTGAATTATTCTATTTTTGGTAGAGAGGGGATTTTTTTTGCCAGCCCCTCCTCTCAATCTGGAGCTCTGGCAAGGTGCTGGGCTCCCAACAGCAAGCCTTTCCTGCTGAGAGGCTCAACAAAGCAACTAAAGAAGCAAATGAGCTGCAGAGAAGACCCTACAGTACTAGTATCTTCCCCCTCTTGGCACAAAGAACTAAGGCTGGGTAATGGTGTGAAGATGGCTGGAACTCAGGTAGGACTGTGAAAACATGTAAAGTGTGTCCCTGCAGTTTAGAATGCATTCAGAGTAGGGGGACCACAAAGCTCTCGCTCACAGAGAGTTAGAACTCCCTAGGAACCTGGGTCACTTGCACGTACACAGAGGAGGAAAGGACACTCCTCTGTATAACCATGTATCTCACTTGGCATTGATTACTTTTCAAATAACTCAGTAAACGTTATTTTTGAACATCCAGACCTGTGCCCTGCAGTCTTTTTCCTCTTTGCTGGGCATGCCAGAAGACTATGAGGTTATCAGGTATTCTCTAAGCTCTCAGGCTTTCCTGGAATTATATGAGGAAATCGGAGGAAATCTGTATACAGCCATTAAAAGGTCCACCACTAAGAACATAAGAACATAAGACATGCCATACTGGGTCAGACCAAGGGTCCATCAAGTCCAGCATCCTGTTTCCAACAGTGGTCAATCCAGGCCATAAGAACCTGGCAAATACCCAAAAAGTACCAAAGGCTATTCTATGTTACTGTTGCTAGTAATAGCAGTGGCTATTTTCTAAGTCAACTTAATTAATAGCAGGTAATGGACTTCTCCTCCAATAATTTATCCAATCCTTTTTTAACACAGCTATACTACACTAACCACATCCTCTGGCAACAAATTCCAGAGATTAATTGTGCGTTGAGTGAAAAAGAACTTTTTCCGATTAGTTTTAAATGTTCCACATGCTAACTTCATGGAGTGCTCCCTAGTTTTTCTATAATCTGAAAGAGTAAATAACAGATTCACATCTACCCGTTCTAGACCTTTCATGATTTTAAACACCTCTATCATATCCCCCCTCAGCAGTCTGTTCTCCAAGCTGAAAAGTCCTAACCTCTTTAGTCTTTCCTCATAGGGGAGCTGTTCCATTCCCCTTATCATTTTGGTCGCCCTTCTCTGTACCTTCTCCATTGCAACTATATCTTTTTTGAGATGCAGCGACCAGAATTCTACAAAGTATTCAAGGTGCAGTCTCACCATGGAGTGATACAGAGGCATTATGACATTTTCCGTTTTATTCACCATTCCCTTTCTAATAATTCCCAACATTCTGTTTGCTTTTTTGACTGCCGCAGCACACTGAACAGACAATTTCAATGTGTTATCCACTATGACGCCTAGATCTCTTTCTTGGGTTGTAGCACCTAATATGGAACCTAACATTGTGTAACTATAGCATGGGTTACTTTTCCCTATAAGCATCACCTTGCACGTATCCACATTAAATTTCATCTGCCATTTGGATGCCCAATTTTCCAGTCTCACAAGGTCCGCCTGCAATTTATCACAATCTGCTTGAGATTTAACTACTCTGAACAATTTTGTGTCATCTGCAAATTTGATTATCTCACTCGTCGTATTTCTTTCCAGATCATTTATAAATATATTGAACAGTAAGGGTCCCAATACAGATCCCTGAGGCACTCCACTGTCCACTCCCTTCCACTGAGAAAATTGCCCATTCAATCCTACTCTCTGTTTCCTGTCTTTTAGCCAGTTTGCAATCCAAGAAAGGATATCACCATCTATCCCATGACTTTTTACTTTTCCTAGAAGCCTCTCATGAGGAACTTTGTCAAACGCCTTCGGAAAATCTAAGTACACTACATCTACCGGTTCACCTTTATCCACATGTTTATTAACTCCTTCAAAAATGTGAAGCAGATTTGTGAGGGAAGATTTGCCTTGGGTAAAGCCATGCTGACTTTGTTCCATTAAACCATGTCTTTCTATATGTTCTATGATTTTGATGTTTAGAACACTTTCCACTATTTTTCCTGGCACTGAAGACAGGCTAACCGGTCTGTAGTTTCCCGGATCGCCCCTGGAGCCCTTTTTAAATATTGGGGTTACATTTGCTATCCTCCAGTCTTCAGGTACAATGGATGATTTTAATGATAAGTTACAAATTTTTACTAATAGGTCTGAAATTTCATTTTTTAGTTCCTTCAGAACTCTGGGGTTTATACCATCCGGTGCAGGTGATTTACTACTCTTCAGTTTGTCAATCAGGCCTACCACATCTTCTAGGTTCACCGTGATTTGATTCAGTCCATCTGAATCATTACCCATGAAAACCTTCTCCATTACGGGTACCTCCCCAACATCCTCTTCAGTAAACACCAAAGCAAAGAAATCATTTAATCTTTCCGCGATGGCCTTATCTTCTCTAAGTGCCCCTTTAACCCCTCGATCATCTAACGGTCCAACTGACTCCCTCACAGGTTACATTAGCTATCCTCCAGTCTTCAGGTACAATGGATGATTTTAATGATAGGTTATACAGTTTTACTAATAGACCTCACCAAATTATTGGCCACCCTGCATTTCATGGCATCCACTTCCTTCGGGATGACAGTAGGGGTTTTTGGGGGTATGTCCCAGGGCACTTTTTCCTGCTTTCTGTGACAGCTCATAACAGCTGTTGGTGACCATATTAATCGTTACATAGCTTTCCCTTGGGACAGGCAGGACTTAATTGACATGAAGAGAGACTTTGAATGAAGATTTTTCCCCACCAGTCTATAGTTTCCCAGATCACCCCTGGATCCCTTTTTAAATATTGGTGTTACATTGGCCATTTTCCAATTTTCAGGAACAGTGGATGATTTTAATGATAGGTTACAAATTAATTGAAATAGGTCTGAAACTTCATTTTTTAGTTCTTTCAGAACCCTGGAGTGTATACCATCCGGTCCAGGTGATTTACTACTCTTTAGTTTGTCAATCAGGTCTACCACATCTTCCAGGTTAACCGTGATTTGGCTCAGGTCATCTGAATCATTACCCATGAACACCTTCTCTGGAACAGGTATCTCCCCAATATCCTCTTCATACCAATGCAAAAAAATCATTTAATCTTTCCACGATGGCCTTTTCTTCTCCTAGTGCCTCTTTAACCCCTCGATCATCTAACGGTACAACTGACTCCCTTGCAGGCTTTCTGCTTCTAATATATTTTAAAAAAAAGTTTTATTGTGAGTTTTTGCCTCTATGGCCAACTTCTTTGCAAATTCTCTCTTAGCCTGTTTATCAATGTCGTACATTTAACTTGATAATGCCTATGCTTTATCCTATTTTCTTCTGATGGATCCTTCTTCTAATTTCTGAGTGAAGATCTTTCGGCTAAAATAGCCTCTTTCACCTCACCTTTTAACCATGCTTGTAATTGTTTTGCTTTCCTTTCACCTTTCTTAATGGTGGGATGATGGCAATGTGAGCAGAGTCAGTCTATGGCTATGGATGATACATAGGTAACAGCTATTATGCAGATCTAGAACCCATGCCAGTCCAGGGTTGGCAGCCAATATGTGGAAGTCGGCCTGGTCCCAAGTTACAGGAGGCCTCACTGCTGTCAGCTCTTTGGCAGTGGGTATTTTCTAGCATACACAACTTTCTCATTCCTCCTCAGTTGTCACAGCAGCCAACACTGTATACCAGCAGCCTACAATTTCATGACATATTTTTGGCCCAGATAGCCTTTTAAGTGCAGTGAGTTCATAAGTAAGAGGCTCAAGGTCAAATCTTGTATAGTTCTCAGTGTTACATCCCCTTAACACCACACAAGCTTTAAATGTATACTATGTACTCTCTGGCTCTGGAACCAGCAGCTACACATTTTTGGTCCCTAGAGATGAACTACATCTAGGGCTAGAGGTTATGTTCAAGTAGGCCTCTGACAAAAGGCTTATGCCATTAGAGCATTTGGTGCCAGAGACAGAGAGTAGGCTCATGTTTAGCTCAGAGGTGATAGATATTCACAATGGAAGATGCAAATGGTTTATATTTGCTGTACTATCCCCTTCAGATAGCTATACAAACAATAGGTCCCTAACAGAGTGAAGTCATAGCTACAGCTCTTCTAGCCAAGTATTTCTACAATCTATTGCACCGGACAGCATATGGAGATGAACTCTAGCAAGTTAATGCCCATCTCACATACATGCCCATGTACCCAACAGTTAGCTAAGAGTATGCTGTCTTGAGAATGCAACAGGAGCCATTTGGGAAGTTTGACAGTAAGGAGCTTCTGATTTAGCTCTTGCTGACTTCCTTGGGAGCATATACTGAGCTTTAAGTAGTATGGCCTAGACCCTATGATCTGGGCTGCCAGATAAGTGCCTAGTTGGAATGTGCAAGGGAACTCTAACAAGTAAAGTCATGTGGAGGCCACACCTTTGACCTACTCAACCATTAATACAAAAACCACACACTGAAAAGACATAACCTAAAAGTGCTTTTTCTGAACCTGTGACCACCTTATTATATAATAAATGTCATCAACAGATTCAAAGTAAGTAAAAATCTTTGGTAATTACAAGCAACAAGGAGAAGATTTCAAATAACACATGACATTGTAACTGAAATTAAGAACACATTGATTGTAGACCTGTACATACATTTATAGAAATGTCATCATTACATATACAGGCTTAGCATCTTATCCTTTTGGCATGATCGCAGCAAAGAACATAGAAAGCAAAAGTGGCACATCAGTAGCTACAGAACAGCTGAAATATTAGAGCTGTTAGCAGCATAACTATGTGATGGCCAAAAAAAGGGCCTAGGTAGTACATGTAGAAAGAGTGCACTGTAATGAGACAGCTTAAGGGCCATGGCAGCAGAGTTCAAGTGAAGGCCCCAGACACTCCATGTAGAAAGAGTACACTGTAATGGGATAGCCTAAGAGCCAAGGCAGCAGAGTTCAAGTAGCAGGCAGCAGGGCCAGGACTGGAGAGCACAACATGGAGGCCGAGAACCAGGACTGGAGAGCGCATCATGGTGATAGGAGCCCCAGGATAAGAACAGCAGCATGGAGGTAGCATCAGGATGAAATGATACACCAGCATAGAGGCAACAGCTGGATGAGATGAGATCAGAGGAAACACCACAGCATCAGGAGCAGGAGATGAATCATGATGAGAAGAGATAGTAAATGGACCATGACTGTAGTTGACAGCAAAGAAGCTGGAGTATGGGCTGAGCATTAAAGAGGGCATTTGAAATAGGCAGCAGGACCACACACAGGCTGACAGTTGACCATCCCCATAAGCAAGCTGGCACAGGAACTCTGTAGTTAGAAGGGGCCCAGCAGCTTTCTTCCCTCTAGCTGGCACAGGAACTATGAAGAGATCCCCGACCAGACTTGTTGGTACAAATCTTCTTATTCTGCTTTCATGGCCACCACCTCTGCTGCATCATGGCCCCTTGCCACAGCATGGTTTCCCACTTGGGAGAGGGGCATGTCTTTGGGGGGCCTACCCCTGAGGCGTCTTTCAGGCTGGGGACTCCTGCAAGGCATGGATTCCAGGGATGCTGGGGAAGAGACTGATGCAGGCTCGGGCAACCTTTATAAAATTTGGGTCAGGATGCTGGCCATGGTATTGAAGAAGGATGTAGCCACCATCGTCAGAGCCTGTGAATGTGCAGCAGTCTGATTCTGCAGTGCCTGGGTGTTGGTATTCACTGTACTTGTGAGTCACACTAGCTTAGCCAATATTTGTATCCCATGCCTCCTTTCAAAGCTTTCCAGCTGGTAATGTATGGATGACTCTGTGGGTGCCGATACTGATGCCGGTGCAGGTGTTGTTGGTGTGGCTGTGTCTGCCAGTGGGCTGAGGCTGCTCACGGTGATGGTGCTGGGCCTGTGGTAGTCATGACAGGCACAGGAATTTGGTTCTCTAGGAGTGGCATGAGAGGGCTGGTGGTCTGCACCTGCTGAATGCTTGCACACTCCCACTAGCGCTGTGGTGTGTTCGTATGAAATGGTGCCGGGGGACACTGCAAACTGGATTCTGTGATGAAGCCCAACAGATTGAGGGAGACATTTAGAGGACTGGAAAATCCCAGGGGCTCCAGCATTTGGCTGGGCTGCAGAGTAGGTTGCTGCTTCTCCTCCTCCTCCGTCTCGTTCATCTGAATCTTGGTACCCATGAACAAAGGCCCCTGCAAATGTGCCACTGGTCCCTGGGGCATGATGGCTGGTACTGGCAGCTTCTTGGGTGAGAGCTGTGGAAACAAAGAAGAAGACATAAAGCATTAGAGGTAAACTTAGCATCTTGATCAGTGTGAGCATATTATTCCAAATGATGTTAACAACTGTTGCAGCATTGCCATTTACAGGTGAGGTGAACTTACTGGCTGCAGCTTGCGTAATGTCCAGCCACTCAGCCATGCCCTCGAAGACATCAGTCCATGAGGTGCACCTCCATTCATGTAAAGATGATAGGACATGGGGCTCCTCCTCCGGTTTGGCACAAGTATTTATTTCTGTTGGCCACCTTCATCTTGAGTTGGGCATCTTACGCCATTGTGTCTGGTGATCACCTAGACAATGGTACGCCATATCTGGTCCTTGGAGACCCTTGAGACTTGGCCGTCCGGTTGACAGTCACCATATCATTGCCCTGGACACTGAATTTTAAGACCCTCAGACAAACAGGCCCTGCTGCCTGCCTGAATAGGGTGCCACTTCTCCCTCCGGAGAGGTGTCCTGCCTTTCCTGACTCTTGCTCCCACTCTCATCTCCACTCCTTTCCTCCCCCCACTCCCGGCCCTGGCCTACCAAATTCCCTCCCCCTCTGCCCTCATGATCTATCCCTACCTTGTCATCTTCCTCCCACTGGACTCGCCTGCCTATCCCATTCCCACATTCACCTCCTCCTATTCCTTCCACCCTCCCTAAGTCTACTTCTGTCCCTATCCCTGCTCCTACTCCTATTCCTCCTTCCTCTAGCTCTCTTGCCCTCATCTTCCTATCTCCTCACACCTTTCCTCTCTCTCTCCCCTGCCTCTCATGCTCCATCCTCTCAACAACACCTCACCTTCTCACTTCTCTGCATGACCACTACCACTACTACTCCTCCGCACTCCTCACTCCTCCACTCCACCACCTCCTCACTCCTCCATAGTCCTGACCCCTCCACGCCTCACACCTCCTTCACCGCCAACTCCTCACTCCTCCACACCACCACCACCACTGCTCCTCCCTCCTCTACACAAAAATACAGAGGCAAACCAGACAAACAAACAAAAACTTTCACAGACAGACAAAAGCCAAAGGTAAAGGTAAACACAAAGAAAAACAGTAAAGTACAGGACAACCCATTCAGAAATCACTATAAGAACTAGAGATGTGTATCGTTTTTCGCCCGAATTAGGAAATTGCACGAAATTTCCTAATTCGTTGCGGTTTCGGAGGTCCCGAAACCCGAAATGAAATTTCCCCGAATTTCGGGGAAATTTCGTTTTTCGGGTTTGCCTGCGGAGAGGGGCACAATTTTTTTTTTAATTAAAAAAAACCACCCCAAACCACCCCAAACATTTAAATTAACTATTATACACCCACCCCCCATCCCGATCCCTCCCCAAGACTTACGAAGATCCCTGGTGGTCCAGCGGGGTCCCGGGTTCCATTTGCCCTCCGTGCCCTACTGCAGCCGTGCGCCTCAAAATGGTGCCGAATAGCCTGAACTTCAATGTCACAGGGGCTTTCGGCGCTATTGGTCAGCCCCCTCCTGACCCCCCCCAAGGCTTGCCAATAATCCCTGGGGGTCCAGCAGGGGTCCGGGAGCGATTTCGTTGTCGGCTGCCAGTAACCAAAATGGCGCCGATAGCCTTTGCCCATACTATGTCACAGAGGCTTTCGGCGCCATTGGTCAGCCCCTGTCACATGATAGGAGCACAAGATGGCGCCGATGACCATGTGACAGGGGCTGACCAATAGCGCCGAAAGCCCCTGTGACATGGTAGTTCAGGCTATTCGGCACCATTTTGAGGCGCACGGCTGCAGTAGGGCACGGAGGGCAAATGGAACCCGGGACCCCGCTGGACCACCAGGGATCTTCGTAAGTCTTGGGGAGGGATCGGGATGGGAGGGGGGGGGGGGTTGTAAAATGCTTCTAAATGTTTTTAAATGCTTGGGGTGGGTTTTTTTAAGCTTCGTTTACCGATTCGTTTTTCGGCCCGGTTTCGGGTTTCCTCGTTTCGTTTTTCGAAAAAACGAAACGAGAAAACCCGAATTGTACCACGAAGTATTCGAACCGAAAAACGACCCGGTAGAAAAAAATGAAGCACATCTCTAATAAGAACTCCTAATCCACTAAACCACAACTCAACTCCTATTCTCTAACCCATGCCTCAACACACCCTCAAAGTGGTAGCTGCAGAAAGACAGTATATCTATGTATCTATCTATATATATCTATATAAATAAAAATGTTAAATAGTTTGGACAAAATTGCTAATCTCAGAAACCACTGAACCGATTGCTTTCAAATTTGGACACAACCTTCATTTCGCATACAGGAAGGTTCTTCTTTACTTACATTACAGATATGTCACACCTGTGACAGGTAAAATAGGTTTAAATTTTTTTCCAGAAAACAGCGACATCTGCTGGACGTAAGCGCCATCTGTTACACCTTACACTAACACACACTACACTAATCATTTTGCCAGTCCAGGTCCACATTTCACTTCCATTTTAATTAATTAATTTATTTATTTGTGGCTTTTATATACCGAACTTCGTAAAGAACATCTGATCGGTTTACAGTAAAACTTCAAAATCAGCAAACAAGGCTTTACATAGAACTTGTAAGTAAACAGTGATGAAAACTTCAAATCAGCAACGAGGCTTAACATAGAAACTTAAATAGGAATTATGAGTAAACAGTGATAACATTAGGAGAATCTTGGGAGCAGGAGCTGGAAGGAAAGATTGGGAGGAGGAGGAAGGGGGGAGGGGGGAAGGGGAGGGGAAGGCAAAATTACATGGGTTGCAGGGATTTATTTACATGATATACATTTGTGTGGTTACATACATACATATTGACATAATAGGTGAATTTACAAAATAATTGCGATTGTAAGAGATAGACATTATATGTGAGTCCATGAGTATGAGTATACTTAGGTGATGAACACTATGAGTATGCCTTAGTGAAGAGCCATGTTTTGAGTTTCGTTTGAATGTTTTATGGCAGTCCTCTTGGCGTAAATCTACTAGCATTGTATTCCAAAGGGTTGGCCCGGATAATTAGAGTAGACGTACTCTGGTGGAAGCCAGTTTAGTGGTTTTGTGCGAAAGGGTTTGCATGGTAGCATGGTATTGGTGTCTTGAGGGTTTCATAGCATGGTAGAATCTAAGGGAGCCATTAAGCCAGTACATTTCAGGTTTGTAAAGGGCTTTATGAATGAGAGAGAGAGATTTGTACTGAATGCGTGATATAATGGGGAGCCAAAGTAGCTTCATGAGTACAAGTGTTATGTGCTCATTTCTGCGTGTATTGGTTAGAATTCGAGCAGCGGTGTTTTGGAGAATTTGTAGGGGTTGAGTGATGTTTTTGGGTAACCCCAGGAGGAGGGAGTTACAATAATCAAGTTTGGAAAGGATCGTTGCTTGAAGTATGGTGCGAAAGTCAGGGGGGTGTAGAAGAGGTTTCAATTTTTTGAGGGTTTTGAGTTTGAAGAAACCATCTCTTAGGGTATTGCTGATGAACTTCTTCATATTAAAGTGATTGTCGAGGATGACCCCTAGGTCTCTGGCTTGTTGGGAGAGCTGTAAAGAGGAGGGTTGGGGAGATGGAAGGGGAGGCGTAAGGGGGTGATTTGGTGGTGTGACTAGCATAATTTTGGTTTTTGCGGTGTTGAGGGCAAGATGAATATAATTTAGTAGCTTGTTTATTGAGAGAAGCGTGGAGTTCCAGATTTTCATGGCATTCGGGAGTGTGTCTGATATAGGGATAGGTATCTGTACATCGTCTGCATAGATAGAATGGGGACGCTTGAGACTGGAGAGAAGATGACAGAGGGGTAGGAAGTAAATGTTGAAGAGGGTGGATGACAGGGAGGAGCCTTGCGGGACTCCTTGGTCAAGAGGAATAGCTTTGGACTCATGGTTTCCTAATTTAATTTTGAAGTTGGGATTACTGAGATACGATTGGAACCAGCTTAGGGCAGATCCGGAGATTCCAATCTCAGTGAGGCGTTGAAGAAGAATGTGATGGCTAATGGTATCAAATGCTGCAGAGATGTCTAGAAATGTGAGAAGGAATGATTGCCCTTTGTCAAGACCTTTTAAAAGTTGGTCAGAGAGGGTGAGTAGAAGGGTCTCCGTACTGTGGAATTTCCTGAAACCGTACTGGGAGGGGTAGAGAATTTTATTGTCCACAAGATATTCTGTGAGCTGTTTCTTGATAGTTTTTTCTAGAAGTTTAGAGATGAATGGGAGGTTTGAAATGGGACAGTAGTTGGAAAGGTCAGAGGGATCAAGCTTTGGTTTCTTCAAAATAGGCTTGACAATAGCTTGCTTGAGGGAGTCTGGTACATAGCCAGAGTTGATTGATGAGTTTATGATATTAGCTATGGGTTTAGCAATGAGTTTAGGAATAGTTAAAAGGAGTTTGGTAGGAATCGTGTCAGTGGGGTGGGAGGAAGGCCTGGCCTTCTTGAGGAAAGATTCTGTTTCAATGGCTATGGTGCAGTCTAGAGTGGACATGCCCTTAATAGAGTTTCTAGGGAGCGACTGGTGGGCATCTTGGTGGGGTGGTGAAGGAGATGTGGGAGTAGGGAATTGAGTTAGCAGCTTGCTGATTTTATTATGGAAGAATATAGCAAGCTCTTCGCATTTCGTTTTCGCCACATCTTCAGGTAGGTCGGGGGGTGTAGACTTGGTGAGGGTGGAAACATAGTCGAATAGGGCTTTTGGGTTAAATTGGAATTGATGATTTTTGGATGCGTAATAATCTCTTTTGGTCTTATTTAGCTGTTCACTGTATGTATGTAGGGAGGATTTGAACTGTGCCTGGTGTGTTGGGGATGGGTTGCTACGCCTGATCTTTTCTAATTTTCTAAGATGTTGTTTAAGGTTTCTCAATTCTTGTGTATACCAAGGTTTTTTTTTGTTATTGCTCTGTGGGTAGATATTCTTAGTTTGCAAAGGGCAGACAGTGTTAGCGATTGAGGTAGTGATGTCCTGCCAGGAGGAAAGAGCTGTGTCCGCGTTTGAGAGATCGAGGTCATTTAGTTTATTAGAGATAGCTGAAATAAGGTCATCACTGCTACAGATTTTCCTATAGTGAATGGTCTTGTTTGTGTTAGGAAGGCAAGGGGGTTTCTTTATTGAGCAGGAAGTTCTGATGAGGTAATGGTCCGACCAGGGGATGGGAGTGCAGGAGGTTATGTATGTTTGTTTGTATGAGGGAGTTGAAGAATAGGAGGTCCAGGGTATGACCAGCCTTATGGGTAGGGCAATTTATGGACTGTGTGAAGCCTAGGGAGGTTAAGGAATCTAGGAATAAATCGCATGAGGATGTGCGAGGTAGGCTGTCAACATGTATGTTGAAGTCACCTAGGATGATTGCTGGGGTGTCCGTGGTAATGTTTTTTTTACAATGGTTCAATAAGGGGTGAAGGATCACTATCTATGGTTCCTGGGGGGGGGGGGGGGGGGGGCGTATATTAGGCAAATTTGTATCGTAGGGGATTTGAAGTAGCCTATTTCAATTTTAGGAGGCGAGGCAATAGGTTGGGGGATCAAGTTGAGTTCTTTTTTAGCAGCTAGAAAGATACCACCTCCTCTCTTTTTGGGCCTGGGGATAGAGAATATATCATAGGAATTATTGGGGAGTTGATTAAGTAGGACTGAGTCAGTTTCCTTAAGCCAGGTTTCAGTTATTGCGCATATGTCTGGGTGCTCGTCAATGAGTAGGTCATGGAGAATGGGGTTTTTTTTGCATAAGATTGCGCATTAAAAAGGATAAGGGAAAGAGCGGTGATGCTGATTATCTGGGATAGTGGGGGGAGAAATCATAGTTGGTGGTACATGTTTGAGGTGAGAGTGTTGCCGAGGGGGGGGGGGAGGGGTTGAGGTGTCTGAATTTGTTGTATTTGATAATGGGTATGTGGTGCTGTAACATGATTGAGGGAAAGAGTGTGAGGTAAATATATCTGGATAATGTGTAATGGAGAGGTTGTAGGTAGGAGGAGGAGTGTGTCCGGGGAGCACCCACGTGGTGAGTGGCATTGCGGACTGGCAGTGTTGTTCGGTAAGGGGTTTGGTTCCCAGGTCGAGGCGGCAAGGAAGAAGCTTGACTTGCGGAGAAGGGGAGCAGCGGAAGGGAATGCAGCGGCTTCTCTCAGGGGCTGCAGGAAGGGGCGTACAAAGGGGCCTGCCCCTTTGACGCGCTCCTTTGGCACGCGGCGCACGGCGCGCAGGCCTGTGGAGCCCTTTAATTTAAAGCCCCTCTCAGGTAGGTGGTTGGCTAGTAGGCTGGAGGGCTTGCTGAATGGCTGGTCTCGGCGGCGTGGCGAACGAAGGGCCAAGAGAAGGGACGGCGCGGGCACAGTCGCCACGTGGTCGGTGTCGGGCTCGCTGCGGGTAGGGAAAAATTTAAAGGGCCTTACCCCGGCGGGTCAGAGCACCGATCGCGCAGGCCTCCCCTTCCTCCAAGCGGCAGTAGCAGCAATGGTCGGCGCCTGTGGAGCCCTTTAATTTAAAGCCCCACTCAGGTAGGTGGTTGGCTGGCAGGCTGGAGGGCTTGCTGATTGGCTGGTCTCGGCGGCGCGGTGAACGAAGGGCTGTGAGGAGGGACGGCATGGGCACAGTCGCCATGTGGTCGGCATCGGGCTCGCCGCGGGTAGGGGAAAATTTAAAGGGCCTTACCCCGGTGGGTCAGAGCGCCGATCTGATGTAAGCGCCATCTGTTACACCTTACACTAAGACACGCTACACTAATCATTTCGCCAGTCCAGGTCCACATTTCACTTCCATTTTAACACATTCACACACTTTTTTCGCCAGAAGATAACTATTTCCTTTACAGAGAAAATACACCCACCATCCTCCTCACGCCCCCCACACACATGCCAAATTGATTTACTTCCCACAGCCTCCCAACACACACAAAACCACCCTCCTCACACTCCCACACACATGCCAAATTTATTTACTTCCCAGGCCCTCACAACACACACAAAACCTGACAGACGTCCGGGAGGCTCAAGCAGGGGGCCAGGACCAGTCTAGGACACATCTCCTGCACTACGGCCGTCAGCTGCCAGCAATCAACATGGTGCCGACAGCCCTTTCCCTTACTATGCCACTCGGGGACACCAATGGCGGCAGTAGCCCATGTGACATAGTAAGGGCGAGGGCCCCTCGGCGTAATTTTAAGGACTGGCAGCCGGCGGACCTTTGCCCTCACTATGTCAGAGGACCTACCACTGCCATTGCTCCATCCAACTGACATAGTAAGGGCAAAGGGCAGTCAGAACCCGTTTCAGTGCTCGCAGCCGACTGACCAAGGCCAATACATTGCTCCTGGCCCGCTCCTGAACGCCCGCTCCACCGACTGACATTTTTATCAGGTCTTGGGGGGGTCTGGAGGGTGGGGGGTGGTGATGAATTTATTGCGAACATCTTGGGGAGGGGTCACGAGGGGGGCAGGTTTCATTCATTCAGCAACTCTGGGGGGGCAGGAGGGTGGGCTACTGTTTTTCGCATGGCTGGGGGAGGGGGGGCAGGAGAGTGTGGGGTGGTTAGTTTAAGAGAACTTTTCTCATAGGGTTGTTTTTTGGGGGAAGGGAGAGGTTCACACACAAATACATACACTAAACTTGCACGATCTTGGGAATGCACCAAAATAGCCCTCCCCAGACCACAAAACAAATTTGGAAGTGCAAATTTGGTTAGGCACTCCCTTAATTGGCTACATAACGCACACAGACGCCCAGGGACAGACCACATGTAGCACCAACAATTTTAATTTCCCAGGTCTTGGGAGGGGGCAGGAGGGTGGGGGGTTATCATTTGATTTAAAGGGTTGGGATTGGGGGTTTTTTTGGGGGTGGGGGGGTTCCCACAGAAATAGAAAGACAAAGGTTTTCTGATCTGAAGGGTAGGCAGTAGGCAGGGGGAGGTGACAGTGAGGTGGGTGTCAGGGGAGGGAGAATGAGGGGAGAGGTTAGTGTGAGGGGAGAGAGTTGGAGTGGGGACAGGGGAGGGAAGGGGGGTGAGTGTCCAAGGGGGAAGAGGATGAGTGACTGAGGTAAATGAGCAAGGGGAAGGGAGAGGGAGGGTAAAGAACCTGACTCTGCCACTGCAACGCGTGGCCGGGTACCGCTAGTATATACTGCCTACCCTTCAGATCAGAAAACCTTTATATATATATATATATATATATATATATATATATATGGGAAAAAATGATGTGGCAAACATTAATCAACATGAGCCACGATGACACAACATGCACTGTGATGATGCACCATGCCACATGATAATATATGGTGCATCGCGCTATTTATGATAACAATATACCTCAACACCACCACACTATCCAACAGGCTATATAAAGACTTTCAAACCAAGCTTATAATATCACATATTATAATAAGATAAATTTTCGTTTTTTCTTCTATTATGTTCCAAGTTTTTCCCCACGTATTCTGTCCCAAGTTTTATGCCCTGTTCTATGTAATTAGCATTCTCTCATGCTTGTTTTTCAGTTACAATGTAAACCGAGATGATATGTAAATTTTGCATGAATCCCGGTATATAAAAATGTTAAATAAATAAGTAATAAATACATTTAATTTTGGAGATGGGAGTAATCCTATTAGCCTTATCACACCCCTTTTATTATCACAGGCTTAATGTACCTTATTTCTGCTGTATTCATAGCATTTTGAAAAATCTCCCAGTAAGAAACACAGGCCTAGATTCATCAATTTACTATATATCTAGCAGAAATAGCACTGGCACAAAAAAAATGGGCGTGGTTAGGTTAATTTTCTGTGTATTGCATCACAGAGGAAATTATCACATCACACATTGCGTTAGTACGTGACACACTGTGTCAGCACTAGTGCGTTGCATCAGGGCATCGCACCTTATTTTATATGGCATATGTTGGTTTGTGTGTGGCACATTATTTTTGTTGTTTATATATACTGGCATCCTGCAATTGCCTCTTTGAGGGTGTGTCAGTCATTGAAGAGAGGAGAGGAGATTGGCGAGTGGATTAGTGTGAGTAGGAGCTTATAGATTTTGATTTCCTGAGTGTGTTGTCTTGTCTTTTGTTCTCATCTGTTTTCATTTATCTTGGCCTTTTGTCTTCTTTGTGTGAGTGAAAATTTTTGTCAGTTTGTCCTGTCTGTCTGTGTTTGCATCAGTAGGAGACGTTGTGGTGAGGATGAGGAGGAGGTGTGGCATGTGGTAAAGTGAAAGTGGAATGGTGAGGCAGAGGAACAGTGGTGAGGCATGATGCTGAGGCATAGTGGTGAGGTGGATGAGGAGTGGTGAGCTGGAGGGGAATTGGTGAGGCATGGAAGTGAGGGATGGTGGTGAGGTGGAGGACTGGTGAGGTGTGGTGGTAAGACGTGGTGCTGTTGAGTGGAGAGGATGGAGCATGCGAGGAGAGGAGAGGCATGAAGAGAGGAGGGAGAGGAAGGAGGAGAGGAGGGAGGATGAGGGCAGGAGTGCTAGGGGCAGGAGAAGGAGTAGGTGCAGTAGGGACAGGGACAGGAGTAGATAAAGGGAGGGGGCAAGGGATAGGAGAAAGCGAAAGGGGAAAGGGGATAGGCAGGCAAGTACGATGGGATAAACAGAGGGGAGGGGAGTCGATAGGGCAGGTGCAGGAGGAAGGGAGAAAAGGAGGGGAGAGAGGAGTTGGAACAAGAATGACTTAGTTTTTGGATACTAATAGACTTAGGGGTAGATTTTAATAAATTACGCCCGCGCGTACTTTTGTTCGTGCACCAAGCACGAACAAGAGTACGCTGCATTTTAATAGATACGCGCGTAGCCGCGCGTATCCTTTAAAATCCGGGGTCGGCGCGTGCAAGGCTGTGCAAAACCGGCAGCCTGCGTGCGCCGAGCCGCGCAGCCTGCCTCCGTTCCTTCCACCTCCCCGCACCTTCCCCTCCCTTCCCCTCCCTAACCCCCCCCCCAGCCCTATCTAAACCCCCCCCCCCCCCACCTTTGTTTGAAAAGTTACGCCTGCCGGCTGCGCGATTCCCCGGCCCGAGAGCAGTTTCAGAGGCCTCGGCCATGCCCCCGGGCCGGAATCATGCCCGCGGCCCCACCCCCGGATGACGCGCTGCCGTGACACGCCCCCCCCGACACGGCCCCCCAGGAAAGCCCCGGGACTTACACGCGTCCTGGGGCTTGCGCCGCTGAGCCTATTCAACATAGGCTCGGCACGCACAGGGGGAACTTGGGGCAGGTTTTCGGGGGATAATTGCATATCTTACCTGCCTCTTAGGTTTTGGGTTCTTGCCAGGTTCTTATGGCCTGGATTGGCCACTGTTGGAAACAGGATGCTGGGCTTGATGGACACTTGGTCTGACCCAGTATGGCATGTTCTTATGTTCTTATGAAATGGACAACACTGCTCTGGAAGCAGAAATGGCACCCCCTTCTGGCAGCCAGGCATCAGGGTGCGTTTGTTTCAGGATGTTGAAGTTCAACCTGGAGGACAATGAGATGATCATTGCTAGGGTCCTGGAAAATTATACCATGCTGTTCCGTAACTGTATGGCCAAGACCTCAAGGACAGCCAAGGATCAGATCTGGCACACCATCATTCAGGCAATCTCAAGGTGCAGTGTCATGAGATGCAGTGGGGAGCAGGTGGCACACAGGCACCAGGATATAAAGGCCCAATTAAAGACCAAGGTGGGCAAACAGTAAGAGGTACATCCAGCAGACCAGCAAAAGAGCCCCTTTTCCAACTGAGCTGACACCGATGGAAGAGTGCCTGGTCCAACTGCTGGGGCTGGATTTGTTCGAAGGCATAGCTGAGTGACTGGATACCATGCAAGCCAGAGCCGGTAAGTTCACCTCACTTGTAAATGGCTAGGCTGTTAGCGTTGTGCACATCATTTGGCATAAGATGCTCACATTGATTGATACACAAAGTGGACATCACATGCCAAATGGTCCATGTGTATACCTCATGGCTTTGGTACTTATGTGTTCTTATTTGTTTGCACAGCTCTCATCCAGGTCTCTGCTGGGCCCTGCCATCATGCCCTAGAGACCATCAATGAAGCCCCAGGGACCAGAAGTGAAGAGCCAAGGAGCAGCCATGCAGCAGCACTTTTCCATGCTCCCCTTGCTTATGGACACTCAGATACAGTTCAGAAAGTAGTAGGAGAAGGAGCTGCATCATCAGCCTCCTGAACACAGCCAGATCCTGCAAGCCCTTGGCTCAGCAAGCCCACTGAATGTGAACCTAAATCTTTCCAGCTGCATGGAGGAACCCAACCTGCAGTGGCACACAATTGAGCCAGAGTAACCTCGCTCCAGCACACCACATGGTCAGCAGGAGGCAGCACACACTGAGCCAGAGCAGACCACCAGCCCCCTCATACCACGTCTGGGGGCTCAAAACTCCACTCTATCCATGACCAGCACAGCACCAGCAAATGTTCAAGAACCACCGCTTGCACCCATCGAGATCTCAATGCATGAGCAGCTGGACTGGCTGGAAAGGAGCCAGTGTCCACCTCTAACACATTGGGGCAGAGCTGGTGTGCCTGAAGAGGGCTGTCAACAGGCAAACCCAGGCCCTGCATGAACAGATGGTAATCCACTCACAGGTTCTCACCACTGTGGCTATTTCAATAAATAACCACACCAGTATCCTCAACCAGAATCTCCAAAGAATGCCAGAGACTCCACCAGTGCCCTCCCCAGCATACCAAGACTCTACACCACGTAGCAGTCCCTGGCCTGACAGAAAACCCAGGGATAGGCCCCCTAAAGACATGCCACCCCCAAGTAGCAAGCCACGGCATGGCAAAGGGCCATGAACATTCGCAACTGATGCCCTGTTTTGCCTAGAAAGAGGACTTGTTGAACAAGCTTGGCCAGGTCTCTGGAGAGAGTTCCTATGCCAGCTATATGGAAGAAGACAGCAGGGCCCAACCTCACTACAGAGTTCCTGTGCCGGCTAGATAAAAGAGGACTGCTGGCCTGTCCTCACTACATACTTTCTGTGCCAGCTTGCTAAAGGGGATGGTCTACTGTCTGCCACTGTTGTCCTGCTGCCTACTTCTAAAGACATCCTCATTGCTCTGCCAGTACTCCAGCCTCCTTGATGTTGTCTTCAGTCACAGTCCAGTTGCTGCCTATTCTCATGTCTCATTTCCTACTCCTGATGCTGTGTCTGTCTCATCTCATCTCATCCTGCTGCAGTTTCCATGCTGGTGTCTCATCTCATCTCAGCTCATGCTGCTGTTACTGCCATACTGCTGTGTCTCATCTCATTTCATGCTGCTGCTACCTTCATTCTGCAGTGTCTTCTTCTGGGACTGCTATCTCCATGCTGCTGTGTTTTCTCCTGGGGTTCCTGCCTCCATGCTGCGGTGTCCTATCATGGTCCTCGGCCTCCATGCTCCACTCTCCAGTCCTGGTGCTAGGCCTCCATGCTGCACTCTCCAGTCCTGGTTCTCAGCCTCCATGTTGTGCTCTTCAGTCATGGTCCTCCATCTCCATGCTGCACTCTCCAGTCCTAGTCCTGCTGTCCGCTACTTAACCTTTGCTGCCTTGTCCCTTAGGTTGTCTCCCCTTTGAGTTCACTCTTTCAACATGGATTATCTGGGCCCTTCACTTGAACTCTGCTGCCTTGGCCCTTAGCCTACCCCACCCCCCCTATGAGTGTTCTCTTTCAACATGGACTCTCTACCTGGGTAACATCAAGCTAGGTTGAGAGAACTTTGTACAAATCTCATCTTTGTATGACACTTCGAAGGATATCAAATCTTCACAAGAGTGTACTGTTCTGTTCATACGTCTCACTCTGCATGTCAAAGTGGCCCCTAACCCCTACACTACTACCTAAACCTCACCTGGACTAAGTGGGCCTCCTATAGAGATATAAATAGCGAACTACTAAAAGGCCTTCTAGCTATTCTCTCTCTCTCTCTCTCTCCCCCCAGCCCAAAATGTGATTATAGGCATACCGCACAGCTTACTGCCAATGAAAAAGGTGTAGTTATTTATGGTGTTAAAACTGTGTGATATGGCTTCACAAACTGTAAAGCCAGCACACTCTGACAAAAATCCTGCCCCAAGCTCCTCCCATTATCGTGCTTTTCGTATGTGAAAAGGCCATAATGCGAGCTGGAAAATAACCCCCTAAGGTAGATATAGCTGAGGCTACCTCCCATGTTCCAGAAACAGTTCCCAATGAGGCAGTCTCAGAGTCTGTATCACTCCTATCGGCAGAACTGAGCCCAGTCTGGACAGTAAAACTCTTGACCAACTTGTCCTCCCAAACCTAACCCATTAACTATTTTTTTTTCTTTTCTATCTCCACTCTATCCTCTATACAGAGGCATTATAATATTCCCTGTTTTATTTTTCATTCCTTTCAAAATAATCCCTTGCATTCAATTTACTTTTTTGGCCACTGCCACACACTGAGCTGAGGATTTCAATTCACTGTCCACAATGACTCTTTGATATATTTCCTGGGTGGTTATTCCTAATGTGAAACCCATCAGTATGTATCTAAATTTAGGACCTGTTTTCCCTAGTGCATCACTTTGCAGTTGTCCACATTAAATTTCATCTGCCATTTAATCACCCAGTTCTCCAGTCTTGTGAGATCCTTCTGTAGTTCCTCACAATCTTCCTGCATTTTAACTACCCTGAATATTTTTGTATGATCTGCAAATTTGATCACTTCACTCTTCACTATCCTTTCTAGATCATTAAAGGTGAATTTTAAAAGCCCACGTGCACATCAGTTAGGAGACTTGTGAAGAAGTGGGCTTACGTGAACCAACTGTATTTTGAAAAGTACCCATAAAAATGCATAAATGCGCGGCATGCACATCTAAAGCATTTCCAGAAAGGGGTGGGGTATGGGCATGGCTGGGTGAGCCATGGCCATTTTGGACCCTGGGCAAGTGTTGCGCACATAAATACTTATGCGCCCTTCTGTGACGAGGTCCCCTGCCACATAACTTTACTTCTGCTATGGACGACACAGTCATAAAGTAATAGGACCGAGATAATTCTGAGAGGTTTAATGGGTAACTGAGGGAAGTATAGGCTCTCAAACCGGGATGGGGGGGTTGGAGGACCTAGCTGTTAACTCTGAGAACTGGTGGATGAAATGGTAAACTGGGAATGGCGTGGGCATGCCCCCCTTTTAAAATCCCCCATCTTAAGTGGTAGAAGTGGGATTTGCATGCCCACGTAGAATTTGGTGCACATGTGCAAGCTGCCAGGCTGTGTAATAACATGCATGCACATATGCATACAAGTTATAAAGTAGCCATGTTCCTGGGCACGGGCTGACACACATGCACAATTGTGCTCCCGTGCGCCGGTTTGAAAGTTACTGTTAGCCTACAGGCAAGTTTTACGTTCTTTGTAAACCGGTTTGATTTGTATCTAATGCAGGAAGATCGGTATATAAAAACCAAAAATAAATAAATAAATAAATAAATAAAGTGAACACTACTGGTTCCAGGGCATATCTCTGGGGCACTTCATTATTTACTTTTCTTCACTGGGAAAACTGATTGTTAAGTCCTGCTCTTTATTTCCTGTCTTTGTTTCTATCATTTTTGTACTCCACTTAGAATTGTATTCAAAATAGGTGGAGTATAAAATCTTTAAATAAGTAAATATTAAATAAATAAATCCACATTGAGACAATGCTGTATCCCTGTATAGTTTGTGTAAAAAGCTGTGAACATTGCCAGTACTAAATAACAAGTAAATAGTAACATATCAAATTCTAAACTATTCAACTCCAATCTGTAAAGTTTACCAGCTATGCACTCTACACCTCTTCATCCATGCTTAATGACAGTATAATTTGCCAGAATAAATATTTCAAGTATTATAAAAGTAAATGGCAAAGAATTGCTCTGCTCTTAGCAGTTTTGCATGGCACATACATTATTATTTACTGTCAGCTTATTTGACATTTTTGTGGTCAAATTTAGGTTGTATATTCATACAGGTATATATTTCACTATTTCCTTTGACATGCCATTTTATACTCAAGTGTTATCCTGTCATTAAATTTTGCAATTTAAAATAGATAAGTATGATCTACATTTTTCTTTTATTTCTAGGTTAGTTCTGCATATTTTTGACTACTCTAGTTGCTATACTTGTATAAATGAAATTCATTCATTTCTCCAAGACGTTTTGGCACTCTGGTTCTTTATTAAAACACAAAAAGGGGAATGAAAACTTTTGTGAGTCACAATCATCATTTACAGGTACATATTTTACCCTAATATTCTATAAACTAATGCTACATATTTATATAGCACTGGAATATCTATATTTATTTTATGATTCAATGTAGTCCTTCCTATCAGAGAAAATACATACAGGGACTGGAACTTTTAAACCGGCGCACTGGCGCAAATGTGCATGTGTTCGTCGTCCTGCAGCTTTTAAAATCTTCATCAGACTTATCTGGCTTTGTGGCACTGTCTCAATATTTGGCTGCATTCAGCAGATACCACGTATCTGAATAATTATTATCTGGCTAAAGGGGTCATTTATCAAAGCGCTATATGGCGTTTTCGCATGCGAAAACACCATAATGCATGGTGAAATGCAAATCAGAAAAAGGGGAGGACTTTGGAGTGGGATTTGTGGCCAAGTGGGCTGGCTTCACAATTTTGCAAAGCCATATTGCACATCTAACTTTAACTACATCTTTTTCATTTGCATTAAGCCATGCGATATGGCTTTATCATGTTTTTGCAAATAATGTTTTCAGTATTTTAAGCTGCTGGAGCACAGCCTAGCTATCCAGGGGGGGGGGGGGGGGGGGAAGAAGGGAGAGTGAGAGAGAGAGAGTGAGAGACTAGCCTAGCCATAATGCCCTCATACTAGGTAGGTATTTATACCTCTATATGAGGCACACCTAGTTACTCAAGGTGAAGTTTAGGTATTAGTGTAGGGGTTAGGGGCCACTTTGACATTCAGAGTGAGACATACGAACAGAACAGTGCTCTCTAGTGAAGATTTGCTGACCTTCAGAGTGAGGAAATTCAACCAAAGATGAGATTTGTGCAATGTTCTCTCAACGTAGCTTAATGGACTCTCTACCTGGTTAACTAAAGTGAATTCTATGTTTTAATATATGAAACAATAGGAAAACATTTAAGTTTCCAGCACCATTCACGTCTGAAAACCGATATAATATGCCAGATCGAATGTCATAAGAACATAAGAACATGCCATACTGGGTCAGACCAAGGGTCCATCAAGCCCAGCATCCTGTTTCCAACAGTGGCCAATCCAGGCCATAAGAACCTGGCAAGTACCCTAAAACTAAGTCTATTCCATTTTACTGTTGCTAGTAATAGCAGTGGCTATTTTCTAAGTCAACTTAATTAATAGCAGGTAATGGACTTCTCCTCCAAGAACTTAACCAATCTTTTTTTAAGCACAGCTACACTAACTGCACTAACCACATCCTCTGGCAACAAATTACAGAGTTTAATTGTGTGTTGAGTGAAAAATAACTTTCTCCGATTAGTTTTAAATGTTCCACATGCTAACTTCATGGAGTGCCCCCTAGTCTTTCTATTATCTGAAAGAGTAAATAACTGATTCACTTCTATCTGTTCTAGACCTCTCATGATTTTAAACACCTCTATCATATCCCCCTCAGCCATCTCTTCTCCAAGCTGAAAAGTCCTAACCTCTTTAGACTTTCCTCATAGCGGAGCTGTTCCATTTCCTTTATCATTTTGGTCACCCTTCACTGTACCTTCTCCATCGCAACTATATATTTTTTGAGATGCGGCAACTGAAACTGCACACAGTATTCAAGGTGCCGTCTCACCATGGAGCAATACAGAGGCATTATGACATTTTCCATTTTATTTACCATTCCCTTTCCAATAATTCCCAATATTCTGTTTGCTTTTTTGACTGCCGCAGCACACTGAACCAACGATTTCAATGTGTTATCCACTATGACGCCTAGATCTCTTTCTTGGGTGGTAGCACCTAATATGGAACCTAAGATTGTGTATCTATAGCATGGGTTATTGGTGGGCCCGGCGCCGGATGTTCGGAGCCCACCCTTAACGGCAGCTCGCCCATCGACGCCAGAGGCCGGAACGGGGAGAGGGGAGAAGGGCCACGCGCATGGCCCGGCCTTCCCCAGCTTTGCACACCACCTACCTGATCGAGCGCGGCCCGCTCGAACACAGCCGGGGGGTGACGTCAGTGGGAGCGCCGGCGGCGCTACCCAGTGACGGCAGCTCACCCCCTTTAAAAGGGCACGGCGGGAGGATCGCGCTCCTTTTGAGCGCACCCGCAACAACAGATATGCATCACCTTGCACTTATCCTCATTAAATTTCATCTGCCATTTCTATGCCCAATTTTCCAGTCTCACAAGGTCTTCCTTCGATTATCACAATCTGCTTGTGATTTAACTACTCTGAACAATTTTGCATCATCTGCAAATTTGATTACCTCACTTGTCGTATTTCTTTCCAGATCATTTATAAATATATTGAAAAGTAAGGGTCCCAAAAGAAATCCCTGAGGCACTCCACTGCCTACTCCCTTCCACTGAGAAAATTGTCCATTTAATCCTATTCTCTGTTTCCTGTCTCTTAGCCAGTTTGTAATCCATGAAAGGACATTGCCACCTATCCCATGACTTTTTACTTTTCCTAGAAGCCTCTCATGAGGAACTTTGTCAAAAGCCCTTGGAAAATCTAAGTACACTACATGTACCAGTACACCTTTATCCACATGTTTATTAACTCCTTCAAAAAAGTGAAGCAGATTTGTGAGGCAAGACTTCCCTTGGGTAAAGCCATGCTGACTTTGTTCCATTAAACCATGTCTTTCTATATGTTCTGTGATTTTGATATTTAGAACTCTTTCCACTATTCTTTCTTTGACTGAAGTCAGGCTAACTAGTCTGTAGTTTCCCAGATCGCCCCGGAGCCTTTTTTAAATATTGGGGTTACATTAGCTATCCTCCAGTCTTCAGGTACAATGGATGATTTTAATGATGATTTTAATGATAGGTTACAAACTTTTACTAATAGGTCTGAAATTTCATTTTTCAGTTCCTTCAGAACTCTGGGGTGTATACCATCTGGTCCAAGTGATTTACTACTCTTCATTTTGTCAATCAGGCCTACCATATCCTCTAGGTTCACCATGATTTGGTTCAGTCCATCTGAATCATTACCCATGAAAACCTTCTCCGGTACAGGTACCTCTCCAACATCCTCTTCAGTAAACACTGAAGCAAAGAAATAATTTAATCTTTCCGCAATGGCCTTATCTTCTCTAACTGCCCCCTTAACCCCTCAATCATCTAACAGTCCAACTGACTCCCTCACAGGCTTTCTGCTTCGGATATATTTTAAAAAGTTTTTACTGTGAGTTTTTGCCTCTACGGCCAACTTCTTTTCAAATTATCTCTTAGCCTGTCTTATCATTGCCTTACATTTAACTTGCCAATGCTTGTGCATTATCCTATTTTCTTCTGTTGGATCCTTCTTCCAATTTTTGAATGAAGATCATTTGGCTAAAATAGCTTCTTTCACCTCCCCTTTTAACCGTGCCAGTAATCGTTTTGCCTTCTTTCCACCTTTTTTAATGTGTGGAAAAGATCTGGACTGTGCTTCTAGTATGTTATTTTTTAACAATGACCACGCCTCTTGCACACTTTTTACCTTTGTAGCTGCTCCTTTCAGTTTTTTTCTAACTATTTTTCTCATTTTATCAAAGTTGGTATATAAAATATATATATTTTACTCATTTTATCAAAGGCGGTATATAAAAATAAATAAATAAATAAATGCTATTCACTGCTGCGGCCAGTGTCGTAACATTCTGCATGTTTTCGGCAGTCTAATCTCACAGGATCTGGTTCTGCCTGTTGACAGCCCTCCTAAGGTGGTATACCCCATGCCTCATTTCCAGCTGGTCCAGCTGCTTGTGCATGCAATCCTCTGTTGGTGGTGGGGATGTTGTTGGTGCTGGTTCCAATCCTGGTGCCGGTGCTGATGGCAGTTATAGTGGTGGTACTGTGATGATGATGAGGAATGCAGGACTTTGGGCCTCCTAATATGGCATGACAGGGCTTCAGGGCTGCTCCTGCCAAGGGCATGGTGCTTCAGGCTGGTGCTGTGGTGTGCTGGCTTGAGGTTGTGAGGAATCTATTGGCTCCCTCTGAAGGCTAATTTCATCCATGAAGCCAGAGATGTTGAGGGACACATTGAGTGGGGTGGGTGAACCCAATGGTTGCAGCATCTGCAATGGCTCTTGAGCCTGTGGCTGCTGCTGCTCCTCCTCCTCATTCACCTGGGTCTGGGCATCCATCAGGAAGGCCTTTGCAAAATGGCTGCTGCATTGCTGGTCCCTGGGGCTTCCTGGCTGGTCCTTGGTGCTTCCTGGCTGGGACTGGCAGCTTCATGGATGAGAGCTGTGGAAACAAAACATAAGACATAACTACCAATGGCAGCTAGAGTCCTTTTTTCATTTGGCATCAGAGGTGAACTTTGCTTCTTAGCATTGTGAGCATCTAATGCCAAATGATGTGCACACCTGTTGCTGCCTGCCCATTTACAGGTGAAGTGAACTTATTTGCTGCAGTTCGCATGGTGTCCAGCCACTCAGGCATACCCATGAAGACATCTGGTCCCAGCCTTTGTATGTGGCACTTCTACATGGGGTTGAGGATGATGGGACAAGGTGCTCCTCCTCCGGTCCTCTGTATATATGTATTTCTGACTGCCACCTTGGCTTTCAACTGCACCTAGATGTCCCACACCTGCTCACCACTTCACCTGGAGATGTCCTGGGCTTTAAGAACATAAGAAATTGCCATGCTGGGTCAGACCAAGGGTCCATCAAGCCCAGCATCCTGTTTCCAACAGAGGCCAAACCAGGCCACAAGAACCTGGCAATTACCCAAACACTAAAAAGATCCCATGCTACTGATGCAATTAATAACAGTTGCTATTCCCTAAGTAAACTTGATTAATAGCCATTAATGGACTTTGTTTTGCCAGATCTGGCCCTTGGATGCCTTTGAGGTCTTGGCCACCCGTTTGCCAAACAGTATGACATAATGTTCCAGGACCCCTGCAATGACCATCTCATTATCCTGCACACTGAACTTGATAGCCATGAGACAAGGGCATCCTGCTGCCTGCCTGCCAGAAAGGGGTGCCACCTCCACTTCCAAGAAGGTGTCCTCCCTTTCCTCACTCTCCCTCCTACTCTCCTCTCCCCTCCTGCCCTGCTAGCTCCCTTCCCCTCTGCCCTCTCTCTCTATCCCTAGCCTGCTGAACTTCCTCCCTTTGTCATCTCCTTCCTATCTGCCTTCCCCATCCCACCTTCTCCTATCCCTTCCCTCCTGTCTTACTCCTGTCCCTGTCCCTACTCCTCCTCCTCCTACTAGCACTCTTGCCTTCACCCTCCTGCCTCCCCTCCTCCCCTTCTTCATGCCTCTCCTCGCCTCTCCCCACATCTCTCATGTTTTATCCTTCTCATTCCTCCTCACCACAAACACAACTCCTCCACACTACTCCACCAACACCTCTACTCATATCACTCATCCTCACTCCTCCACCACCACTTCTCCACTCATCCTCACTCCTCTATTCCTCTACCTCCACTCCACCACACCAAAAGACAGACAGACAAACTTGACAAATACAAATGTTCACTCCAACAAAGAAGACAAAAGACCAAGGTAAAGGGAAATAGCTGGCAACAGAAGACAGACAATGCACTCATGTAATCAAATCAGAAAAAGCTCTTACTCCCACTAAACCACTTACCAACTCTCTTCTCCCCTTTCTTCCACACTTGGCACACCCTCAAAAATGCAGATGCAGGAAGCTAGGACATATAAACTGAAAAATAACGCACACACAATTTTTGCTAGCCATATAAAATGATGTGGTATGCGTTGATGCAATGCACCATGTGCTGGTGCAACACACTGTGCGCTGACACAACACGCTGTACATTATTTACCTTTGCAATGAAGGAAACTGAAAACTAACCTAAGCATGCCTTTTTTATCGCGGGTGCTATTTTCTTTGTTTTCACAGCTTTTTGATGAATCTAGGTCTTAGTATCCAACTAGTTGATTTTACTTAACAACAAAATGGAACACAACTTTCCAGATCATAGACTGACAATAGATTTAGATTTTCAAATTATGTAGATGTTCACTCAGACATTTATGCAGTTAACAATTTTCACAGCTTGATTTTTGCTCATAAGTCTTCTCCCCTAGTGTTCAGAGATTGTACTTCATCTCTCTAATTTACAATGAGGAATCTCAATGTATTCATATAACCTGGCTCTGCAACAGAGATACTTCCCTTTACTGTTCACAAAAACATGTGAATCTTCCTCCCTGGGAGCTATAAAATTGCTCTACCAGGAAACTGGGTTAATTTGATAAACCTGTATTATGTAACTACAACGTAAATCACAGTGCTACTCTGTAATGCACTCTCATACATATATATCTCAAAAAGTCTATGGCCCTTTACAGAAATAATCCCATAACAGACTCTGGCTAGACTCCTCCATAGCTTCTATACAAAATCATTAAAGTGTACTGTAATAGAGTTTCACTGACATATTTTATTTCCTGTCTTTCTGTGTGAGAAGGGTGGGATCAGTCCACATGCATTCAATGTGCAAATTCCTAGAGAAAGAGTGAATCTTTGAGACTAATAATTTGCTTTGGACATTTGTTGGGCTTTGCATTGGCTTTTTGTTTTGTTTTGTTTTTTGTCAGAACAACCTAGACACAGTGAAGTGCCTGTTTCTTGTCTGGAGGTCATTGCAGGGCTCCCTAGCTGTTATGATTAGTGTGTATGTGGACCCTTGGCCCGAGGTGCAAGTTGATACCACTTGTGGGGAGGAGCCCCACAGGTCCGCACCATCAGGAGGTGAGGTGTTGGAGTGTAGGGAAGCTCTGTGCACAGTCGAGGGGAGAGCCCCAGAGACCAGGAGATGACCCCCGTAGGGTAGCAGTCTGTAGATGGGACTTGGAGAGGCTGAAGAGAGAGGATGCCAGGCAGATCACGGGATGATGGGCACCTGAACAGCCAAGCAGGATATTCTCCGAAGGTGCAGCCCAAGGGGTGGAGCCACAGTGCAGTAGGCGTAGGAGAGTGTAGGCGAATCCCCCTGGGTGGAGATCCTGAGCCCAAGTCCAATAGCTCATGTAGACAGGTACCTGGAGATAGGAGGGTAGCTGGATGAGTAATGGAGAAACAGGCCCTTGGAGTGGGACAGCTGTCAATTGTAGAATCACAAGGAGAAAACCTCGAGGAATGGAAAGCTCAGGGTGGTCTTGGAGTAGGTGAGCATGGCCCGAGGAGCAGGAAGGCATGAACAGTCTTTGAAGGATATGGCGCAACCACGAGGAGTGGGGAAGGTCGGCTGAGAACTCACAAGTCGCTGCAGTAGTTCCCAAGGAGAGCCGAGGTAGAGCAGGAAGCCAGATGGAACCCAAGAGGCACGGGGCCAGCCCGAAGAGTGGGGTAGGCCAGGGAACAGGTCCCCGTAGAGCGCACACTGACCCCAGAGGAGCGGGTGCCAGACAGGGTCCATGATACAAGCAGGAGCGATGTCTTAGGAACAAGGCAGGCGTAGGACTCGTACGGAACTTGTTGCCAAGTCAGCTTGCTGGGGGTGAAGCAGGAGCTTAAATACCGGAGTCTGATGACATCATCAACAGGGGACGCCCCTGAGATTCCTGCCAAAGTAGCTTCAAAGGCGGGACTTGTGACACGCGCACGTGCCTAGGAGGACCCAGACATTGGAGCTGGAAGTAATGGCGTCCATGCCTCCATGAGGAAGCCCGCGGATCGCGGCGATGCAGAAAGGCCCATGCAACGAGGAGACCTGGGGAGGGTAGGAAAGCAGAATAAGTTGTGAGTACTCACAGTCACAGCTGTCTGCGACCAACAGGCATAACACTAGCTTTCATACTAGAATGTCAATGTAATTTTATTAATAGGGATGTATACTGATTATTTTCTTTTTTTTTTTGTTTTCATTTTTAGGGCACCATTTTGGTTTTGATTTTTAGTGCACTATTTTAATTAAGGCACAACATAAGAACATAGAACATGCAATACTGGGTCAGACCAAGGGTCCATCAAGCCCAGAATCCTGTTTCCAACAGTGGCCAACCCAGGCCATAAGAACCTGGCAAGTGCCCAAAAACTAAGTCTTTTCCATGTTACCGTTGCTAGTAATAGCAGTGGTAATTATCTGTCAACTTAATTAATAGCAGGTAATGGACATCTTCTCCAAGAACTTATCCAATCCTTTTTTAAACACAGCTATACTAACTGCACTAACCACATCTTCTGGCAACAAATTCCAGAGTTTAATTGTGCATTGAGTGAAATAGAACTTTCTCCGATTAGTTTTAAATGTGCTACATGCTAACTTCATGGAGTGCCCCCCTAGTCTTTCTATTATCCGAAAGAGTAAAAAACCAATTCACATCTACCCATTCTAGACCGTTTAGTGCACACTAAAAAATGAAAATTACTTAATAATAAAACCCAATGAAATAAATAGAAAAAAAAATTGAAAAATGAATACAAAATTTTCTGGCTTTATACCCCTATTTGATAATGGATTTGCAAACAGATATTATATAAAAAATCACCAAACAGCACTTTATTATATTTGTAAATGGTAATGAGTGTAATTTAGCATTTTTGTATGTGATATTTTGGTGAAACTGTTTACAAACTATATACAAAATACCTAATGAACTGAGAAATCATGAAAATCAGCTAATTAGTGATTGTGCATATGTTAAATTGTGCATGGAACAGTGTGGAAATGGATGATTTCCCACAAAGCTTAAGCACACCTCAGGGAGGTGTAGTTACGTTTCTTTGCCTATAAACTAGAAATTTCTCACTAACGTTTTCACGTGGAAGTCACTGAGGGAACCATTTTCTATATTACGTAAACAGCCTGGCACTGTGAGAAAAACATATCAAGATATTGGACCATTTCAATGGCAACTTCTGTGGGCCTCAAAGTTTGAACCTGATCTATTATCTGTAAGAAAACTTACCACACTCTGAATAGACAGAAGAATGAACTAAACCACCACATATGCAGTTTTACTGAAAAGCACTCTCAAGTATGATCTTTTAAAATTAGTTTATGCGTTTATTTTGAATGTTGTTTTCACATTTTCCTATACATTTTTTGTGATTCATGGTGGGTATTTTTGTTTTAGCAATACATGACTATAAGCACTATCACTATTTCAATGTTTTCTAAGCCTGCATTTATGTTGGTGCCACGTGATTTGACTTTTCACTGTTTTATAAGAATTTATAAATGTATAACCTCATCTCAAATAATGGCTAGGAGAGTTGTCTCTCTTCAATAATCTTACATTTATTTATTTATTTATTTAACACTTTTCTATACCGACCTTCATGGTAATAACCATATCAGATCGGTTTACATAGAATGGGGTAAGAACTTTAACAATAATCAATCATTGAACAGAAGGAGCAAAGTTACAATCAACAAGGTGGATAAACTTGGAAGCAAAGGTAACTGGAAAAAAAGAGTAGAAGGAGGCAGATAACCAAGAACAAAATAAGCTTACAAATCAGTAGTTTGTACATATTGGCTGCGTAGAGGTTCCTAGTTCCAGAGTTCGTGAATTGTGACTAAGGGCCGTTAGTGTGTTTCGGAAGGTTGTGGGAAGGCTTGGCGGAAAAGCCATGTCTTAAGATTTTTTTCTGAATGTTAGATGGCATGGTTCCAATCTAAGATCTGTGGGGATGTTGTTCCAGATTGTAGGGCCTGCTATCGAGAATGCCCGGTCTTTCGTGATAGTGAGACGTGCGGCTTTAGTAGTGGGGGGCTTGCAGGGTTCCTATGTATGCTTCTCTAATTGGTCTGGTAGAGGTGTGGAGTCTGAAAGGGATTTCAAGGTCGAGCTGTAGATGATTGTGGACCGTTTTGTGTATTATGGTGAGGGATTTGGGTAGGATTCTGTAGTTTACTGGCAGCCAGTGTAGGTTCCGGAGGATGGGTGAGATGTGTTCTCCGCGGTTGGTGTTGGTCAAGATTCTTTACATAGTAAACTTATGTACCTCTGTAGACATATCAGTCAATTTTCAAAAGTTTTAACAGACTGAGGGAATTCTAAGATAGCATTGGCATAGACAAGGTGATTGTTTGGAGCTTCCTTGTGCTGCACCCCTTTTTTCTATTGAATTTGTTTGTATTTACTTGCATTGAGTAAGAGAAAGGGGAAGATGAGGAAATATCCCCCTGAGCTTCTGACAAACAGTCTTGGGATAAAGGCCTCGATGGACTCCATTGTCCATGCTCCTGCTGAGCTAGTGTCAATGGATCTGGGGAGGAAGGACACTCTGCCTGGAGTCTCAGATTTTTCTGAGGCATTATGCATTTTACATACTACTAGCATCCAGTGAGTAGGCAACAACTGTGCAGGAAATGACTGCAAAACCAAAATGCTGTGAGGATCACACCATTTGGGAAACCAGAGAAGAAACTGCTTTGACTCAATTATTAAAGACAGCTGTAACTATTGTGCCTTCCAACGATCTAAGACAGAGTTTTACTTTAAGTATTAGGAGAGAACAATAACCCTGATGCTTGAATGAGATTACAACCTGGAAGGGGGTAAGCAGAATCAGGCTCACTTCATTGCCTCCTGCTTTTACAGTGTGTTTTCGGGGATCAACTTTGGTAAAACCATCAGTTATAATGCTTGATGCAATATGGGCTGTTCTGGTTAAATTAGATAACTCTGTCTCCAAGTGTTGTAAGGATATTGGTACCTTAACATCTAAATAAGAGAATGAATCCTAACCACAGGATAATGTCATCCAAGATCTCTGAAATAGATGTTAAGCTGCAACAAACAACAGGGATGTTTCAGACAACCAATGTAATACCTATACAAGATAAAACAGTAGTGCATTATAAACTTGAGGTGCTTGAGAACATTGTAAGAGACTTGAATCAGAAATGTTTGAATTTCCCAAGGGTTCCTTTACTGATTGCAATAATTATGATTAAGTATAAGAACTAGGGATGTGAATCGTTTTAGGACGATTAAAATTATAGTCCGATAATTTTAATATCGTCTTAAACCGTTATGGAACACAATACAATAGAGATTCTAACGATTTATCGTTATAAATCGTTAGAATCGTGAGCCGGCACACTAAAACCCCCTAAAACCCACCCCCGACCCTTTAAATTAAATCCCCCACCCTCCCGAACCCCCCCCCAAATGACTTAAATAACCTGCGCCGGAACCCTCGCTGAACGACCTCCTGCAGTCGATCTCCTGCCGGCGCCATTTTCCGTACGAAAACGATTCGCGGCGGGAAATCGCTCCCTGACCCCCGCTGGACCTCCAGGAACTTTTGGCCAGCTTGTGGGGGGCCTCCTGACCCCCACGAGACTTGCCAAAAGTCCAGCGGGGGTCCGGAAGGACCTCCTGCCGTCCAATCGTGTTCGTCTATGGCCGCCGCCATTTTTCGGCGCCATTTTGGAAAATGGCGCCGGCTGAAGACAACAAGATTCAGGAGCAGGAGCCCGTTCCGGACCGCTGCCGTTCCGGACCGCTGCTGGACCCGCAGGTTATTTAAGTCATTTGGGGGGGGTTCAGGAGGGTGGGGGATTTAATTTAAAGGGTCGGGGGTGGGTTTTAGGGGGTTTTAATGTGCCGGTTTTGCGATTTTTAGATTTTTAGATTTTTCACGATTTTTCACGATATTTTACCCCCCCAAACGGCAACAATACGATTCCCTCCCCCTCCCAGCCGAAATCGATCGTTAAGACGATCGAGGACACGATTCACATCCCTAAAAGAACATAAGAAAGTGCCATGCTGGGTCAGACCAAGGTTCCATTAAGCCCTGCATCCTGTTTCCAACAGAGGCCAAACTAGGCCACAAGAACCTGGCAAGAACCCAAACACCAAAAAGATCCCATGCTATTGATGCAATTAATCAGTAGCTATTCCCCAAGTCAACTTGATTAAAAGCAAGTAATGGACTTCTCCAAGAACTTATCCAAACACTTTTTGAACCCAGCTACACTAACTGCACTAACCACATCCTCAGGCAACAAATTCCAGAGCTTAATTGTGCATTGAGTGAAAAAGAATTTTCTCCGATTAGTCTTGAATGTGCTACTTGCTAACTTCATGGAATGCCCCCTAGTCCTTCTATTATCAGAAAGTGTAAATAACTGATTCACATCTTCTTATTCAAGATCTCTCATGATCTTAAAGACCTCTATCATAATCCCCCTCAACCGTCTCTTCTCCAAGCTGAACAGCCCTAACCTCTTCAGCCTTTCCTCATAGGGGAGTTGTTCCATCCCCTTTATCATTTTGGTTGCCCTTCTCTGTACCTTCTCCATCGCAACTATATCTTTTTTGATATTCTAAAAGTTCCTAATGAAGCAGTATTTGTAAGATTTTATTTCTTGCCAACAGATAAATATTTGAGGTGTCATGGAGAAGATCAGAAGGACAGGACAAACTGTAATGATCGGTGTAACCAGAATTCTTTATTGGTGTTAGCCCGACTCTAGCCGAGTTTCGCTCACAGAGCTGCCTCAGGGGCTACTGTACCAATGGTTGCTTGAATGATCTTATATGAATAATATGAGAAAATATGGTAGGTTGACTCAAAGTGGAGACAGTTACTTTGCAAATCAGAGTGTGATCGTTTGAAAATGAACACCACTCTTAATGCTGTAATATCTTAGTCACTGCAGTCATTGCGAAAAGATTTGTGGACCGCCTACGACAGCCAGCCCTGGTATTTCTGCCCGGGGAGAAGGTGTGGCTAAGCACCAGACACCTCCGCTTGCGGCTTCCTTTGATGCGTCTGACTCCGAAGTACATTGGCCTGTTCGCTATCAAGGAAAGAATAGGGGCAGTTTCCTACTGCCTCCGTCTCCCGGCCACGCTCCTGGTACATAACGTCTTCCACGTTTCCCAGATGAAGCTATTGGTTCTCTCTCCCTTCCATAGGAAGATGCCTGCACCAGCCACTCCTGAGGCACAAGAAGATACTGTTTATCAGGTTAAGGAGGTATTTGACGTGCGGTTACGCCTAAGACGTTGGGAGTACCTCCTCTCGTGGGAAGGTTATGGCCCCGAAGAAAATTCCTGGGAGCCTGCCATCATCATCTTGGACAAGGACCTTCTCCACCAGTTTCACGTGGCTCATCCAGGTAACCCCAGGCCTCCAGGAAGGGGGCATAGGATGGGGGTACTGTGCCCCGGGACCTCCACTCACCTCCTGGCCCGGGCCGGCTGTGGGAGTCCCTCCACTTCGACCCCAAAGTCCCGAAACGTTGGCCTACCACGGTGCTCTCCCTGCGAGGGAGATGACACCGACGATCCGCGGCTGGCTCTGCCCCCTAGGCGCACGCGCTCGCGCTCCGGGCCTTTTGAAAATAGGTCCGGCGTGCGTAAACCCCCTACATGTGTAAATCTTTTAAAATCTTCCCCTTTATGTACCAGAGGAGTATACACACACAAAATTCTTATTATATCTCCTCTCCACACTTTTGGTATATCCCAAATGAATCCTAGTAGGGAGTTAACAGGAACCCTACATTTATAACATTCCAACCAGTAAACTTATGCTAACAAAATATATATGTATATATAGAACACACCAATTATACCAATACGTTCTTCAATTGTTCTGTAAGCTTAAATCTGAAACAAGAGAAGAAATTACTTGTAGACACAGGTAGGAGAACACTCTATATTAGGGATGTGAATCGTGTCCTCGATCGTCTTAACGATCGATTTCGGCTGGGAGGGGTAGGGAATAGTATTGTTGCCGTTTGGGGGGGTAAAATATCGTGAAAAATCGTTAAAAATCGTTAAAAATCGAAAAATATCGAAAAATCGAAAAACCGGCACATTAAAACCCCCTAAAACCCACCCCCGACCCTTTAAATTAAATCCCCCACCAAATAACTTAAATAACCTGCGGGTCCAGCGGCGGTCCGGAACGGCAGCGGTCCGGAACGGGCTCCTGCTCTGAATCTTGTCGTCTTCAGCCGGCGCCATTTTCCAAAATGGCGCCGAAAATGGCGGCGGCCATAGACGAAAAAGATTGGACGGCAGGAGGTCCTTCCGGACCCCCGCTGGACTTTTGGCAAGTCTCGTGGGGGTCAGGAGGCCCCCCACAAGCTGGCCAAAAGTTCCTGGAGGTCCAGCGGGGGTCAGGGAGCGATTTCCCGCCGCGAATCGTTTTCGTACGGAAAATGGCGCCGGCCATACGCGTATGGCCGGCGCCATTTTCCGTACGGAAAATGGCGCCGGCAGGAGATCGACTGCAGGAGGTCGTTCAGCGAGGCGCCGGAACCCTCGCTGAACGACCTCCTGCAGTCGATCTCCTGCCGGCGCCATTTTCCGTACGAAAATGATTCGCGGCGGGAAATCGCTCCCTGACCCCCGCTGGACCTCCAGGAACTTTTGGCCAGCTTGTGGGGGGCCTCCTGACCCCCACGAGACTTGCCAAAAGTCCAGCGGGGGTCCGGAAGGACCTCCTGCCGTCCAATCTTTTTCGTCTATGGCCGCCGCCATTTTCGGCGCCATTTTGGAAAATGGCGCCGGCTGAAGACGACAAGATTCAGAGCAGGAGCCCATTCCGGACCGCTGCCGTTCCGGACCGCCGCTGGACCCGCAGGTTATTTAAGTTATTTGGGGGGGGGTTCGGGAGGGTGGGGGATTTAATTTAAAGGGTCGGGGGTGGGTTTTAGGGGGTTTTAGTGTGCCGGCTCACGATTCTAACGATTTATAACGATAAATCGTTAGAATCTGTATTGTATTGTGTTCCATAACGGTTTAAGACGATATTAAAATTATCGGACGATAATTTTAATCGTCCTAAAACGATTCACATCCCTACTCTATATTACCTACTCCAGATCTCAGTACTCCTTCCCAGAACATCTGCTCTGGAATGTGGACAGCTTTGGCCCACACACAGATGTACCATTTACACTGCTGCCATTGCAATTTTCAGTAAGGCAATGAATGAAATCACTTGAGAGCAGCTTGCAAGCTTTTGCTGATATCAATGCAGAACAAAAGAGCATATTAAAGGTCCCTAAGTCTTCAAACTTTGCAGAAAAAACATGATAGGATACGAATATTGAATCAACAGCTGTCATCATATAAAAAGAGGGATGTAAGATTTGACTTCTAATCCATTTAACTAATGAAAGATGGATGTGAAATTTTATATAAATATTATAGGTCTGATTATCCAAAGTATTTACATGCAAAATACTGGGTTTTACATGTATAAATGCACTTTACTTGTTTAAGTGGGCTTTTGAAAATTGCTGCAATCAATACCATTGAAATGTCCATAGGATTTACTCACGTAAGTGTACTAGTATATGCATGTAAATAGTTTTTGAAAATTGCTACAATAATATGTTACATTTATATGCATAACTCCTTTGAAAATTCACCTATATGTATATTGAATGTAACACAGTTATTTTACTTTCACCAACTTGGTTTTCTGGCAAGACTGGGATTAGAACCAAATTGTCTCTCCTGTGTCCACTATGAGCCAATGTGTGCACTGCTAAAGGGAAGATATATATATATATATAATGCTGTGGAAATATTTAACATAAAAAGAGAAAACAAATGATGTTCCATCATAAACAAATGTTTCTTGAATGTTAACTTTAGTTGGGCCTTACTGACGATTCATTTCCTAGTAAACACTGTAATAAATTATTTTATCCCTTTATATAATTATGTTTAAATTTTTATTTGATAGTTGGCAGTACAGTAATTTTCCACTCTTAGAAAAGGCAAAGTTTGAGCTGAAGGAGCACAGTAGCTGCTAGGGGCAATGTGGCTAGGAAAGCAGAAGAATTAACCAATCAGACAGACAGGAAATTCAAATAGAAAATTGCTCACAAATGCAAAATAGTACTTATTTAAGCCTCAGTGGATGAAGCTAATACATTTTCTGGGGACAATTAAATCAACATTTACTGATTATGCTATGGCTTGATAATTGTAACTCACCACAGGTAGATTAAAATACACTGTAAACTTCACACATTTATCAGATTTAACAATCTGTATAGCTCAGTATCATATGTGAAAAATATAGCCCTCAGGTTCCAGTCATTATCTTAATTAGATATTAAGCCTGGCTTTATTGCATTCCCTGCTGAAATACTGTATAGGTGGATATAAAATACAATTATTTAAAAAGAAACAAAAATAAAGACCATGTTTACCACATGTAATTTTTTTTAAAGTACTGTACCAGATTTACATTCTTATTAAAAGTTCTGTTCAACCCACAGAAGCCAGTCTTAGGGCAAAAACACAGTTCTGTTAGTTTCTGGGCTCCAGTAACATCTTTTTCTATAGATGCACTGCAGATCATTCTCAGTTTTCCTATGGCAATTCAAAGGAGAAGTTTGCTGAAATAAAGTTTTCACTTATCAAATTATGTTCAAGTTCATCAACTTGGCTCAAAGTGTAATGCTGGGTTCATAGAATCATCCCTCATTTTAAATATGTGATCATTATTAAAAAAGAGGGCAAATTCTTTTCCATATATTATTACCTAACAAATTTTTATTAGGGCATTTTACCAAATGCATTTTCAAAATTACAGGGAATAAGTATTTTCTTCTCTTTGAAAAATATACATTATTGCTCTATTTTGCATGATGTAAACTCTTTATATACTCTGCATAGATGCCTTACATTGGGCATATTTCTCTCTTTACAGACTCACAAGTATATTATCATAATTTATATGTTGTAAAAAAAGGGTTGGTACACTAATTGTTTTTGAAAGTCCTTTTCCTGGAGGTTCCAGAAGGTAATGCATGCCAGGAAGACACTATGGGGCAGATTTTCAAAGGGTTACGCGTGTAAATCCAGGAGAATTTACACACGTAGGGGGGTTAAGCGCGCCGGGCCTGTTTTCAAAAGGCCCGGTGGCGAGCGCAAAGCCCTGGGACGCGTGTAAGTCCCAGGGCTTGAAAAAATGGGCGGTCCGGGGGCGGGAGCAGGGCAAGGTGGGATGGGGCGGGATGGGGGGGTGGCCAGAGGCCTCTGCAAGGCCGCTGGGCCGGGGGATCGCGTGCCGGCAGTCGGCCAGCACGCATAAGTTACGCCTGCCTCTGGCAGGCGTAACTTGTGAGATAAAGGTACAGGGGGGCTTCAGGCTGGGGGGTGGGATAGGTAAGGGAAGGGAAGGTGGGGGGTGAAAGGAAAGTTCCCTCCGAGGCTGCTCTGATTTCGGAGCGGCCTCTGAGGGAATGGGGAAAGCTAGCTGGTCTCCCCAAGGGCTCGGCGCGCACAAGGTGCACTAGTGTGCATCCCCTTGCGCGCGCCGACCCCTGATTTTATAATATGTGCGCGGCTGCTCGCGCATGTTATAAAATCAGGTGTACATTTGTGCATGCCGGGTAGCGCGCACAAATGTAGGCTGCGTGCATACCTTTTAAAATCTGCCCCTATTGGCACATAACATATACTTTTTTTCTGCAGCATCCAATGCTTGCATGGCTGTATGCATGTGTATCTTGTCTATAAGAGTAAATTAACATGCTGTATGATAAGAATGGCCAAGATGGGTCAGACAAATGGCACATCTAGCCAAAACTCCTTTCTTCGACAGTGGTCCCAGATTTGTTAGTAACATATAACAGATCTAAAACAGAGATCATCTAAGCTCTCTCTGTAAATATGTAATTGCATAGTAACCTGGCCTCTACCCATTCTCTATTATGTTTATGTCTTCTAGGATCACATCCAGACCTTCCTTGAACCCTTTTATGCTGCTTCCTGTAACTACATCCCATGAAACATATTTCACGGTTGACTACCTGCAGACAAATATTTTCTTGTATTTGTCTTGAAACATTTAACACACAGTAAGATTGGATGCCCTCTAGTCCTAGTATTTTTGGACAGGGTAAACAACTGCTGTGGTTTGTTATTTTCTGCTCATGATCTCTACAGATCTCTCATACCCCCTCCCCCACCCATTCTTCCCTTTTCCTGGCTAAAAAGCCCTAACATTTTTAGCCTCTCTTTATATGAGACATTACCAATCCTCTCAGCTTGTAGGTTTCCTTTACTTTCTTGATCTCCGCTGCATCCTTTCTGAGATGGATGTCACAAGAACTGTTCATAATACTCCAAGTATGCTCATACCAGAACCACTGCTCCTTCTAAACTATGTGCATGTGAACTTGTCCCATGCAACAAAATATAGCATGCACAAGAAATCCTGATATTATTTGCATTAATCTGGCTCATGGTGCACAAATTTGAACTCAGTTTATAAAAATGTGCATATAAGACAATTTTTGTGCACATAGCCTGTCAAAATTTAGAGGGAACATTGACCAGAACTCTACACAGAGACATGATAATATTCTCAGATTTATCATCAGTGCCTTTACAAATTGTCCCTAATATATAACTAAAATATTTGCCCACTGCCACACACTTTGCCACAGGTTTCAGTTCATGGACCACAGTATTTCCAAGCTTTCACTCTTCATAGCAGTTTCCCAGAGTGGATCCCAGTAATGTGTACTGGTAAGCTTAATTTATTCTCTCAATATGTCCGCTTTGCTAGCCTACTTGATCTCAGCATCCATTTACTCATCTATTTCCAACATCTGATCTGGGGAGACAGTGGTAAACCCCCATTTCTAAACTTCTCCTGTTATTTCTTGGAATTTCTGTTCATATAGATTTGAGATATTGTATAATTTTGAAGTTTAACCTTGCTTGACTGTATGCCACTCCTAACATATATGGCTACCTCACTCGCAAGTTAATCCCCCCGTCACATCTGTATGCCTATACCTTGGATTTTTCTGTATCCCACTGGTAGCCATTTTTCCACCATGTTTACAAGATGCCTATTATGTCTAAATTCTCACTCATCACCTTACACTTCAACTCAGTTTTGTTATTCAGGCTTCTCACATTCGTACAAACATATTTCGGTGTGCCCCTGTTTGTTTGTTTTGTTTTTTACAGAAAGATATGTGCAGTTATATTGGACACATTCAAGTTAATTTTCAATGGGCCGCGTGCATAAAAAACAGGCTTTATGTGTGTGGCCGGGCCTTGGCGAGCCGCACACATTTTAGAATGGGCCCGACCATGTGCTTAACCCCATTACACAAAGAAGTGACAGGCCCTGAAAAAGGGGTGGACTGGGGGGCGTGATCTGGGCAGGGAGGGGTGAGGCGGACTGAGGCCGGCCGGGACAGCGGCCATTAGCTGCTGTCCCTTGGAAGCGCGCGCCGGCAGCTGGTCAGCACATGGAAAATACTTCTGCTCCAGAGAAGCAGTAATTAGTGAAATAAAAAATTTTGGGTAGCTAGTTAGGTGTTAGGGGTGGAGAGGGGAAAAGGAAGAAAGGTTTGGTAGGGGGATAGGGAAGTTCCCCCCAGTCTGCTCCTGAATTGGAGCGGACTGGGAGGGAACTGGAAAAAAGGCTGATTGTTTCACTGCACGTAATTTGAAAATTCCACCCCCACGCTCGTGAGTCAGTCTGCCCGCACATGCGAGCATGGACATCGGATTTTATAACATGCATGCATGCACGCTAAAGTATAGTCCACCAGGATTTAAAGGATCAAATGAAAACTTTGTATTCATATGGATGTCGATAAACTGCTCCATCGGCTGATTACCTTTGACATGTTTGCTTTTTGAATTGTGTAATAGTTAAAGTTTGTCTACAGTTGCCCTCCTGAGAGAATGTTTCTGTGAAATATAGCTTGTGTCAAGGCTGGGAACCTGGATAACCTGGATAACAGAATAGCCAATAACTACTGTAGTTCCTAGAATAGCTGGGAAACTGGATAACAGAATAGCCAATAACTACTGTAATTCTAACCTTACCCTCCCACAGGAGACTTATCCTAGGCATGAAAGGATAATACATCACTTGTACTGGTGGTCCATGCAATTAGATCATTCTTGCAATACAAGCCTGATGCTCTCCAGTCCTGTGACTTTCTATATTTATGATGAAAGAATGAAGGCAGCAGGCTTCAAAGACTTCCCAGAGTTCAATCACTTTAGCAGTTAATCCAGGCTATCCTTTACAATAATTCTCCACTACTTACTTCTTCTCAAAGACGGAATTAGGTGATATTGCACCTTGTCCTCAGCAGAGTAACTTTAAAAATACAAGCAAGTTCCCTGTAAAATTCCTTTATAGAATGTATGCATTTCCCGACAAAGCTACCCTTACCAGTCATCCAGAAAATTCCCAGTAAAATACATTTATGGCATTTAAACACCTCCGTAGTCTGGGTGTGAAAGCTGTGGTATAAACTATATAATAAGTTAAAATTCATAAGTAAAAAGTGAAACTTCTCTTCTTCATTACAGCTACCATGGCCTATATAACTCTTTTGAAGCTCTAGCTGATAGAGTAAGAAAAACATGCATTCATATTATTATGAAATATCACTTTTCCATGGAAAGTAGCAATGTGAAGTAAGGAAAAATCAATCTTCTTGGTAGAACTGATAGCATTGTAAAGATTAATAACAAACCTAGAGCTTTCATATATAGTTCCATGAAGGTAATTTTTTGTAATGTAAATCTTCTCTATGGTAACACTTATATGTCTCTTGGCAAAAAGTCAATTGATGTTTTAATTCAAAGATATTGAAATTGACACTAGTAAGGCCAAATATTTAGGTTACCTTGTAAATGTATACTTCTGGGACCCTATGCGAGATATATATTTTTAGGTTTCTATTATAATATATTTTTGCCTTTCTAAGCTTAAAAACTTAATTCATTTAATGATAACAGGCAATTAACTTCTTCTTATCAATGTATCCTGTCAGGGGCATACTGAGAGTCATTTCCTAGTTTAGAAATTAGAAGAAAAGCAGGATACTGAAAGGGAGAGATGGAAAGGGTCAGTAAGATATGTTGCGATCCTGCCCGCGAGGAGAGCGGGCAGGCTCTTACCTTCGCGGCCAGTCAGGCCGCTGACGCTGCTGCTTCCCCTGAATCAGCTGGGGCCGTCCCCACAGCTGTTCCATGCATCCGGGAGCTCCTCCATGCAGCCGGGACTGCTGCTGTTGCTCCAGCTCTCCCCCAATGTCCTGCTTCACTGCCAGGGTCTTCAGCTGACAGAGCGACCGTCCCTACCGGTGCCTGCTTCAGCCCGGATCCTCGCCCGGCAGGGAAGTCGTCCCTGCCAGTGCCTGCAGCCTGCTACAGCTCCCACAGCTCCCTGCAGCCAGCCTTACCTCTCTTCTTGCTTCTGTCTTCACGGCTGGAAGCCGCTCCAGCAGCCTGCCACCTCTCCAGCTTCAGGGCAGGGCTGCTCCGCTGCCTGCCTGGCTTCCATGGGCCCTCCACGTGGCTGAGGACGCCACCAGCTTCCAGCTCTCTTCTCTCCAGCTTCCTTAGGTGCGGGCGCACGCCTCTCATCTGTTCTTCAAGGGCCAGCCAGATGTGGCCCCCTGCTGACCCCTCCCTGGGCGTTGTCCTCATCAGCCCTACAAAAGGGCTCAGCGTCCAGTCTAACTTTGCCTTCGCAAGGAGTTGGTCACTCCTGAGATCCTTCGCTCCAGGAGTCGTCCATGGTCCAGCACTTCTGCAAGGTCCTGTGTTTCCTGTTACTTGTTGGAGCTCCTCGTCTCATCCAGATGTCCGCCTTCTGTTCCAGTCCTGATGTCCGCCTGCTGTTCCAGTCCCAAGGTCTGTCTCCTGATCCAGTATCCGTGCTCCTGTCCTGATGTTACCTGCTGTTCCAGTTGTCCATGTTCCAGCTCTGAGGTGTGTCTCTTGTTCCAGTATCCGTAGTGTTTGTTCCTGACCCTGATGCTTTAACCTGCCTTAGGCTGCCAGTGTGCAGCAAACTTGCCTTCGGCTGCCAGGAGTGCAGCACAAGCTATCGGCTACCAGGAGTGCAGCAACTTGCCTCGACTGCCAGGAGTGCAGTAAACCACCGCTTCCTCTTCCCTGTGCTCTCCCGTTCTCAGCGTGGTCTGTGACCAGCCTTCCAGGGCTGTGTAGGGCGCGCATGGGACAGGGTGGTCCGCGACTCAGTCCTGGGGGTGGCCTGAGTAGGGCGCCTTGAGGGACAGTGCCCATGTCTTCCTTCAGCCCTCATTCCTGAGTCCACCTCTGTGCATCCAGTACCTCGTCCTGAGTCCACGTCTGTGCCTAAGTCCACGTCTATGCATCCAGCACCTCATTCCTGAGTCCACGTCTATGCCTGAGTCTACGTCGTTCCTGAAGTCTCGTCAGTATCTCTATGTTCCAGTCTTCGCTGCCCTGGCCTCCATCCGGCCTGCCGCTTCGTGCCATACCCTGCGGCAGGTCCGAAAGGGCTGGGAACGGTCGGAGGACTGTTCACAAGACCAACATTGCGTTGTTGGTTCTTCCGAAGCGTGCAGGTCCGGAGGAGGGCCTGTCTTCCCAGTCGTCACTCCAGCCTTGCTCCCGTCCAGCCCATGCTCGGGCATGCCACGTCTCCCACGACACCTCTTCAGAGTTCCTCTGGGGTCGAGCCATGGCCCAAGGACACACATCTCCCAGGAAGTGGGATCGCTCTCCTAGCGCTCCCCAACAGATTGTGAAGGCCTGTGTTCGGCGTCCATGTCTTTGTGATGGGCCTGTGCCAAGTTCCGGAGTTTCTTTGCCAAAGGAAATTTTTTTTTAAGGAAAAAACTTCAGTCCCAGTTTTTTGCTGTGCTTTACCGACCTGCTGGAGGCACCAGCTTACTTGAACATTTGGTTTCCCACACCGCTAGCACCTAGCACCCGTTTTCACCAAGTGCCTTCTTGGGACTTTTGCTTAGCCTGGGTACACTTGCTGTACGACTTGCAGGAGGCGCCTGCACCCAGGTTCACCACCATCTTCCATGCAGCAGCATCTGGTTCCTGTGCTGCACAACTATCTAGTCCAGAATTTTTATTTTTTCCCTCCAAGAATGCTTGTTCACCAGCAAGAGGTACCTGCACAGAAGAGCTTAATCTGCTGGAATTCCTGCGCATCTCGCTCACTGAATTCACCATCCTACAAGAGATGCCTACTACATGCTAGCTTGTGGTACACCTCTCCAGGCGACCTGCAGGAGGCGCCTGCACCCCATCGGTGGTCATCTTTCCAATGGGCCCTGGAGTGTCAGTCATCTCTTCCAGCTGAACCAGCAGATGTCTTTGCTCTTTCTGCTCAGCCTCTACAGTACTTCTGTTACAACATGCTTGTCTCTCTCACCACCCCGAGCACGAGTCCAGCAGCCTCTTCGGGGATCCGCTGCAAGCTTCACCATCCTAGCAAAGGTACTGGTCCAAGTGTGCCTTTCCAAGTAACCTACTACCAGCTTGCTCTCAAGCAATCCTGAGGATGTCCATCTCTACCATCAGCCTAGGACCACTCGTGTGTGAGTGTCAACTAATCAAGCACCATAAGATTCTGCCCTGCCTTGGGCCCACTCCTACGGGAGTTACAGAACATTTGTGCCTACAAAACGTCTGCGCTGCCCCCAGTCACTTTAACTACCTGTTCAACCAGCCTGGACATCGGCCATATGATAACTCTGGGGAATCCTATTACCAACCGAAGAACCTCAGCTTACATGCTTTGCCAAGCATATTTCCATCTGTGACCACCAGCAGTAACTAGCAGTCCATCTGCCTTCTTGCATCTACACCTCAAGGGAAATCATGCTCGCTCATACTGCATATCTTCTAAAGACTGCCAAGTCATCCAGTCACCAGGGCTCTTTAACCCTGACCCTCAAACTATTGAGTGGTACCCAACTCCGAGCGTGCCACCATGCTTCAAAGCCAACTTGAACCAACTGGGGAATGTCTTCCATCCTCTAGTGAAACCAAGATCATTTCTCGCCACGTCTTGCATTGCTACCTTGACACCTTGCTTCAGCTCTTCCACCTTGTGTCACTGGAGTCCCAAGTCTCTGGAACCATTAATCAGCATCTAATCTCCACCCTGCACTACTGCTTCAGTCTTAAGTCTTAGGACCTCCATTCAAGTCGAGTCTTGGAGGGAGTCTTGCCTCTGCCACTTGATCCTTGAACCAAGATGCCATCTTGCGGTTCAGCATCCTGCCTGACCTACGCCTTCAGCATTCCATGTTCTGTGTCCGGTCTTGCCAGGACCTTGACCACATCTGTCTTGTCTTCTGCTCCAGTATTCTTCTCGCTACAGTTACTCACCAAGAAGTTCCAGCCTTGACCTTGGATCCTTGATTGCCCCTGACGGTATTTGGAATACCGCTTTCTTCTCAAGCTGTTGACAAGAGGCTTGAGGAGGGGCTTTGAGGAGGGGGTACTGTTGCGATCCTGTCCGCGAGGAGCGCGGGCATGCTCTTTCCTTTGTGGCCAGTCGGGCCGCTGACGCTGCTGCTTCCCCTGAATCAGCTGGGGCTGTCCCCACAGCTGTTCCATGCGGCCGGGAGCTCCTCCATGCAGCCGGGACTGCTGCTGTTGCTCCAGCTCTCCCCCGATGTCCTGCTTCACTGCCGGGGTCTTCAGCTGGCAGGGAGACCGTCCCTGCCGGTGCCTGCTTCAGCCTGGGTCCTCGCCCGGCAGGGAAGCCGTCCCTGCCAGTGCCTGCAGCCTGCTTCAGCTCCCACAGCTCCCTGCAGCCAGCCTTACCTCTCTTCCTGCTTCTGTCTTCATGGCTGGAAGCTGCTCCAGCTGCCTGCCACCCCTCCAGCTTCAGGGCAGGGCTGTTCCGCTGCCTGCCTGGCTTCCATGGGCCCTCCACGTGGCTGAAGACGCCACCAGTTTCCAGCTCTCTTCTCTCCAGCTTCCTTAGGCGTGGGCGCGTGCCTCTCGTCTGTTCTTCAAGGGCCAGCCAGGTATGGACCCCTGCTGACCCCTCCCTGGGCGTTATCCTCATCAGCCCTACAAAAGGGCTCAGCGTCCAGTCTAACTTTGCCTTCGCAAGGAGTTGGTCACTCCTGAGATCCTTCGCTCCAGGAGTCGTCCGTGGTCCAGCACTTCTGCAAGGTCCTGTGTTTCCTGTTACTTGTTGGAGCTCCTCGTCTCGTCCAGATGTCCACCTTCTGTTCCAGTCCTGATGTCCGCCTGCTGTTCCAGTCCCAAGGTCTGTCTCCTGATGCAGTATCCGTGCTCCCGTCCTGATGTTACCTGCTATTCCAGATGTCCATGTTCCAGCCCTGAGGTGTGTCTCCTGATCCAGTATCCGTGTTCCAGTCCTGATGTTACCTGCTGTTCCAGTTGTTCATGTTCCAGCTCTGAGGTTTGTCTCTTGTTCTAGTATCCGTAGTGTTTGTTCCTGACCCTGATGCTTTAACCTGCCTTAGGCTGCCAGTGTGCAGCAAACTTGCCTTCGGCTGCCAGGAGTGTAGCAACTTGCCTCGACTGCCAGGAGTGCAGTAAACCACCGCTTCCTCTTCCCTGTGCTCTCCAGTTCTCAGCGTGGTCTGCGACCAGCCTTCCAGAGCTGTGTAGGGCGCACATGGGACAGGGTGGTCCGCGACTCAGTCTCGCAGGTGGCCTGAGTAGGGCGCCCTGAGGGACAGTGCCCATGTCTTCCTTCAGCCCTCGTTCCTGAGTCCACCTCTGTGCATCCAGTACCTCGTCCTGATTCCACGTCTCTGCCTGAGTCCACCTCTGTGCATCCAGTACCTCGTCCTGATTCCACGTCTGTGCCTGAATCCACCTCTGTGCATCCAGTACTTTGTCCTGAGTCCACGTCTGTGCCTGAGTCCACGTCTATGCATCCAGCACCTCATTCCTGAGTCCATGTCTATGCCTGAGTCTACGTCGTTCCTGAAGTCTCGTCAGTATCTCTATGTTCCAGTCTTCGCTGCCCTGGCCTCCATCCGGCCTGCCGCTTCGTGCCATACCCTGCGGCAGGTCCAAAAGGGCTGGGAATGGTCGGAGGACTGTTCACAAGACCAACATTGCGTTGTTGGGTCTTCCGAAGTGTGCAGGTCCGGAGGAGGGCCTGTCTTCCCAGTCGTCACTCCAGCCTTGCTCCCGTCCAGCCCATGCTCAGGCATGCCACGCCTCCCGCGGCACCTCTTCAGAGTTCCTCTGGGGTCGAGCCGTGGCCCAAGGACACACATCTCCCAGGAAGTGGGATCACTCTCCTAGTGCTCCCCAACAAGATATATCTGAGTTTAGCTGCATTAGATATCACACAAAAAATATAGCAGAGTGAGACTTGCCAGTATGAAAGAAACAAGAACCCAAGATCTGTACAAAATTTCAGCATAGCACAGGAAGATGTCCAAACAAGTAACTGCAGATATAAGAATCAGGAAAGTACTTTGGACATTTAGTTAAACAGACCATGATTACCAAAAAGTTCTGATATTGACAGCCATAAGAACATAAGATATGCCATACCGGGTCAGACCAAGGGTCTATCAAGCCCTGTCTTCAGCAGTGGCCAACCAAGTCACAAGTACTTGGCAAGTACCCAAACATCAAATAAATAGATCCCAAGCTACTAATCCTTATTGACTAATAGCAGTTTATGGATTTCTGCTCTTGGAACTTTTCCAAACCTTTTTTAAACCCAGCTACACTCTGCCATAATGACATCCTCTGGCAATGAATTCCAGAGCTTAATTATGCATTGAATGAAAAATAATTTTCAATGATTTGTTTTAAATGACCTACTTGCTAAATTCATGGAGATCCTCCAAGTCCTTTTATTATCTGAAATAGTAAATAATAGGGATGTGCAGGCAAAAAGTTTTCGTTGAAACGTTGATACGTTGAAGGTGAGGGTCGATTCCGTTCAATATGGAAGTATGGAGAAATCCATAAGTTGTGGATATGTCCATACGTTTCCTGGTTCCCTAAATAAAAATTTAAACCCCCCACCCTCCTTAATCCCCCCCCAAGACTTACCAAAACTTCCTGGTGGTCTAGCGGGGAGTCAGGAAGCCATCCCTGCACTCCTTTGGCCAGCTTGGGGGGGCCTCCTGACCCCCCCAAGCTGGCCAAAAGTTCCGGTTTGGTCCAGCGGGGGTCCCGGAGCGACCTCCTGCCACATGACCTACCTGTCACGTGGTAGAAGCACAACATGGCGCCGTGACCATGTGACAGGGGCTGACCAATGGCACGGGCAGCCCCTGTGACACAGGCTATCGGCGCCGTGAGGAAATCGCAAAGGAGTGCAGGGATGGCTTCCTGACTCCCCGCTGGACCTCCAGGGAGTTTTGTTTTTTTTTTTTATTTTCTATTTATGCAATTTTACATCTTTAAACAAGATACATTTCTTGATTGGAAATACAAGAAAACAAATAGGTAATAAATTCACAAAAGAAAAATCATTAAAGAATTAAACATTATTGTTTCTTTAACTTAAGTCCTCAAATCGAGAGGGCTAGATTTACACAACCTTAAGAAATATTTGTGAAATACTTGAAGAAATTAAAGCCGATCAGTATAGGATTCTAAACCAATTTCTTTTCAAAGGGAATCGGGAACATTGTCACAGGGTTCTATGGGCTCCATAGAACACCAGGGAGTTTTGGTAAGTTTTGGGGGGGTCAGGAGGGTGGGGGGTTTAAGTGTTTATTTAGGTTCAACGTATTCAACATAGCTATGTTGATTAAGTTGGAAGTCGCGATGCTTTGCGCATCAAACCTTTTTTTTTCCTTTTAAAAATATAAGTTGCGTTTTACATATGCATTCAAAATGAATGCACACCCCTAGTAAATAACCGATTCACATTTACCGTTCAAGTCCTTTCATGATTTTGTAGATCTCTATCATATCCCCCCTCAGCCATCTCTTCTCCAAGCTGAACAGCCCTAACCTCTTTTGCCTTTCCTCATAGAGGAGCTGTTCCATGCCACTAATCATTTTGGTCATCCTTCTCTGAACTTTCTCCAGTGCAACTATATCTTTTGTTCATGCAGTGACCAGAATTGCATATAGTATTCAAGACGTGGTCTCACCATGGAGTGATACAGAGGCATTATGACATCCATCTTTTTATTTGCCATTCCCTTCCTAATAATTACTAACATTCTGTTTGCTTTTTGACTGCCACAGCACACTGAGCCGACAACTTCTATGTATTATCCACTATGATACCTAGATCTCTTTCCTAGGTGGTAACTCCTAATGTGTAACCACAGCAAGGGTTATTTTTCCCTATATGCATTACCTTGCACTTGTCCTCATTAAATTTCATCTGCCATTTGTATGTCTAATCTTGTAGTCTCAGAAAGTCCTCCTGCAATTTATCAGAATCCCCTTGTGATTTAACTACTCTTAATTATTTTGTATCACCTGCAAATCTGATAACCTCACTCATTGTATTCCTTTCCAAATCATTTATAAATATATTGGAAAAACACCGATCTAAGTACAGATCCCTGAGGTGTTTACCCTTATCCACTAAGAAAATTGACTATTTAATCCTACTCTCTGTTTTCTATCTTTTAACCAGGTTGTATTTCATGAAAGAACATTACCTCTTATCCCATGACTTTTTAGTTTTCTTAAAAGCCTCTCATGAGTGACTTTGTCAAACGCCTTCTGAAAATCCAAATACACCACCTACTGGTTCACCTTTGTCTAAATGTGTATTCACCCTTTCATAAAAATGTAGATTTGTGAGGCAAGATTTCTCTTGGGTAAATCCATGCTGGCTATGTCCCATTAAACCATGTCTACCTAAATGCTCTGTGATTTTATTCTTTCTAACAGTTTCCACGATTTTTCTCGTCACTGAAGTCAGGTTCACTGGTCTATAGTTTCCCAGATATCCCCTGGAGCCCTTTTTAAATATCAGTTTTATATTGGCCTCCCTCCATTCTTCAGGTACAATGGACAATTTTAATCATAGGTTATACATTTTTACTAATAGTTCTGAAATTTCATTTTTGAGTTCTTTCAGAATCCTGTGGTGTATACCATCTATTCCAGTTTGTCAATCTGACTGACTATATCTTCCAGATTCACCATAATTTGTTTCAGTTCATCTGAATCATCACATTTGAAAATGGAACGGGTTTCTCCAACATCCTCTTCATTAAAGACTGAAGCAAAGAATTTATTTAGTCTTTCTGCAATGGCCTTATCTTCACTAATTGCCCCTTTAACTCCTCAATCATCTAACAATCCAACTGATTCCATCGCAGGCTTTCTGCTCTGGATATATTTAAAAAGATTTTATTAAGAGTTCTTGCTGCTATGGCCAAATTATTTTCAAATTCTCTCTTAGCCTGTCTTATCAATGTCTTACATTTAACTTGCCAATGCCAGCCCAGACAGCATCATTTTGCTGTCCCAGTGAAGCATGCTCAGAGGAGCAGGTAAGTTGTGAAACAAACAAAAAAAAATGGGTAAGTTAGAATGGGTTTAGAGGTTGGGGCAGAGAGGGGAAAAGGGAGAAAGATTAGTTAGGGCATATGGAATTTCCTTCCCAGTCCCACATCGCTGTGTGTGTGTTAAAAAAAATCCCCCCATGCGCATGAGTGGGTATGGGTATTGGATTTTATAACATGTGCCCATGTTTTATAACATGTGCCCATGTGCCCATGTTTTATAACATGTGCCCATGTTATAAAATCGTCACATCTTTGAAAATGTACCCCATTATTATTTTTATTGATCCAGCAGTTTTCTCTTGCTTCTTTGTACTTCCAGCTCAATTGTATACAGGAATGGGATCTAGTACTATGAACCTTCATTTGCAATTATCCAGGATTTACCCTTATTTTATCCTCACCATTGCAGACAGTCCTGGACCAGATGACATGCACTAGGGCAGGATTTGCCAACTCTGCTCCTTGAGAGTCACAAACAAGTCAGGTTTTCAGGGTATCTACAATGAATATGCATGACATAGATCTGCATGCTCTGCCTCTGTTGTATGCAAATCTATCTCATGCATATTCATTGTGAATATCCTAAAAACCAGTGGAGTTGCCATACTTGTGAATAATAAAGTCACTTGAATATCAAAAATCTGGACTATGTAACCCTTTTCTGCACTTTTCGTGGTGTATTACTTTAAACCAGACCATTTTAAGTAGAGATGTGCATTAGTTCAAAACAAAATAGAAAAACAAAATAAATAGGGACCAATTTGTTTCTTTGGTGGAGCCCAAAAATGAACTGAAGGGGGTCCCATGAGTTAAACGAATCCTATTAATTTCATTCATTTGAAACAGAATGATTTCTATAAGCCACTATAGTCAATGGACTCATAGAAATCATAGGGTGAGCAAGAGGTGCATGTGTACAGTTAGAAATTGATACAGTGTAGAGCAGGCAGTCAGCAGAGAAGGGGAGGATGGGCATGTTCTCAAGGAGATGAGAGGAATTACGGACCACAGTGAAGCATTTTGCTAGTCTGACCTATTGCTGAGGACCAGGTACAGTGACACTGAGCTGGAAGACTAAAGATATCAGAGATTTGCTCTGCAGTGCTTATCAAGACATTGTGTGAAGGCATAGCTCTGAGATCTCTATGGGTTCTTGGTAAAGTTTTTTGTTGTGGCATATTATATAGTCTCACTGTTCCAGCCCAACCACATGAGAGGAAAACAATGAAGTGAGGCAGCCCTTCATCACAATATCTGTGTTTCATTGCCAATTTGTGTTGCTTCGTTTGCAGTTGCTATTCTGTTTTTCGTTTTCTGGTGATTGAAGCCTTAGGTACATTTGATATTAGTCATTTATTTTCTGTTTGCATAAGTGAGTAGTGAGGACAGAGCAGAGAGTGCATCATAGGCTGTGTTGTGAAACCTGTCTTTATCAGAGAGATAATGCAGACAGAGCAGACAGTGTGAAACTCACTGTTTGCCTGGCAGCAGGCACAGTGTGGGCAGTAGGCAATAGGCATTACAATACCACTACAAAATATTGTATCTTTGTTGTAATTGTCACATCCTCAGTGACATAAAACAATCATGTCAGAGAAGATAAAGGCAGAGCAGATGAAGTAAATTTAAATGTGTTCAAAATTGGACAGGTTGGAACAGGCACAGAAACAGAAAGAGAAAAACCTGGCTCAATATAACCACTGTTATGAATGTGATGACTCCTAGACTAGAGCCAGAAATTTTTGTTTTAATAATATTAAGAAACTATGTATTTATAACTTATCTTTTATTCTTTGAAATGCAAATGTTTTTAAATGGATATTTGCCTACAATTGTAAACCGATATGATATGTGCACATGAATGTTGGTATATAAAAACCAATAAAGAAATACATAAAAATAAATTTCAGGCAAAATTAGAAAATCAGGAAATAGTCTACATAAAGCATCCCTCACTACTTTCCTGGAAAACCACCCCACAATCATTAGAAAAACCGTAGTGATGTACTAATTGTGATAAGAACCTTTACATTTGGGAAACCCATTCTACAAGAAAATCTAAATTCCATCCTGCACCTTGGGGGTCTTTGTGCCACTTGGCTTTCCTTCCATGCCCAGTCCTTACGTCTTGGAGTTTCCTTTGCCACTGGGCCTTGCTGTCGTACTCCAGAGCTAATACCTTGCCATTCATAGGGAGCTACTTTGCACCTCTCATGGTGCTCTGGAACTTTGAAGCCACTCTTTGTGCTGCTTGGATTCTTTATCAGTGCCAGCCTTGGAGGTTTTACTGCAACCTTTTCTGCTTTGTTCCTCCTTCATTTTGACTTAGGATGCTAATGACACTTTTGGTGCCAGTTTACCAATTAAGATGCCATCAAGGGTTCATGGCACTGTTGCTGGTAAGTGGTAAACTCATTAAGAGCCTTGGGGTGTTCCTCCCATACTTGATCTGTTCTTGGTTTGTTATAATGTGGTGTTTTGTCCCCAGGTGAAAAAAGTCAATAAAAGGCAGACACATATTTCACTTCTGGGCATGGCAGCATCTGGTCATTCAAAATAATTTTCCTCCAACACTCTCTCCCTGGTTCTCCCATCCCCTTGAGAATAAGTGATTACACTGGGGTGGATTTTTTTTCCCAATAAAACTCTCATTCTGAAGGAGAAAAAACTGACACAAGCATAAACATTTCACTGTTCTGAATGTGATAAGACAATTTTGAAAGCATTGCTCATTAGAGATGTGATTCGGCTGAGCCTTTCAATTCAGCCTTCGTTATCGGCCTACTGCAGGAAATTTCATTTTCCCATGGTTCAAGCTGATTTTATTTTGTCTGCCCCCCCCAAAAGGAAGCCCGAAACCCGGGGGAGGGGGGGACAGAAGGGGGGTTATTAAAAAAAACAAAACCCAAACCCACCCCAGCCCTTCAAATTTAATTAATTGCAACCTCCCACCCTCCCAAACCCCACAAGACTTACTCGACCGCCCCCCCGCCCCCCAAGACTTACTGAAAGTCCCTGGTGATCCAGCAGGGGTCCTGGGAGCGATCTCCTGCTCTCGGGCCATCGGCTGCCAATAATCAAAATGGCGCTGATGGCCCTTTTCCCTTACTGTGTGATAGGGGCTATTGGTGTCATTAGCCGGCCTCTGTCACATGGTAGGAGCAATGGACAGCCAGTGCCTTCTTAAAAAATGGTGCGGGCCATCCATTGATCCTACCATGTGATAGGGGCCAACCAATGGCACCTATAGCCCTTGTCACATGATAAGGGCAAAGGGCCATCGGCACCATTTTGATTAGTAGCAGCCGATGACATGAGAGGAGGAGATCACTCCCGGGACCCCGCTGGACCACCAGGGACTTTCGGTAAGTCTTGGGGAGGGTCGGGCAAGTCTTAGAGGGGTTGCAATTAATTAAATATGAAGGGTTGGGGAGGGGTTTTTTTATGTGCCCTTTCTCCCCCCTCCCCGAAATACAATAACAAAACCACAAGAAATTTCGTGGTTTTTCTTATCGTTTCATCACTCTCCCGAAATGCGACGAAATATGAAATATCATCTCTATTTCCTATTTCGTCGCAAACAAATGCACATCCCTATTGTTCATGCAAAAATGGCCCATATGCAAGCATAGCCCCAAATTTGGCAAGGCTGAACATGACAATGCATACCATGTCATCTGTATAACTTAAGGATTCTGGGGAGAGAATGTGACAATATTCCCACTGCAAGAGGGGCACTTTCATCTCAGGGTGGGTTTTGGGGTGGCAGTATTACATTGGTCTGTCTAGGGTGCAAGAGTCTATAGACCCTTGTAACCCCCCCCCCCCCCTCCCCAAACCCACCCTGAGATGAAAGTACTCCTCCTACAGTGGAAGATATATAGAGTATCAGATTGTCTCTTTAACAGAGGTGCACTCTCTCTTTCTTTCTTTCTCTCTCTCTCTCTCTCTCACTCTCTCACTTGTGTGAGTACACATAGTAGGGATGTTTTAAATAAATCATCATTTATGGCCACACACTCCTTTTAAAATGTACCTGTTAGATTAGTTTTTCCACATTTATGTACACTTCATTCTGACCCCTGCTTTTGTTTTAACATACTTCAGAACCTGAAGAAGAAGATGAGGAAGGACCAGGCACAGCCCTTGCACCAGCTGTAGCCACTTGGGGGGGGGGGGGGGAGCCAGATTCTCCCCTCCCCAACATGGAAGAGCCAGAAATGGAGCCACGTCCAACTGAAGAGATGCACCCTGGGCCTCTTCCTATTCCCCCTGAAGAAGGGCCTCCTCCCTGTTTTTCCCAGGGAGTTAGGGACATGGAAATACAAACAGACCAGCCTTTGCTGGCCCAGCCAAAGATGCATGGCCCTCACCTTCCTTCCACCCCCCCAGGTGAGCAGCGCAGAGGCTCATCATCAGGAGCACATTCTCCCAATGGTGAGCCTCTAACTAGAGGCAAATTCCTCGCTTACCTGAGGAGATTGGTAGAGCTGAGGGCTATGCATGCCTATCAGGGAAAGATTTCCAAGACAACAGATGCTGTTGTCAGGGCCATACAGATGCTGAGAGCAGCAGTAAGGGTCCTGGGAAACCGCATGCCACAGTCCTGATCATCTTCCCTTGTCCCTAACTCCCTGGTTGATTTTTCTGTAAATATGTTTAGTCCCTAGTGTGCCCCTCCTTAAACTTTATTTTGCAAATATTGTTCTTATACTTTTAGTATTTTTATAGTAATTAAAAGTTATTAGAATATCAAACTTGTGTGTTTATTGCATATGTAGTGATCAAGGTGATAGGGTGTATTGATGGAAGGGGGAGTATGGGCTGAGAGGGGCGAGGTGGTTTGAAGGGGTAGATATAGAGGGGAAGGGGGATGGGATAAATGGGGAGGGGGGAGAAGGGGGGTGAGAGGGGAGAAGGGAGGGAGGGGTGGATGAAGGGAAGGAGGTGGCAGAACCTAATGAATAAGTCTCTGAGAAGCTCTCCCAACTTCTTTTCTCTTACATTTGGCAGTTTCTTGTGGGAGTGTACCTTCTTTCCTCCCCTCCTCTGGCTTCTGCCAGATTGTCCTATACAGGACTTTGTGCTTTGAACTGTTGTGAACCAAAAATTTAGAACAAGGTACCTTTACTTCTGTGTCTTGAGCTGTACTACCTCACTTGCAGGAAAATAATAACAAGACATGGCTTTTCAGCTTAACATTCCCTTAGATTCCCCATCAGAGTTTTACAGTCTCTCTGGCTCTTTAACCTGAATTTATGATTAAGAATAAAATGTTTTTCCCACTGTCAAATTGATTCAACTGTGGTTGCAAATGACTTATACCAATGGAACATAACTGCTGATTTCAAATTTGTTTGTAATCTGCCTCAAAACTATTCCTGGGAAAAGGTGGAATATCTGATGTATATAATAGAGATGTGAATCGTGTCCTCGATCGTCTTAACGATCGATTTCGGCTGGGAGGGGGAGGGAATCATATTGTTGCCGTTTGGGTGTTTAAAATATCGTGAAAATCGTTAAAATCGTGAGCCGGCACACTAAAACACCCTAAAACCCACCCCCGAACCTTTAAATTAAATCCCCCACCCCAAATGCCTTAATACTTCATCAACTTTGGGAGGGAAGTACTTACTTGCCCTAAACCAATGGCAGGAAAACCGGCACACTAAAACCCCCTAAAACCCACCCCCGACCCTTTAAATTAAATCCCCCACCCTCCCGAACCTCCCCCCCCCCCCAAATGCCTTAAATTACCTGGGGGTCCAGCGGAGGTCCGGAATGGGCTCCTGCAATTGAATTGTGTTGTCTTCAGCCGGCGCCATTTTGCAAAATGGCGGCCGCAAAATGGCGGCGGCCATAGACCAACACGATTCGACTGCAGGAGGTTGTTCCGGACCCCCGCTGGACTTTTGGCAAGTCTTGTGGGGGTCAGGAGGCCCCCCCAAGCTGGCCAAAAGTCCCTGGGGGTCCAGCGGGGGTCCGGGAGCGATCTCCTGCCGCAAATCGTTTTCCATACGGAAAATGGCGCCGGCAGGAGATCGGCTGCAGGAGGTCGTTCAGCGGCGGTCCGGAACCCCCGCTGAACGACCTCCTGCCGTCGATCTCCTGCCGGCGCCATTTTCCGTACGGAAAACGATTCGCGGCAGGAAATCGCTCCTGGACCCCCGCTGGACCCCCAGGGACTTTTGGCCAGCTTGGGGGGCCAAAAGTCCCTGGGGGACTTTTGGCCCCCCAGGGACGATAAATCGGGGGAATTGGTATTGTATCGTGGCCCTAACGATTTTTGACGATTTAAAATATATCGGATGATATTTTAAATCGTCAAAAAACGATTCACATCCCTAGTATATAAATGAAATAAATCACCTTTTCCAAATCCATGCTTATGGTGAAATACAATTCAAGTCCTAAAGTTATTTCCTTGTTCAAAAGGGCTTACAGTCTAAGTTGAACCTGGTGGTTTTCCTTCCAAGTGCTAGCCAGGCCTGATCCTACTTTGCTTTAGGCTCTGAATGTTCTATCATTTGAGATTCTGATTCTCTTTGGAGAATTAAGAAAACACAATTAAATCACCTGTTAAGTACATGGAATATGAATTGTGCCTCAAGGATTAGGTGGGTAATGAATGTGATGCATAAGGTCTAAATAATAATGACTGGAGATAAAAATGAAATAAACATAAATGTAATACAAACAAAATACACTATGAATTAAAATTAAATTATGTTAATGTGTTCTATTTTAACATGTAAAATGTGTTGAAATTAGATATTCCTGCAAGTTTTACAGCTGTAAAGCAAAAACAGGAAGGTTTTCAAATTTAGCAAAATACTGAGAATACAGTACTTTGACCATTCTATAAAAATATGTTCCTTTTAAATTCTGCAGGAAAAAAACTAAAAGTTAAAATTCTTAATTTTGGGGGGAGATTTGCAATTACAAAATGTATTGTTTTTATTCCTTTTTTATTTTTAGGGCAAACATTTTTACATATTCATCACTACTTAATAAATGGCAGTCCTCAGTATTTCCTTTCATGTTTCATACAAACTCTAGAAAAATCTGAAATTAAGTGTGCATTCTTACTGTTTTTAGATCTAAACAGATCAAACAATGCTGTTTGCTTTGTAAATTCCCATAAACATTATTAAGGCTGGAATATTATCATATTATTTTTCGCCATATCGTTGGCTTCAGGCTTAACAGGTTGAGTATAATTGATTTTTATATATAGTCTACTCCACTTCTACTGTCTAAATTTATTCAGATGTAGTTCACAATAATATTGAACTGTAATAGAATGCACAGACAGTGCTTTTTATTTCAACCATGAACAAGCTTCAAATATGGCAACTTAACATGTGCATGTCACAGCTTGTCCCTTCACCCATGCCTTCTCTTCTTCTCCTATTCCCTTTCCCCTCAAAAGAAGTAAATGCATAAAGTTCACACTTTATTTTAGTGAATGAAATGGTCACAGCTTTAATTATTCATATCAATTATTTATTCAAAACAATAATCACAAACAATGGGGCTGATGCAAAAAAAAATAAGTGCTGAAAGCAGGCACTGAGTGTTCAGCGCCTGCTTTCCAAATGCACCCCCTGGCACCTCTCCTGGGGGTGCCATGCAATATTTTAAATAGGGATCGTACTGTCAAAGAGGCACTAGGGTCAATTGTGTGTCCCCAGTGCCTCCTTGACAGCGGGAGCCAGGGAGTGCTTGGCTGTCTGCCAGTTAAGAAAACGGATGCTGAATTTATCAGCATTTGATTTTCCTAATCGGTGCTCAGCCATGGGTTCATAAAACAGACACTGGTTTACTGAGCGTCCGTTTCCCAAACCTGACTGCTGGCAATTTTTTTTAATATTTCATTCCTCTGACTTAATATCACCATGATATTAAGTCAGAGGATGTACAATAAAGCAGTATTTTCTGCTTTTCGCTACAACGTTTTGGGGGCGCTCAGAAATTAGTGCCTGCTCTGGGCAGGCATTCATTTCTGAACGTAAAAATGTGCGTTTTGGATATACATTTTTCTTTTATATTTGGGTTGACTAACTAATAGCCCAGTGGACTGGAAGGGAACTTTCCTATACCCCTATCTACCCTTCCTCCCTTTTCCCCTCTCCTCCCTGACCCCTTACCCGTCCTAACTAACCTTTTCTTTTTTTTTTTTTAAATTTACCCGCTCCTCTGAGCAGGAGTAAGTTCCACGTGCTGGCCAGCTGCTGACACATGCTTCCCTGGGACAGGGCCTAATGACCACTGTGCTGGCCCACCCCTTTGACAGAGCCTGGCACTTCTGCACGTACCGGGAGATATGCGCTCGGTGTGTCAAGGCCTGGCCACGTGAGTACCTCCCAGTTTTTGTGCATGCCAGGCTTTTAAAATTTGACCTTTAATAAACAATAGCAAAAAACAACTCGTAACATACTTTTCTTTGCCACTAACACGGTTCCCCAAAAATTACACCACAACAGCAAATGCACCACAATTGCAATGCAATTAGAAATAATAGTGTAAAAGAATGTCCTTGAAGTAACTTAGCTTTGTTTAGACAAGAAACCCAAAGCTAAGTTATTTCAAGAAAGTTGTGGATGACCACTCTGGATTTCTTGCCTAAACACAGCTAAGTTACTTCAAAAATGTTCTTTTGGACTATTTTTTTAATTGCATTTGCTAAAAATCTTTAAAAAAATCATTGAACATTGATACACAGTTTCATACGATGAAAGAGTTTCCCCGCAGCGTCCTAGGCTGTTGTGGTGCAATTGTTTGAGGAACTGTGTTTGTGGCAAAGAAAAGCATGTTATGAGTTGTTTTTTGCTATTGCATATCATTTTGCGGTCATATTCTCTGTTTTTCTGAAATTGATGAAATTAATGAACTAGATGGCTAAAATTGCACAACAGGAAAAAAGAAATAGTATAACAAATATGAAAACATCATAGTAGTATACAATATTCCTTTAGTATACAGTCCTGAAGCATAGTATATGATTGTCAACACTGTAAACTCCTCAAGACCTATGATCTCATTAAAGTTAATACATTACCAACAGTGACCTCGGGGACAGCAGGAGCTTAACATGGAGACAAACATGATATTGGGAAACGATCGAGTACGAATCAGAAAAAGCAGCAAAATGGAAGAAATTTTAAGTAAAAAATTAGTGAACTATTCCAAAGCTGAACAAGACATCTGATAAACAAAAACAACACGTTTGTACTACTTTTCCATTGATTCAGTAATACAAATTCTTTATTGACTGAAGGATCATCAGAGCTGCAGTAAAATCTGTCTTTAATATCAACATTATGATTAATAGAGATGTGCTTTGGGTAAAACTTTTGTGCCAGGCTTCGTTTCGTGGACCCCCCACTGGAATTTCGTTTTTCCCACAGTTCGGGGGTTTGTTTTTCACGGGCTCCGATTTTCGGGTTAGTGCACGCTAACTCATGATAGTGCGCACTAACCTGGCAGAGTTAGTGCGCGCTATCAGGAGTTAGCACGCACTAACTAAAAAATGAATTTTTGCCGAAATTTCTCTTGAACCAATCTGAATTAGGCAATATCATTGACATTGCCTAATTCGAGAAAAACGAATGCACATCCCTAATGATTAATATCTGTAGAAATTGTAGATTAGTACTACTATGGATAACTATAATAATTTATGCAGACCCTTTGTTATCGAGGGCACTGGCTACGCTTCCTGGAATGATCTCTTCAATTTCATAATTGACAAGGTATTAAATATTTGAAGATTTTGTGAAATTACTAAAATGTGTATGTATATTACTTAAGGCACCGTACTTTCCTTCTTTGACGAGCTGTCAAGATCCTTGACTTTGTTAAAAAGATACCAGTCAGATCTTTTTCAATTTATAATAACCTTTGCAAAGAAAAATTGTAAATGTATATGAATAACACTATTTCATTAGATGGCCCTATAAGTATCTCTACTCCAGCCTTAGCTTTGCAACCTTAAAAGGCCTGTAGGAATTGAATTAGAGAGATATATTTTCTTTTTAGCCTCACAGCTTATTCAAAAAATGTATTTGCTTCACACCTGGAATAATGCATTGAAGGCTGAATAATAAATAAAAGTAAATATGAACATCACTTGCTTTCTGGCTGATAATACAATTAATTATTCCTTCCAATTTGAAAGAAAAAAAGAAGGAACATAAGCAAAATTAGGAAGGTAATATCCTGAGAGTTGTTGTTTTTTTTTTTTTTTTCATTGGGCATTTTTAAAAGAGGAAACAAATTATAGGTGAATGGATTTAGCAATACAGACTGCTTTCTGCCTCTCTTCATGGCTATGAATTGTAGCACAACAGCATCAAAGTGAAAAGGATTGGAGGGATCACCTGAGCCGTTGGTTATGAAATCCCCACTATGATTTGAGCATCAGTACAAGAGAAGTAAACAAAGTTTAAAGGTTTATAAAAGCACACAACTAAATACAAAATATGAAACTGATTTATTCATACTGATAAAAGAGATGATGACTAAAAATTTTAGACAACTTTTTGACTAATTTTTATAAGGCAGTGAAATGTTAAGCTATAAAAATTATACAGGTGAAACAAGTCTGCTTAATTTATCAGCTCAGAATTCATCTAAACTTGAAGACTTTTACTATACTTTGTCAAACTGCATTAATGAATCATTGATCTCTGTCTACTATCCTGTGTGGATAATTTTCAAACAAATGTACTTGATAGCATATATGCTCATATATGGTACCAAGCAGATCTACACTAGTATTTTAAAGCTGTGCTTATGATATGCACACATTTTATAAAACGTGTATCCCTACCCTGCTTTTATGCACATCTGTAGGCTTACGCACAAATACATGCAATGTATTGAAAGAATATAATGCGATATTTTGAACAAGAATAAGTTTTCTACCTATTTTTAAAAAAATTTACATGTGATATTTTACTCGTGAAAATAAAATAGGACTAATTTGCATATATCAGGATTTATGTGTGTAAATCAATGTATTTTAAAACATATGCACGCTAAAGGGTAGATTTGAAAAACTGCGCACGGGCATCCATATGCACGCAGTTCCCAGCGTGCACACATGGATGTGCTGATTTTATTTCAAACCAAGGAGAGAGGAGATTCAACTCACTCACCAAATCTAAGCAACAAATCTTAATGAACTTGTTATCCAACAATTGATTTCCCGGCAAATGACAATATCATAAAAATTGTTGCTCTAGTATTGTAATCTGCAGCCTCTCACCACGCAATGGGTCGCAGGCCGTTATCAGCTTACAGAGCTTGATTTACTATAATCATTTACTGTCATTTGTCCACCCACCAAATACCTTTATTCAATAACCCATCTTATACACCTATTACTATTTTCTCAAAATGTAAACTTTAACTGAACGAGAACGTTCTTTAAAAGTCAAGTTCATCACAAATTGGAATACTTAGCCATAAATTTTTCATCGAGCAGCTACAATGTTTTGCTGTTCGATTTCAACATCCCAACATGTTTCGACTGAAATGTCAGTCTTCTTCAGGGGAAATGTAATATCTCGAATCAGGCCAACATATTCATTATGTCCTAAAAATTAAAAACCAAAAATTAAAAAGACACACTCAAAGCAGACCACACAGCTAGAAATCTAAGCTAAGCCAATATGTAGCATAGACCATCATTCATTATTGCAACGTATGGCAATATGCTCAACTTACCCGGACTGAAGTTACAGGTCTCTCTAGAGATTCAAAAATGGCGCCTCAGCGTCCTAGTTGGTCTCTACAGTCGTACTCACTCTGAATTTAAACACATCCCATCCATTCTAGCAACCGGAAATCCGGATCCTCTATACCCAATAAACTACATTGCCCATAGTTCTATGCTCTTAAACCACCATAATTTCTTTAAAAGACCGACCAGTCGATGTCTTTGTTTAATCCTTCTGGATCAACCATATTAAAGTAGTATATCCATTTTTGCTCTCTCTGAAGAAGATAACCATCAAAGTCTCCTCCCCGACTCTTAGGCAAAGGTTTCTCTATTACAGCAAATGTTAGATCATCAAACGTGTGAAAATATGAAAGGCAGTGCTGTACTACCGGCGCTTCTACCTTACCACGCGTGATGGCACTCCTATGTTCGATCATGCGGGTCTTTAAAGAACGTATGGTTTTGCCAATATATAAACGAGGACACGGGCACCATAACCCGTAGATCACGCCTTTGGACTCGCAGTTGGTGAGAGAACGAAAATGAAATTTACCATTTGCAAAAAACGGTAAAACACTGCCTGCAAAAGATTGAGTGCATACAGTGCAATTCCCACAAGGGAAATGTCCTTTAATACCAAGGTCTCTGTTCTCTCCATCAACTTTTTCATCTGCGAAATCGGAATGTACAATCATGTCCCTCAGGTTTCTTCCTCGCTTAAAGGCAAATCTAGGAGGTTCATTGAACCCTTCATGTAGATGTAAAATGTGCCAAAATTTTTTTATGATGTTCTGAACTTTATAGACTTGTGAAGAGAAAGGTAATACGCACACCAGCCTATTATTATCTTGTTGAACATTTTTAGGCAAAAACAATAAGTCTCTGTTGATCCAGCGTGCTCGCTTATACGCCTTCTTGACAATCTGAGGAGGATAACCTCTTTGTTGGAAATTCTGGCTCATCACTTGGACTTTCGATTTGTACTCTGTAATGTCTGAACACAATCTTCTTAATCGCAAAAATTGACCATAAGGTAGATTGTTGCGTAAATGATGAGGATGACAGCTGTCGTACCGTAACAACGTATTTCTGTCGGTCGGTTTGCGATATATAGAAAATTCAAACCCCATAGGTTGCAACGTAATTGAAATATCCAAGTAAGCTACTTGGTTCTTATCAAAAGTGTATGTAAAATTCAAATTATTATCACAACCTTCCAACCATTCCATGAATACTGTAAATTCACTAAGTTCACCCTCCCATACCACCAGAATGTCGTCAATGTATCGTCTCCATAATTTTATATGGTTGTTAAAGGGATTGTCTTTCACAAATTTTTCTTCAAAATTCCCCATATACAGGTTAGCCACATCAGGCGCCATTGTGGCACCCATAGCCACCCCTTTCTTTTGGAGAAAAAATTCATTGTTAAACATGAAAAAGTTTTGTTCCAGGGCTATACGTGCCAAATTGACTAAGAATATAGATGGAATACGAGATGTCACTTCACTCAATTTAGCTGCAATAATTTCAATGGCCTCTTGCTGTGGAATATTCGTATAAAGCGAAACCACATCAATTGTAGCCAGCGCCAAACGGTTATTGGGGAATAATTGTGCCGTCAAAAAATCTAACTGACACATCAAATCAGACGAGTCCCTAACATATGATGGGAGTTTACTCACCATCGGTGCCAAAAATTTGTCGACGAAGATAGATAGTGGTTCCAACAGTGAACCCCTGGTAGACACAATAGGTCTACCAGGGGGATTCACTAATGTCTTATGCACTTTCGGCAATATGTATAATACAGGTATCTTTGAAAAATCAACTGTCAAAAATCTCTTCTCACGAGACGTAATCCAAAACCTGGAGAAAGCCATTTCAACCAGACAATCAATGTCTTTTTTCATTTCTATGGTGGGATCTTCTGATAGTCTAGAATAATAAACTGGATCATTCACCTGACGCATCACTTCAGTCCGGTATTTCTCTACGTCCATTACAACCACCGCCCCGCAACAGTGAACCCCTGGTAGACCTATTGTGTCTACCAGGGGTTCACTGTTGGAACCACTATCTATCTTCGTCGACAAATTTTTGGCACCGATGGTGAGTAAACTCCCATCATATGTTAGGGACTCGTCTGATTTGATGTGTCAGTTAGATTTTTTGACGGCACAATTATTCCGACAGAAATACGTTGTTACGGTACGACAGCTGTCATCCTCATCATTTACGCAACAATCTACCTTATGGTCAATTTTTGCGATTAAGAAGATTGTGTTCAGACATTACAGAGTACAAATCGAAAGCCCAAGTGATGAGCCAGAATTTCCAACAAAGAGGTTATCCTCCTCAGATTGTCAAGAAGGCGTATAAGCGAGCACGCTGGATCAACAGAGACTTATTGTTTTTGCCTAAAAATGTTCAACAAGATAATAATAGGCTGGTGTGCGTATTACCTTTCTCTTCACAAGTCTATAAAGTTCAGAACATCATAAAAAATTTTTGGCACATTTTACATCTACATGAAGGGTTCAATGAACCTCCTAGGTTTGCCTTTAAGCGAGGAAGAAACCTGAGGGACATGATTGTACATTCCGATTTCGCAGATGAAAAAGTTGATGGAGAGAACAGAGACCTTGGTATTAAAGGACATTTCCCTTGTGGGAATTGCACTGTATGCACTCAATCTTTTGCAGGCAGTGTTTTACCGTTTTTTGCAAATGGTAAATTTCATTTTCGTTCTCTCACCAACTGCGAGTCCAAAGGCGTGATCTACGGGTTATGGTGCCCGTGTCCTCGTTTATATATTGGCAAAACCATACGTTCTTTAAAGACCCGCATGATCGAACATAGGAGTGCCATCACGCGTGGTAAGGTAGAAGCGCCGGTAGTACAGCACTGCCTTTCATATTTTCACACGTTTGATGATCTAACATTTGCTGTAATAGAGAAACCTTTGCCTAAGAGTCGGGGAGGAGACTTTGATGGTTATCTTCTTCAGAGAGAGCAAAAATGGATCTACTACTTTAATACGGTTGATCCAGAAGGATTAAACAAAGACATCGACTGGTCGGTCTTTTAAAGAAATTATGGTGGTTTAAGAGCATAGAACTATGGGCAATGTAGTTTATTGGGTATAGAGGATCCGGATTTCCGGTTGCTAGAATGGATGGGATGTGTTTAAATTCAGAGTGAGTACGACTGTAGAGACCAACTAGGACGCTGAGGCGCCATTTTTGAATCTCTAGAGAGACCTGTAACTTCAGTCCGGGTAAGTTGAGCATATTGCCATACGTTGCAATAATGAATGATGGTCTATGCTACATATTGGCTTAGCTTAGATTTCTAGCTGTGTGGTCTGCTTTGAGTGTGTCTTTTTAATTTTTGGTTTTTAATTTTTAGGACATAATGAATATGTTGGCCTGATTCGAGATATTACATTTCCCCTGAAGAAGACTGACATTTCAGTCGAAACATGTTGGGATGTTGAAATTGAACAGCAAAGCATTGTAGCTGCTCGATGAAACATTTATGGCTAAGTATTCCAATTTGTGATGAACTTGACTTTTAAAGAACGTTCTCGTTCAGTTAAAGTTTACATTTTGAGAAAATAGTAATAGGTGTATAAGATGGGTTATTGAATAAAGGTATTTGGTGGGTGGACAAATGACAGTAAATGATTATAGTAAATCAAGCTCTGTAAGCTGATAACGGCCTGCGACCCATTGCGTGGTGAGAGGCTGCAGATTACAATACTAGAGCAACAATTTTTATGATATTGTCATTTGCCGGGAAATCAATTGTTGGATAACAAGTTCATTAAGATTTGTTGCTTAGATTTGGTGAGTGAGTTGAATCTCCTCTCTCCTTGGTTTGTGATTAATTTAGGAGAGGTAGTGGCTTCTTAGTAACTGATTTTATTTCATACATGTGTCGACACACGCATGTTGTAATATCTGCTACACGCACGCCCAAGGGGGGGGGGAATTTTACTACATGCATGCAGCGGCGTGATAGGGCCTTGCCCCAGTTCCTTCCCAGTCTGATCCAATAAACGAGCAGACTGGGATGGAACTTCCTAAACCTCCTAGCTAACCTTCTTTTCTTTTCCCCTGTCCACCTCAATCCCTAAAACCCCCCTAAGTAACTTTATTTTTTTTGTTTTTTAACTTACCTGCTATGCCAGTCTGATCCTGGCGTGCTCTTCAGCGGGTCAGCCCTAATCGTACTATCCTGGCCCATCCACAACCTGACTGCGCCATTTTTGGTAGCTGGTTCTTTGGTGCATATCGAGTAATATGCATGTGGCCGCAGGCCTTTGAAAAGGCCCATGGTGCATGCATGGCCCAGCCACGCATATATCTCCTGGTTTTAATGTGTGCTGCCCTTTTAAAATTAGCCCATAAATCCTCCAGTTCACCCAGTCCTTCTCCAGGTCATCGAAACCCTTCTGAATCTTCAGCCTGAACTTCACCCAGTTCACCCAGACCTTCCACCTGGCCAATAGTACACAATAAAGTTTTATATCACTTATAACAGATTATTAGTAGGTATAAAATTATGCAAGTAAATTAGCTAATCTTCAAGCCCAAGTATTTTTTAATTATAGCAACTTAGGTGGGTAAATGATGGCCTTGCCTCAGGAAACTGTCAAAAAATACTCCTTTATTCCACACATATATATATGCATGAGAAATTGAAAACACCATTTTTTAAGATGGCACCAGCCGTCCATTGCTCCTACCATGTGACAGGGGCAGGCCAATAGTACAGGTAGCCCCTGTCACATGGTAAGGGCAAAGAGACGCCAGCACCATTTTGATTACTGGCAGCCGACAGCCCGAGAGTGGGAGATCGCTCCCGGGACCCCCCAGAACCAACATCAAGAAATATTTCTTCATGGAGAGTGTGGTGGATGCCTGGAATGCCCTTCCGGTTGAGCTGGTGAAGACAAAAACAGTGAAAGAATTCAAAGGGGCATGGGATAAACACTATGGATCCCTAAAACTTGAGGATGGAAAGAAGAAAAGAGTGCATGAAGGTAACTTGATGTTGCAGCAGTTTCTACCCTTAGGGGTAAATTTTAAAACATTAAGCATGCACGTCCATTTGCGAGCACTATCCAGCGCTTGAAGGGGGGGTGGGGTAGACTATTGCAAGTACACATGGCGACTCATCGTGGCCTTCCCCAGTTCCCTCTCAGTCCGCTCCAATTAAGGAGCAGACTGGGAGGGAACTTCCCAAACCCCTAGCCTAACCTCCCTTGGCCTATCCTGCACTCCCCCTATCCCTATCCTAATTACCCTCAACTTTCTTATCTTATCTTTTGCTCCTGTGTGGCCTGGCCCTTTGAAAATTGGCCGGCGCGCGTAAGGCCCAGCCATGCACGTAAACCCCCAGGTTTTATGCACATAATTTTTTAAAATCTGGCCCTTAATGAATAAGCCTATATACTGTTAATGCAACTCCATCAGTGCTCTATGCTTCAATGGTAGGGGAAAAGGAGAATTGGATTCAGACAGCAACCATTATTTCTATGTTTC